>NW_011494720.1:8704259-8712399 GCF_000754665.1 Bison bison bison
AGAGGCAGCGGTGGGGGGGTTTCGGGGGGTGGGGTGCGTGTGTTAGGGGGCCGCCCAGGTTTGGTGGAAGTGGCCCAAGGTGGGCTTTTCATGCCAAGCAAAGGGACCACCTGTAGCGTGAGGTCCTCATTTGGGGTCTAGAGAGTAAGTTTTTAGAAATTTTTGTTATTGTCTTGAAACTGTCTGTGTGTCTGTTTATTTTTCATAAACTTTTCAAAGACACATGTGACCCCTAGTAGTTTAAAATCAACTGCTGGAGAGGATGAGAGCCACAGGAGGGATTTTAAGGACAAGAGCAACCTGGCCATGTTTTTCCAGGTCTCTGTAGTGAGAATGTGGAGAATGGACCCCAGGGGAGCCAGGTGGGCAGCATGGAACTAGTGAGACGCATGATGAGGGGGCTTGGGGGGAGGGGATGGTGGGCACCGAGCCAGATGCAGCCTGCAAGGCAGGGTGCAGGGAAACGGGTCGTGAACACTAGGAGGGCACCATGGAAGAGTTTAGAACCTTCCACGGGTAGAGGAGGTGGGAAAAGAGAGGAATCTGACAGGAGGCCCTAGATTTCAAGCACAGGCAATGACGTGATGTTGTCAACAAACAAGGCAGGGAGGCCACTGTGAAGGGAAGGGGATGGACTCAGCCTTAGACACTTGATACTTGAGCTTCCCATGACAGAGATGCTCAGAGATGGTTAAAACACATCCAAAGCTCTGGGGTGATCAGACATAGATAGAAAACGTCATTAACATGCATTTAGGTGTCAAAGGTCCATCTAGTCAAAGCTATGGTTTTTCCAGTAGTCATGTATGGATGTGAGAGCTGGACCATAAAGTAGGCTGAGCACAGAATTGATGCCTTCGAATTGTGGTACTAGAGAAGATTCTTGAGAGTCCCTTGGACTGCAAGATCAAGCCAGTCAATCCTAAAGGCAATCAACCCTGAATATTCATTGGAAAGACTGATGCTGAAGCTGAAGCTCCAATACTTTGGCCACCTGATGTGAAGAGCTGACTCATTGGGAAAAAACCTTGACGCTGGGAAAGATTGAAGGCAGAAGGAGAAGGGGACGACAGAGGCAGAGATGGCTGTCACGCTGCAGTCCATGGGATCGCAAAGAGTTGGACACAACTTGTGGACTGAACAACAACAAGGTGACGGTTAGAATCATGAAATAATTGATCTTATCTGCAGAGAAACTGAGGCAGGAGGATGGAGACAGGCAGGAGACAGAAGCCTGTGACATGCCAACATTTAAAGAGGGAAGAGAAGGGCGAGTCATGAAGGAGGCAAAGGAAATGACTCACGGAGGGTGAAGGAGGATCCCAGGGTACACAAGTCAGTAAGACAAGCCCTAGGAGCCATTCACTGGACTTTGCAAGTAGAACAATGTTGGTTACCTGAGCTGCAACAATTCCACTCCCTTGATCTAGATGGAAGAAAAATGGTTACAAATTTTAAACGTTTGAAAAGTAATGAAGAAGAAACAACTAGTGCATTGATCCATTCAGGATGCTATAACACAGTACCACAGACTGGGTGACTTATAAACAGAAATCTACTTCTCACAGTTCTGGAGGCTGGAAGCCCAAAAATTTGGGGTCTGGTGAGAGCACACTACTAGATTGCAGACTGCTGACTTCCTGATGTGTCCTCACCTGGAGGAAGGGGCAAAAGAACTCCCTGGGGTCTCTCTGCTGCTGCTGCTGCTGCTGCTGCTAAGTTGCTTCAGTCGTGTGCGACCCCATAGACGGCAGCCCACTAGGGTCCTCTGTCCCCGGGATTCTCCAGGCAGGAATACTGGAGTGGGTTGCCGTTTCCTTCTCCAATGCATGAAAGTGAAAAATAAAAGTGAAGTTGTTCATTTGTGCCCAACTCTTAGCAACCTACCAGGCTCCTCTGTCCATGGGATTTTCCAGGCAAGAGTACTGGAGTGGGTTGCCAGTGCCTTCTCTTGGGGTCTCTTTAAAAGGGCTCTAATCCCATTCATGAGGGCTCCACCCTCCTGACTGAATCACCTCCCACTGGCCCCATTTCCTAAGACCATCACATCAGAGACTAGGTTTCAACATATGAATTTGGGCAGATGCAAATACTCAGACTGGTGGTGAATGTAAATCACCACATGGAGAATGTGAAATGAGAAAGAAAGAGAGCAAGTGTTAGAGTGGTAGCTAGAGATGGAGTAGAGTCCAGGGGACTGGAGTGTGCTCACACTTGGAGGGGACAGTGAAAGATGGAGAGAGATGTGCAAACTCAGGAAGGAGGGGGAAGCTGGTTGGCATGGGTCTCTGAGGAGACAGTGACCTTTGTGACATAGGTCAGCTTTCTTTTCTCTTTTCTATTGTATATATTCATACTTAATATGCACTCAATATGTCAGCAAACTTGGAAAACTCAGCAGTGACCACAGGACTGGAAAAGGTCAGGTTTCATTCCAATCCCAAAGAAAGGCAATGCCAAAGAATGCTCAAACTACTGCACAATTGCACTCATCTCACACGCTAGTAAAGTAATGCTCAAAATTCTGCGAGCCAGGCTTCAACAGTATGTGAACTGTGAACTTACAGATGTTCAAGCTGGTTTTAGAAAAGGCAGAGGAACCAGAGATCAAGTTGCCAACATCTGCTGGATCATGGAAAAAGCAAGAGAGTTCTAGAAAAACATCTACTTCTGCTTTACTGAATATGCCAAAGCCTTTGACTCTGGACCACAACAAACTGGAAAATTCCTAAAGAGATGGGAATACCAGACCACCTGACCTGCCTTTTGAGAAACCTGTATGCAGTTCAGGAGGCAACAGTTAGAATTGGACATGGAACAACAGACTGGTTCCAAATAGGGAAAGGAGTACATCAAGGCTGTATATTGTCACCCTGCTTATTTAACTTCTATGCAGAGTACATCATGAGAAATGCTGGGCTGGAGGAAACACAAGCTGGAATCAGGATTGCTGGGAGAAATATCAATAACCTCAGATATGCAGATGACACCACTCTTATGGCAGAAAGTGAAGAAGAACTAAAGAGCCTCTTGATGAATGGGAAAGAGGAGAATGAAAAAGATTTAAAATTCAACATTCAGAAAACTAAGATCATGGCATCTGGTCCCATCACTTCATGGGAAATCGATGGGGAAACAGTGGAAACAGTGACAGACTATTTTGGGGGGCTCCAAAATCACTGCAGGTGGTGACTGCAGCCATGAAATTAAAAGATGCTTACTCCTTGGAAGTAAAGTTGTGACCAACCTAGACAGCATATTAAGAAGAAGAGACATTACTTTGCCAACAAAAGTCCATCTAGTCAAAGCTATGGTTTTTCCAGTAGTCATGTATGGATGTGAGAGTTGGACCATAAAGAAAGCTGAGCACCAAAGAATTGAACTGTGGTGCTGGAGAAGACTCTTGAGAGTCCCTTGGACAGCAAGGAGATCCAACCAGCCTATCCTCAAGGAAATCAGTCCTGAATATTCATTGGAAGGACTGATGCTGAAAGCTGAAATTCCAATACTTTGGCCACCTGATGTGAAGAACTGACTAATTGGAAAAGACCCTGATGCTGGGAAAGATTGAGGGCAGGAGGAGAAGGGGATGACAGAGGATGAGATGGCTGGATGGCATCACCAACTCAATGGACATGATTTTGAGTAAACTCCAGGAGTTGGTGATGGACAGGGAGGCCTGGCATGCTGCAGTTCATGGGGTCTTAAAGAGTTGGACACAACTGAGCAACTGAACTGAACTGAACTAATACTTACAGTGTACAAATTGATGGTATGATATACATGAATATTTCATTGTGAATGCAATAGTCACTGCAACCAAACCAATGAACACATTCATCATTTCACATGGTTACCATTACATATGTGTGTGTGTTTACATGGTGAAAACACTCAGGATCTACTCTCTTTATAAATGTCAAATATACAGGACTCTGTTGTAACTAAAGTCACCATACTGTACATTAGATCTCCAGAACCCATTCATCCTACATAACTGAAATTTGGTACCCTTGATTGGAATCTTCCATTTCCCCTCTCCCCAGTCCCTGGTAACTATCACTCTACTCTGCTTCTACAAGTTCAGCTTTTTAGATTCCATGCATATAAGATCATACAGTGTTGGTCTTTCTGTGTCTGGCTTTTTTCACTAAGTATAATGTCCTCCAGGTCTCCCCAAGCTGTAGCAAATAGCAAGACTTCTTTTTTTTTTTTTTTTTTTTAGACAGAATAATATTCCTTCGTGTGTATAAACCACAGTCTCTTTATCCATTCATTGTTCAGAGGCTTCCCTGGTGGCTCAGAGCATCTGAGCCTGCGTCTGCCTGCAATGCAGGAGACCTGGGTTCAATCCCTGGGTGGGAAGATGCCCGAGAGAAGGAAATGGCAACCCATTCCAGTATTCTTGCCTGGAGAATCCCATGGATGGAGGAGCCTGGTGGGCTACAGTCCATGGGGTCACAAAGAGTCGGACATGGCTGAGCGACTTCACTTCACTTCACTTTCAGTGGACACTTGGGTTGCTTCCCTGTCTTGGCTATTTTGAATACCACTGCAGTCAACTTGAGGAGTGCAGGTATCTCTTCGAGATCCAGATCAATTATTTGGGGTAAATACCCAGATGTGGGATGATATGATGGATCTACTTTTCACAGACCCATACTGAATCTCCATACTGTTTTCCATAGCAGCTGCTGCTGTTGCTGCTGCTGCTGCTAAGTCACTTCAGTCGTGTCTGACTCTGTGTGACCCCATAGACAGAAGCCCACCAAGCTTCTCCGTCCCTGGGATTCTCCAGACAAGAACACTGGAGTGGGTTGCCATTTCCTTCTCCAATGTATGAAGGTGAAGAGTGAAAGTGAAGTCGCTCAGTCATGCCCGACTCTTAGCGACCCCATGGACTGCAGCCTACCACACTCCTCCGTCCATTGGATTTTCCAGGCAAGAGTACTGGAGTGCGGTGCCATTGCCTTCTCCAATAGCAGCTGCACTAGTTTACAAATCCCACCAACAGTGCACTAGGGTTCCAATTTTTGCTCATCCTTGCCAACACTTGTCATCTTTTGCTGTTTTTAATTATAGTTATGCTAACAGGTGTGAGGTGATATCTCATTGTGGTTTTGATTTGCATTTCCCTCTTGATCACTGATGTTGAGCAACTTTTCATGGACCTCTTGGCCAGTAAGTCTTCCTTGGAAAAATATGTCAGTTTTCAATGGGAACTGAGGAGTTTCAGAACCAAGTAGAACTTTAGCATTAAGCCATCCAAGCCCTTCAGTTGCTGGGCAGAGCTTAATGCACAGTAAGGATCTTGGCTGTCCTAGGTTGCAGAGAGGGGGTGGCAGGCAGAGCACTTTTTCCTCCAGAAGGGAAGCTCTACTAGTTATTGTTCTTGTGCTTCTGAAAATAAGCATCTGAGTTGCCAGTGGCAAGTTTCACGGAGCTGCAGTTGGCTGATAACCCTATATCTCTGCGTCCAAGGCTGAGTTATCCATGCACGGCTCATGATCACTCCCCAGAGACCACGACCACTAATGTCTGCCAGCGGTCACCCCCACAATGAGCGTGGTTTCATTTCTTTGTCAATGATCTGGAAGAAAGAATGGAGAACACCCCATCCAGCTTGGTAGATGCTGCTGAGGGAGGCAGGACAGCTAGCATCTTGGAAGAAAGATGCAGAATTCAGCCACTTGGATGAGTTAGACAAATGATTCAAAGGGGAAAAAAAAAAAAAACAAGATGAAGTTTGCCAGGAATAAGATTAGAAAAGAGCATCACACATGCCCAGAGGATAAAGATTCAACAGGTAGAGCTCAGAAGAAACAAAGGAACCAAGAAAAGACAATTGCTTCCAAAAGTTGGGAAATTATTGTCCTATTACTATGAGTTTTGGTCTCAAAATTCCTATAGCATTGTATCTAGCTTAGATCTTTGCAATTATTAAAAATTGAACTAAAGAGAGCTAGGAACAAGAAAAAGAATGAAAGGAGATAAGAAATATACTTTACATAGGAAAGATAAAGAATAGAAGGACAAAAGGTTTGAGTACTGTCATGACCATTCAACAATTGTTTAGAGAAAGGCCACCTCATTCAAAGAGCCCACTCATTAGAAAAGACCCTGCTGCTGGGAAAGATTGAAGGCAGGAGAAGGGGACAACAGAGAGTGAGATGGTTTGATGGCATCACCGACTCAATGGACATGAGTTTGAATAGGCTCTGGGAGTGGTGAAGGACAGGGAGCCTGATGTGCTGTAAGCCATGGGGTCACAAAGAGTGAGACACAACTGAGCAACCGAGCAGCAACAAAGATTTGAATATATCAATAAATGAACATAACGTCTTTAACTACTGCTTTACAATGTTCAAAGAATAAATATTAAGAAAACTGGTTTGTCTTTATTTTTTAAAAGAATTAATGAAGCCAGGAGGGGCAGAGCTCAGCTGATCTACAGAGAAGAGTCTGTGGTCTGGAAGTGTCATCCAAACCATTTGCATGACAGGGGGAACAAGCAAGATTCTTAGAAAAATGGGAGGGGCCTCATAGGAGATCTGTTAATGATTTGGATTAAGATTAGCTTGAACAATCTAAGCACAGTGGATAAATCTCCTGTAGTAGATTTGAGCGGAGAAGGCAATGGCACTCCACTCCAGTACTCTTGCCTGGAAAATCCCATGGATGGAGGAGCCTGGTAGGCTGCAGTCCATGGGGTCGCTAAGAGTTGGACATGACTGAGCGACTTCACTTTCCCTTTTCACTTTCCTGCATTGGAGAAGGAAATGGCAACCCACTCCATTGTTCTTGCCTGGAGAATCCCAGGAACGGGGGAGCCTGGTGGGCTGCCGTCTATGGGGTTGCACAGAGTCGGACATGACTGAAGTGACTTAGCAGCAGCAGCAGTAGAGTTGAGGGACAGGGGTCACTGTTGTAGATCCCAGATCTATAGACTAAGACCAATTAATTTTCAACTCTGAGATCAAATGTTAGACCAGTATTAAATTCAACTGTCCTAGATAATTATTAATTTTTAGTGAGAGCAACATAGAAGCTAATAGAGTTATTTTGTTTCTTTTAAGAGTTTACTCCATAAGAAGTAGCTACTCTACTCTTGGGGTTTTTTTAATGTAGTTTTTATTTTGTAAGTGTGGTTTGGAAAATTCCTGGGTATGCTCTGGATCTCAGAATAGACACACGTACATCCTACGCGCTGAGAATGCATGAAGGGGGCCCCGGTGGCTGCTGCCCCCTGGTGGCAAGGGTCCAGCGGCGTACAGAAAGAACACCTGTTGCAGGGACCCAGGTGACAGAGGCAGCTTCCAGTTTAGAAACAACAGATCCAGGGTTCAGTCACTGCAAATGCCCCACATTGATGTAAGCACTCATCTCTGCGAGCCTTGTGATTGTGTTCAGGTCCCCAGACCTTTTCCTCTGTGAGGGGCTGGCTGGATGCTATATTTTTGCTTGCAGTCTGGAGGGAGGCTGGTGAGCAGTCGGTTGCTGGAGCCCCCTGCATGCTTCTGTGAAAAGAGAGAAAAGAGAGACACTTCCAGAAACATGGTGAAAAATCACCATGCAGAACTTAGTGGCTAAAGAAACCCTGAAACACAAGGTAAAGACCAGGGGAGATGAAAGGCAAAGAACTGATGTTCTCTTGAGCTCCAAATCTCCCCCTCTTCTCCACTGCCCCTACTAACCCTTCCCATTCCTCACATCCAAACGCACTCTCATGATTCCCCTACCTTGAAAGCTTATGACCTGAAGTAGTGACTTCACCCCACCATCGCTCATCCACAGTGACCATGAGGTAACTGGGCCCACATGGGTCAAGGGGGTTGACTGAAGGGCCCTGAAGCTCCATCCTGAGCCTGATCCATGCAGTGATATGACTAAGGTTAGTGATCTGGACCATGACCGAAAGTGAACAAGAGCCCTGGAAGAAGTTCAGGGGGAGAGCAGAGACCAGGGGTGACAGTGGGCCAGCCCACAAGTTCCCACATGAACAGAGGCAGTCCAGCAGCTCTGCTCAGGGTCAGAACTCAACCAGCACAGAGTGGCACTCAGACTGGTGAGGACGATTCATCATCATCAACTCACTCTGTATTCGGTTGATAGTATGGGCAGGAGCGAGAGCTGTGGCCTT
>NW_011494720.1:8712499-8745704 GCF_000754665.1 Bison bison bison
TCCTGTGGCCTTCCCTGGCGGCTCAGCTGTAAAGAATCCGCCTGCCAATGCAGGAGACTCAAATTTGATCTGTGGGTCTGGAAGATCCCCTGGAGAAGGAAATGGCCACCCATTCCAGTATTCTTGCTACAGTTTCTATGGGGGTCACAAAGACTTGGACACAGCTTAGCGACTGAACTAAGGTCACCAGTTCCCTTGTGGCTCAGCTGGTAAAGAATTCGCCTGCAATGTGGGAGACCTGGGTTCAATCCTTGGGTTGGGAAGATCCTCTTTAGAAGGGAAAGGCTACCCACTCCAGTATTCTGGTCTGGAAAATTCCATGGACTGTATAGTACATGGGGTCGCAAAGAGTCGGACAGCACTGAGCAAATTTCACTTTCACTTAGAGACTAAACAGCAGCAACCATGATAGCTGTAGCACGTTACCTTAAGAGAACATTGGTGGACTGCATGGAGAGATACAAATCAACTGGGACTCAAGGAGAAAACCGCTTGCAGCCTCGCCTACCAGACAAAGAGGAAGAAGTCATCAAACTAGAGCAATCTGGAATTGGAATTAAGTCTGGGAAGAGCCCCCAGGACTCTTCAACCCAGCAGAAGTAGGAGTCCTCATAATCAAGGCCGAGAGGCAGGAATGGAAACCTGGAGGCCAGTCCTCGCCCAAAACTCCAACCACAACAATGGCAACTTACATGCATTGATTGCCTACCTATGCTGTGAACTTGACATTGAGCACCTCATCCTCTCCACGTGAAGAAAGGTTATCGGGGTTCCCATTTTGGAGATGAGAAAGCAGAGCCTCAGAGAGCAGCCTGTGGTGACTTCACTCATAGGAGATGAAATCCAGATGAGGCCAAGGCACCCTAACTCTAGAACTCAGTGCTTTTATTCCACTTTTTCCAGTTTTTTACCGAAGCATAATTGACAAATAAATTGGATATGTTTAAGATGTCCAACAAGGATGTTTGGCAGAAAACAACAAAATTCTATAGAGCAATTATCCTTCAATTAAAAAACAAATAAATATTTTAAAAAGATGTCCAACATGATTATATGTGTGTGTGTGTGTGTGTGTGTGTGTGTGTACACACACACACACACACACACACTGTGAAATGATTACTACAATCAAGTTACCATCCATCACCTCACATAAGTTACCAGTTTAAAAGTTATAGCTTCATATATTGGCTCCCTTGAGGAAGTCCCATGGAGGAGATAAAGGAAATAGAATTAGATGAGGCAAACTCAGCACCCTGCCATGCAGACACCAGGTAGACTCCGAGGGTACAGGTACAGGATGACAGTCACCCCCCTTCTCAGTGCCTGCGGCTGGCTGTCTTCAGCTGTTTGTAGTCCAATTCATTTCATTTCTTCTTTGGCCCTTGAATTACCCATCTCCTTTGCTCTTCTCAGTCAAGCAAAACTCTGACAAGTCCAAACCTACTTTCGACAGGTCCTTGCCCTTCAGAGTATGGAAGTGTGTGATCCTTTCACTCCTTCACATGAACAGACCCTCCCCCACCAGAATTCTCCCTCACTTTATCCAGGACCCTCTTCCCATGAGTCCCAACCACATGGATTGACTTCATGAAGATGGTCAGGGTCCAAAAAGCCCCAAAACTTATTATGAAAAGCTGTTGTTCAGCTTGATCTTCAGTTAGTGTTTGTTTAGAGAAAACAGCAAGAGTCATTTGTGGCTTCTTTGAAGGAATATGCTGCTGCTGCTGCTGCTGCTGCTGCTAAGTCGCTTCAGTCGTGTCCAACTCTGTGCGACCCCATAGACGGAAGCCCATCAGGCTCCACCATCCCTGGGATTCTCCAGGCAAGAACACTGGAGTGGGTTGCCATTTCCTTCTCCAATGCATGACAGTGAAATGTGAAAGTGAAGTCGCTCAGTCATGTCCGACTCTTCCCAACCCTATGGACTGCAGCCTACCAGGCTCCTCCACCCATGGGATTTTCTAGGCAAGAGTACTGGAGTGGGGTGCTATTGCCTTCTCTGTTGAAGGAATATGAACCTTCACCAAAGCCCATTTGAGGCCTTGAGTACAGTCAGAGCTAAGGAATCTTTGTGTGCCCAGCTGAAGACTAGGGTAACACCTCTGTCTACTGTTGGATCATCAGATTCCCACCTTTGCTCCTATTGTCAACTTTCCAAGTTTGCATAAATAATCTTTATTATTCTACTTACTGTAAACTCCTTCAGAGAATATGTCTGTTTTCCATAGGGCCTAGCACACATCTCTGCCAATAGTATAAAGTGAATAAATTTAATAAAATACATTAGTAAACTGTCAGTGCAGTCAGGAGATTTGGGGAATGGTAATTTTATAAAATTCCACTTGTAACAAAGGTACACAGTCCAACTTCAACCAACAACTCACCATGGCACTAAAACAGACCTCAGTTTCCCCATTTGCTAGTTGCTGTGCCCTTTGTGTAGATGAGCCTCCAGCCTCTGCTGCTAACTTGCTTCAGTCATGTCTGACTCTGTGCGACCCCTTGGACTCTAGCCCACCAGGCTCCTCTGTCCACCGGATTCTCCAGGCAAGAATACTGGAGTGGGTTGCCATTTCCTTCTCCGGGAGATCTTCCCCACCCAGGGATCGAACTCAGGTCTCTTGTGTCTACCTGCATTGACAGGCAGATTCCCCCTAGGAAGCCCAATCTCTAGCCAGAAGATATTTAGAACATTCCTAAAAAATTGTTTGATTAATTTTAAGACCTTGAGCTAAGTCAGCACTGGAACCTGATTATACACATCAATTTCCACAGAGATTGAGAGGTGCCTCCCAGAGGCCATTAGCCTCTCCTTCGCAAGAAGAACCCCAGTTTTTAGTTGGGACCATTGGTTCTCCAGCCTTTCCAGCAGCTAAAGGTAAGCACGTGACTGAGCTTCAGCTAATGACAAATGAGCAGAAATGTATGTGGCTCCTGAAAAATGTCTTTGGAGGGAAGAAGCTGGCCCCTCTCCCTCCTCCTTCCTGCCATCTGGAAAGAAAAGCTGGTGGCTGGACCTGATGATACAGAATCAAGACTTCACCTTGGAAATGAAATTCACACATAGGAAAACAATATCGAAGGCAGACTGAGTGCTAACACCAGGGGACTGCCCACCAGCTCCAACCCTGCCCACGACTGCCAACCTCTAGACTTCTTCTGCATGAGACAGAGAAAAAAAATTTAACTTCTCCTGGAGAGAGGGCTTCTCCATTGCTCCCAGGCAAATCTAATTCAAGCCAAACTCAACCTGACATGGCAAGCCCTCCAGCCTTGCAGGTACGTTTTTTAAGGTGGTGAAAATGCAGTGATGCAAATTATTCTTAATGAGTCCACTGGGAGGAACTCCAGCAGTTAAAGAGAATTCAGGTTCAGAGGGTCTAGCCCCAAGTAGCAATTTCTAGCATGCTTTACAATGTACAGCATAAACTGACTCGGTTCGGTCCTAAACTCTCTCCCATATCAAAACTCCCCTCCCCTTTAGGAGAAACTCACATTCCTTTTGATCTGGGTGAAATTCCTACAGCTGCCCTCCGGCCCTGCCCATTTTCCAAGTGAAGCGATGAGGGAGGCCCTGAAAACAACCTGTCAATCACAGTTTCTGTACAAGACCAGCTCCGTTCCCAGGGCCTTCCCGGGGAATTGCCCCTGCCTGTCCTGCTTTCTGAAACATCATGACCCTCATAAATGAAGTTGGAGGAGAAAAGGGGCTCCCCAGGTGGTGCTGGTGGTAAAGAACCTGTCTCCCAGTGCAGGAGACTTAAAGAGACACGGGTTCGACCCCTGGGTCAGGAAGATCTCCTGGAGAAGGGAATGGCAACCTGCTCCAGTATTCATGCCTGGGGAGTCCCATGGACAGAGGAGCCTGGCAGGCTACCATCCATAGGGTCATAAACAGTCAGATACAACTGAAGCAACTTAGCATACATATCATGCAAGCATGAAGGGAGGAAAATCAGTACTTTGTAACCAAATTTCCAACAGTCACAAGGCCCAGGTTAATCCTTTGCTGAGATTATTGAGAGGCGAAAGCTGAATGTGAGTCCCTGATATTCACAGGGCATCCAGGTTTATGCCCTTCAGAATACACACTTGGGGCTCCCCGGAGTCAAACATTTCTGTCTGAAACACATCGGGGCCCATTTATTAGCTACAGCATAGCTCCTAATTTCTTCTTTATAAACAGAAGATCAGAACTCCACTCAGCATGATCCCCACCTTTATGAAGCCACTCAGGCACTCGCCAGCCAGTGTCTGAGTCACACGGTGCCCTTCGGGTTACTAAACCACTGTCTGATAATTCATAGACAAATATTTTTAGAATACTGTGTAGCTGTTACGGGGCTTGCAAACCCTCTGCAGCCCCTGAGGCTCTTCCCAGAAACAAGAAAACTCAATATCAATTAGACAAGCTTTTCTCCTAAACAGTGCCCACCTTGAATCTCTGCACCCTTCAAAACCTCCTAAGCATCTGCCCTTCTCCTCTCTCCAAACGTTTAGGGCCCACGAACCCAGGGTTTACATTTTCTTCTCCCTCCTCCTAAAGTTCCCACTCAGGGCCTGATGCCTGCAAGGATGGGCTGGCTTGGATGGGGCTGGGGGCTGTCATCCCCACTCTGCTGGAATGATCTCTCCCTTTCCTAGCCTCTCCAGCTGCCTTCTGCTCTATTTTCCCCCTTTACACAGAAACTCTCAGCCTTTTCCTCCCCTCCCTGCATTAGGAACTGGCTCCTCTTCAGCCCCGCTCTCTGGGGCTTCCATGTCATTTTTCTCAGCCAGGTCTCTGATTGCAGATCCAGGAGCCACCTGCTCTTCCCACCTCCCCCTCCTCTGAGCATCACTGGGACATCTTTCTAGAAAATGTGGTTATATGGAGTAGACTGTGTCGAGGAAATAGGAAGATCTCACTTTTATTGAACATTTACTCTCTGCACCTAGTATATTTATTTTTTGCCCCTAGTACGTTTTCTCATTTCATACTTACAGTGAGTCAAGGTGGTTTGTCTCGATATTCCCATTTTTTAGATGAGAAAAACCAAAGCTTTGAATGGATAGAAAACTTTTCCAGGATTATAGCATGTGCTAAAGTCTGCACTCAAATCCAGGGTTGTATGACTTTACAGCCCATCATTCCACTACAGTCTAAAATAGGACAGCTCTAAAAGTAAATAAATAAATAAAAGGATTTCCCTGGTGGTCCAGTGGTGAAGACTCCATGCTCCCAAGGACGGGGCACAAGTTCGATCCCTGGTTGGGGAACTAAGATACTTCAAGCCACGTAGCATGTCCAGATTATTACATTAGCATGGCCTAAGAATTAATTAATTAAAATGGGACATCTCTGACAAATATATTAGAAATTATTACTTTTTACCAGTTACCTGAAAATGCAATTCAATTATTTTACTCTGAATCCTAGAATTAAGGCAGTAAGAAAACACCTTGTCTAATTTGGAAAAAATAGTTGGATTTTGAATTTTTTTTTTTAATTTGAAGTCCCTTAAGACAATAGCATGCCAATTTCAGGACCAAGCTAAGAAAGAAGCACTTAAATCCTAATTTCATTTTAAAAGAATTAAGAGTTTTATTAAGGTCAAAAATAGAGCTTAAGACACAGAGTCCAAAGTTTAACTATCCTGAATTTAGGCAGGAACAATACAATCAAAAAAATAATTTACATAATAATCTGGACAATTTGGGGAAATATTTTGTAAATGTAATATATAAAATAAAGTTTGGTCACAGAAAGTCCCCACTTCGCATTTATGATGCCAGCAGCAACTCAGCTACATCCATTTAAATTCATACTTTAGTTTCTAGAATTGCCAACTTCCTTTAATCCCAATTGGAGAAGGCAATGGCACCCCACTCCAGTACTCTTGCCTGGAAAATCCCATGGATGGAGGAGCCTGGTAGGCTGTAGTCCATGGGGTCGCTAAGAATCGGACACGACTGAGCGACTTCCCTTTCACTTTTCACTTTCATGCATTGGAGAAGGAAATGGCAACCCACTCTAGGTACTTCAGGAAAAAGAAAGGAATATTTGCTTTCGAGTATGTGCCTTCTTTGTTTCAAGGGAAGGAAAGAAGGAGGGTTAGCCTAGGTGAACATCTCTGAGATTCTTATTACATATGTGGAAAATGGACTGAAATTGTCAAGAAACTGATTTCTGTAAGACTGGGCGGTCTCCAGGCAGGAGTGATTGTGGATTTATTCTCAGCAGTTGAAGTCACTGGTTTATCCTTTTTATTAAATTTTTCATCTTCAGTTTTCAGTGCTGTTGCCAAGTTCCATGAGAAGATGCTTAAAGACATGTTACTGGGAGCAAAGGGCCCCTCTGCTGTATGAAAGTAATCTCCCTGGTCCCCTCCTCCTATCCCCCAAGGCCTTCAACAGACACATAAAATACATAAATTCCATTTCCGTATGTGGCCTGGAATGCTAGTTGTCATCACGCTATTGTGTCTGCTGTAAATATTTGTGTTCTAGGAAGGCAACTGATTATAGCTCCGCAGGAGGGATGAGGGACCTACAGCCTTTACTCTCTTCCCATTTGTATCATCGCTTCCATTTCCTTCTCTTCTGAGAAGCTGTAGGACTGCTCCCCTGTAGCATGGAAAATTCAGGTCCCACCCTAAAACCCAGAAATGGGAATCAGCTGGGTAACACCTAGAGCTCAGACTTCACCTCCTCACCATTTGGGGCTGCAGCCCACCCACATCCCACAGGAGGGAGGCAGAGAAGGAAGGTTAGGGAGATCTTTATTGGGAGTGGGTGAGGCAGGACTACCATTAGTCTTAAGGCTCCCAAAACTTAATTCTGCCCAGCCTTCCTGCCTGCCAGGCTCCAAAATACTGTTGGCTGTTTCACAGCACAGGGCATTTGTCCCACATGTTCTCAAGTCAATAAAGATCAGCTTTGTCCTGGAGTATTTAAAACATACAGAAAGGCAGAAAGAATGACGCAACCAACACCCGTTCCCATCACCCAGATTTTTAAAGCACTGAGGGCGCAGAGATGTCTAGGCAGGTGGACATTCCAGACCAGCTTTGCCAGTCAATGCAGCCCCTGATTCATCTCCCTATGTTGGGACACCCAGGGGTTTGCATCTCATGTATCAGCTAAGATGTGTAAACAGCACATCTAATTCCTTGAGCTGATGAAAGGTGCCGTGTAATCATGGTACATGCTCCACCAACAGAGCTCACACACCCAGAATATCCCTGCAGCATCCCAGGCTGGAGGCCCCGAGGAAGGACCACCTATGCATAGATGCATCATAATTGTGCTGAGTTCAGTGGTCACAATTATCCTAATTTGAAGCCTAA
This sequence comes from Bison bison bison, assembly GCF_000754665.1. NCBI lineage: Eukaryota > Metazoa > Chordata > Mammalia > Artiodactyla > Bovidae > Bison > Bison bison. Next base: position 8,719,831 of record NW_011494720.1, read on the forward strand.
AGAACTCCCAGGGCACATCCAATGAAACTCTCACTTTACAGATGGCAAAAAGATTGATTCTCCTTTTTCCATACATACAGATGACCAACAGGCAGATGAAAATATGTTCAACATCACTAACTATTAACATTGGTGTTAGTTGCTCAGCTGTATCGACGCTTTACGATCCCATGGACAGTAGCACACCGGCTCCTCTGTTCGTGGGATTCTCCAGGCAAGAATACTGGAGTGGATTGCCATTCCTTTCTCCAGGGCATCTTCTCGACCCAGGGATTGAACCCAGGTCTCCTGCATTGTGGGCAGATTCTTTACCATTTGAGCCACCTAATTAATAGGAAAATGCAAATCAAAATCACAGCAAGATATTATCTCACACCTGTCAGAATGGCTATCATCAAAAAGACAAAAAAAAAACAGAACAAATGTTGTCAAGGATGTGGAGAAAAGGGAACCCTTGTGCACTTGCTGATAAGAATGTGAATTGGGGCCGTCACTATGGAAAACAGTATGGGATTCCTCAAAAAAATTGAGAATGGAACTACTATACAATCCAGCTATCCCACTTCTGCATTTTATCCAAAGATATGAAAACAGTAGTCCAAAAAGATACACGCACCCTTATCTATGTTTATCGCAGCCCTGCTTCCAACAGCCGAGATACTGGAGCAACCTAAGCAAACTAGGTGCCTATCAATGAATGAATGGAAGAAGAAGATGTAGTATATTAAGCAAAGGCATACTACTTAGCCATAGAAAAGATGAAATCTTGCCATTTGGACAACACGGTTGGCCCTTGAGGGTATTATGCTAAAGGAAATAAGCAGTGTCCCCAAGGTCACACTTGATAGAATCTGGGCTAGAAACTCTAGTACCACCCAGTCTGATGCTTTTTCCATCATCACACCATATTGCTTTCGTGAAGAGTAAAGTGGAATCCATGCGCTCCGCTTTGACCATCAACGAAGAGAAAGCAGGGAGCAAAGGTGGTGTTGGATGCGTTGCCTCCTTTCACAACATTGGCTTCATTTGGGGCAGGTTTCATCCCAACTTCCCAGCACCTTCTGTGGCTCCCTGTCTGGGCTCACCTCACTGAGCCCTTCAGCAACACCCCAGTCCCGTTCCCTCTGCCCTTTGCTGTGCCAGGCCACTCAGAGCAAGGAGCGATCCCGACAGACACTACACAGCTGGGTAACTGCCCGCTGGCAGCCCTCAGCTCCCAATGCCCCTCAGACTCCCTGACACCTGACCCTGAACCTCTTCCTACTGTCATTGACAGGGAGCAGTTCATTGAGACTTCTCCCATTCTCTTTCCCTCCACTATCAGAAAATCCAAGTGCAATATCCAAAATGCAAAAACACGAGGAAAGAAATAATATACAGGAAGAGAAAAGGAAGGGACGTGGATCCACCAACTAAAAATAATAATAATAATAAACCTAACACTGGAAAATAAAGAACAGGCTATAATTCTGTCTTCTCGTGAACATACTTCCGAGTGACTAAATCTCCCGAGTATTTGGGTGAAGCAGTGAAATCAAATCTGGAGACACCAAGAAAGCTTGCACTTTCACGTCAGGGAGAAAGGGGCGTCTGGACTTCTAGTCACCTGGGGTCTGGATACAAAACACAAATACAGACCCCGGTCCCAGCTGCCTCCCTGACAGGTCCCAGCTCTGCCCTCATCCACACGACGTCCCCTCAGGACGGTGACAGGGCCTGACTCCACACAGCCTGGACGGCAGCAAGGAGCCCTGAGGCCAGGTCCAGAAAGAGGCCTGCACGTGGCACTCAGAGCTCCTCCATCGCCGCCCCCGAGCTCCGAGAGACCTGATCTCCCACCATCTCCAAGTCTGGCCTTGGGCCATGGGATTCAGATGAACTCAAGGGTTAGAGTCAGTCAGTTCAGTTGCTCAGTCATGTCCAACTCTTTGCAACCCCATGAACCACAGCACACCAGGCCTGCTTGTCCATCACCAACTCCCAGAGTCCACCCAAACCCATGTCTGTTGAGTAAGTGATGCCATACAACCATCTCATATTCTGTCGTGCCCTTCTCTTCCTGCCCTCAATCTTTCCCAGCATCAGGGTCTTTTCAAATGAGTCAGCTTTTCGCATCAGGTGGCCAAAGTATTGGAATTTCAGCTTCAAAATCAATCCTACCAAGGAACACCCAGGACTGATCTCCTTTAGGATGGACTGGTTGGATCTCCTTGCAGTCCAAGGGAATCTCAAGAGTCTTCTCCAATACCACAGTTGAAAAGCATCAATTCTTTGGCTCTCAGCTTTCTTTATAGTCCAACTCTCACATCCATACATGACCACTGGAAAAACCATAGCCTTGACTAGACAGACCTTTGTTGACAAAGTTAGAGTAGCTGAATGCAAATATCCCTTTTACTTTAAAGCCCTAAAGACCCTGTGATTCCAGGGTTACTTTTCTGCAGGGCTGGGGATCCTGACATTCCCAGAAGGGTTTCCCCAAGTTGGGCCCTGTGGGCCCCAGAGAAGCCCTCATTGACCTGAAGAACCCCTCTTTCTTCTCCTCACCTTGGTTCCCAAGTCCTGGCAGTCGGGCAAGAGAGGAGAAGACACGCACGTGTCTGTGAGGAAACCTCATGAAAGTGGCAGCTGACCACTGACGAGGGCAGACGGGGACCCAGGCTGGGGACCATCCTCTGTGGTTGCCATGGACACAGACACACAGCAGCCGCATCACCACCTCACAATACGCTCCAGAGAGGCAGGCTTAGATCTTATGCTGCCTCCAGAACTGTCCAAGCTTGTGCATCCAAGCAAGTTACTTAACCTCTTCAAGACTCACTGTCCACCTCTAAAACAAGGAGGATAGTTTAACTTAACTCAGAGGGAAAGGAAATCAGTCCTGACTATTCACTGGAAGGACTGATGCTGAAGCTCCAATACTTTGGCCACCTGATGCGAAGAGCTGACTCGTTGGAAAAGATCCTGATGCTGGGTAAGACTTCAGACAGAAGAAGAGGATGACAGAGGATGAGATGCTTGGTTGGCATCACCAAATCAGTGAACACGAACTTGGGCAAACTCCAGGAGACAGGGAAGGACAGGGAAGCCTGGCGTGCTGCAGCCCATGGGGTGGCAAAGAGCTGGACACAACTGAGCAACTAAAAAAATAACAACAAAATGAGGAAATACACAAAAGTGTCTTAGCACAGTGACAGGTGCATAGTAAGCAAACAATATCATTCACCAGCAGGTCTCACAGGAGCTGAGAACTAAATAATCTTGGAAATATTATTAGATGGGTCCACCCATCTAGAAAGAGAAATTACTAGAAAGAGAAATTACTCTCCCAAGTTCATGCCTCTTGTTGGCACAGAGTACAGATCAGAATTCGTGTCCACTGGGCCACATCTGTGTGCTCCTGACCCCTCACCACCTGAAGACTGTTCTGTCTCAGCTTAGCCCTTTTCCTAATGACCACAAGCTGTCTTTAATATTTGCTTGGTGTTCTCTGTTAAGCTGAAAATGCCACCTTCTCAAGTGCCATTCAGCCTGATTCCCTTCTCAGAGAGGCCCTCAGACTCGGGAAAGGCATAGCATTTCATCCAGTATCTCCGTAAACTTGGCATCAGGCATCCTTCCTTTTCCTTTCCTACTTTTCTTTTTTGAGCCCTTTGGGTACTCACAGTCTCATCTACAACCAACTTGGGAAATCCAAGCGCTTGTAATGGCTCGTGTCAAAGCTCTCTTCTCACCTTCTGTCATGAACAGAAGGTGCCCTCTCATGTGTCCTTGAGGTGACCTCCCAGCTGACCTCTCATGTGTCCTTGAGGGTCGAGGGCTGGGTCTATACGTCACCTCAGGTACAGAAGCTACCGCTGGGCCATGTCACCTGGCCCTAGGGACAGGGACACAACTCCCACGACAAACATTTTTCAGCTGTGCTAAAGAAATGTGGCTTCTGCTCTGGAAGTGAACTTCAGAAATGGGTTTTCTTACTAGGATTCTCACCAGCTACCCTGACACTTCTTGTCATAAGACACTTGTTCAGTATCCATTGATCCGAAGGCAGCTAAATCCAAAGCCGACTCACTGGGTGACAAATATACTTAGAGGCAGTGCCACAATTTATGAAATAGAAATTCTATTTTCAAAATCATTTCAACTCAACACATATTTATGGAGCACTCTGTGTGCAGGGCTCAAAACAGGCATTTTTATGTACTTTTCTTTGTTTGTTTAATCCTCATACTCCCCAACATGTAGGTTTTCTTCTGTTTCAGTGAGTATTTCGTGAAGGCAAAAGTGAACAGTAGTACAGCCCAGGGCCAGAGGCAAAAAATTATATATACATTCTTGTCATCAATTCAGTATAGTATTCATACATTTCTCAGGGCTTCCCTGGTGGCTCAGATGATAAAGAATCTGCTTGTATTTCTCTACTTATGTGTTCTATGAAAAACATACTTCATTAGTGGAATTAATAGCCATATAGTTTTACATTAAAAGAATCGATTAAAGTGGTTTTATTCTGAGCAGGAAAATTTATGATAAGCCCTTAGTTACTATTTTATTATTATCTAGTTACTGTTGCATTATCTTCTGGGAAGCCAGATGGGTGATAGAAACTCAGAGAGCTCCTGTGATTCACGAGGATTTTCAGATTTTAACAGTTTGCTCAGCCTGACCAAGATTACAGCAGGGCCCAGGAGCAGGTATTACTGGAGTGACTGTTAACATGACTCAAAGCAGGACACACATGAATCCCTCCACCCCTCGAGGGGGTCTGTGTGGAGGCCGACTGTGACCCTGGGGTGTCGATCTCACGTGGCGACACTGAATTGTGAAATCCTAGATAGACCCAGGATGGGTAGACAGCTGCTGCCAATTAAAACCAGCCCAAAGAAATGATCATTCTTATTACTGGGTAATTTATAGCATTCTCTCTGATCTTCTGCCCTGGGAACCATGTGCTTCAAGACATCTTGCACATGGATGAGAACGCCCGGCTACAAAAAAGCCTTATTTAGGTTACTGTTTATTGAGATGACTAGAGGCCTCCCACCAGCCCGAGTTGGTAGATTTCAGCAGGATTTTGTCACTGCTGGAAAGCTGGCTCTCAGGCCTTGCCATGTAAACAGAGAGGCATTTCTATACCATCCGGTGGTGGATTAGCCCCTTGGTAACTTGCCGACATTCAGCCGAACTCTCAGGGATTCAGAATCCATCGCTGGCTCCTCCTCCCTCCACCCACCAACATCCTCGTTTATTATTCATCTCTCTTATTGAGCTTGTGCATCCACATATTGTGTATGCTAATTTTTGATATTAACCTAAATAAAGCATCAACAGAAGGCAAATCTCCTGGTCCAGATGGACCAAAAGAAATAAAATCATTTCTGTCTTTTGCAGAGATTATTCCACTGCTTCCTGCCAACAGTGCTGTGGTGGAAAGCTGCCTGGGAATAAGCATGTATGTTTCAACTTAGCTGGGATGTTACTTCCCACGTGTGGACGCAGCAGGGCCCGTGGCCTCTGGAGGAGGTGTCCAGGAGTGGGTCCTCCTCGGTGGCTGCTGAAGGCAGAGGAAGGCAGCATGTCCTGACTCTGTGCACATCTGGCAACCTCCTGCTTCCCAGTGGGTTCTTCTGCATATTCGCCAGCAGGAGAAAATGGCAGTATTTTTCTCACTGTAGATTGCAGCTTCAATTTCCTGATCTCTAATCTGCCTCTTAGAGTGTAGTCAGGGAGAGCTGACTCCACTTAGGTGATCAACTCTGGGATTCTGTTGATGCCTTGACCTCTAGCCACAGATAACCCTTATTACCTGGCCCTGGAGGTCCTGTCTAAGCTGTAGGTCAGTATCTTAAGGTCTGGTGGCCTGACTGAAAGATCTGAGTCAGCTTGAAGCAACCACCATCTCCCATACAGGCCTGGGCTAGTCCAGCAGACCAGACAGTGCATGCGGGCAACTAGCACGCTGTCTCTTCCCTGCCCCCCAATAGAGGGAGACCTTTCAACTATTCTTCCTTCTTGCGGATCCTGTTCAAATCATCCAGTATATAAAGTACATGACAATTGATTGAGTTCGTTATTAATCACAACTTCAGTGCTATTGTAGATCCCTCATTCACTTTGATCAGACTCTGATAATCCCAAATCTCTCAGCTACACATTTATAAATTATTGAGAAAGAATTTTTTTTTTTTGGCCATGCTGCATGACATGCAGAATCATAGTTCCCAACTAAGGATCAGATCTATGGCCCCTGCAGTGGAAGCACAGAGTCATAACCACTGGACTGCTAGAGAAGTCCCAGGAAGGTATTTTTAGAAGGCACTTATTTGCCCTAAATGTATTTCAATTAATAAGGGGTAAGGGGAATCAGGAATGCTAGAGGTGGGATGTAAGCTGGAATTTTAAGCAGGACGATAAGTGCAGACCTTATGAGAAGGTAACATCTGAGCAAAGATCACATTTCACTGTACAAAGTATTGCAAGATAACCAAGATGAATCAGACACAGCATCTGAGCCTAAGTAGTTTGTCTCTAGTGAAGGAAAATTTTCAAGACACACACCAAACTGAAGTCGTAAAAGACAGAAGTAAAGGTGTACATAAATAGCAGTGAAAGAAAGAATATTTTAATTCTAATGAGATATGTGTAAGTAAATAGCTTTTGTCCTGGAATGAAGACAGGGAAAAAAGGCAATTACCTGGTCTAGTAGCTTGATGAGGAAGGGAGGAAATGGTTTAAGAGCCAGTGTTAGAAAAGCAGATGGTATAATGCTCGGAAGAGGGGAGCATGTGTGAAGCTTGGAGGAGATGGGAGAAGGGTCAGTGGGTGGTGATGAAACATACAGCGTGATGACTGTAATTAACAATGTGTGTGTATACACTCTTTGTGAATCCATGGATTGCAGCCCACCAGGCTCCTCTGTCCATGGGATTCTCCAGGCAAGGATACTAGAGTGGGTTGCCATTTCCTTCTCCAGGGGATCTTCCCAATTAGGGATTGAACTTGTGTCTCCTACATCCTCCTGCATTGGCAAGCAGATTCTTTACCACTAAACGACCTGGGAAGCCCTAATTAATTATTATTATTTAATAATAATTAATAATACTGTGTTGCATATCTGAAAGTTGCTAAGGGAACAGGTTGTAAAAGTTCTCATCACAAGAAAAAGTTCTGTAACTTTGGTGATAGATATTATCTAGACTTATCATAGTGATCATTTTGTAATATATACAAATATAAAATCATTATATTCTGCACCTGAAACAAATATAATGTTGTATGTCAATTATACCTTGAGAAAATAAAATAATCATAATCATAAAATAGTCAATGGTGAGAAAGCAACTAGAAGGTATGATAGATGTTTGTCTTCCAGGCAAGAATGGTCTAACCATGTTTCTTACACGAAATACTTGGGATTCCCCCAAATAATACTTTTAAAGTGATTCATTTATGTTTAGGATGGCCATGTGCACATTGCTATATTCAGGGTGGGTAACCAGCAAGGATCTACTGTGTAACACAGGGAACTCTGTTCAATGTTATGTGGCAGCCTGGATGGGAGGGAAGTTTGGGAGAGATTTGATACATGCATATGTATGGCTGAGTCTCTTTGCTGTCCACCTGAAACTATCACCACATTGTTAATCAGCTACACTCCAATATAAAATTAAAAGTTCAATTTTAAAAATTAAAAAAAAACCACTCTTCTCTGTATTTGGGCAAAGGAACCACATTAGCCAGTACGTCATTGCCAATGACTATCAAAGGGTTCCGTCCAGGCTGTGTGGTGAGGCAAGCGAGGTCAGAGAAGGAACTGTGAACTGTGAGGTTTAGGGTCGTCTGACGGCTGGGAAAAGAGAGTAAGGATGAGGAGCAGTCGCCGTGGGAGAGGAGGAGGGAGAATACAGGAAAGAAGAAGTGTCAGAGAGAATGTCAGGAAAGGAAAGCCCAAGCTGACCTAGAGCGCAGACCCTAATGCTAAGGGGTCCAGTGTGAATGGGAGAGCTGACCTGGACCACAGGTGAAGGTCATTTGGGACCGGGAGGCTGACTTGCTGTGGGTGTTTTTCCTTCTCCAACCCATCCTTCTAGAAATCTCCAGAGTGCTCTTTCCAATAGCAAAATCTGAACTGAACTGCATGCCTGACAAAGGCCAACTGATTCCAACTGATGAACACGTGCACATCCTTCGAGCCTCTGCTCAGGTGTTAACTTCCTTGAGAAGCCTTCCTGGGCCCTCAGGTGGAGTCTGCCATTCGCTCCTCCACAGTCTCCCAGCACTGCTCGTAAGTGTCATTAGCACATATTGCTGTGTGTTGCAGAGTCAACATACTCAATTCTCCTCTAAAACCTAAGATCTTAAGGGCAAGAGTCAGTCTTCTTTATATCTGTGCCCTGGGCCTACACAAAGACTGGCATGCTACTTGTGCTCAACTAATGAAGCTTTAAGGGTAGGGGTTTTTAACAGGTGTGAATGGTTGGACCTCTTAGGAAATTTTTTCAAATTGCAGAGACCTTGGCCTTCCCAGGGCTAATAGATCCAATCTCTGGGGCTGTATTTGGGTAATTGTGTTTTGGAGAAGCTTCTTTGGATGAGTCAGATGCTGTTCATGATGAAAAGCCTCTGCTCCAGAGATGCGGCTCCAAATTCTATGCACGCTACTGACATCACTCGTGGAGTCTGGAAGCAGGAAGTCACCATGAAGAACCAAGGTTTCAGAGCCAGAAGGATCTGGATTCAATCTGTAGTCTCAGCCTGTGAATCCATCGCCAGCCAACCATGGGAACTTGGGCAAATTCCTATACCTCTCTGAGCCTTGACTCAGAGGTTGTAAAAATTAAATGAGACCATAATACATAGTAGACACTCTGATTTCTGTAACAAATCAAAGTCTCGGGCATGCTCTTTCCACTCAATCCTGTCTATCAGAATAATGATGATCTTTCGTATGTTTGCAAAGCATATTATTCTTCTCACAAAATGTTCTTGCCGTTGACATCATTCAAACCTTTTAGTGACTCTGAGAAAAGGGGCAGAAAATGTCTTGTCTGGTCATTTTATACGTGAGGGAATGTCATTTCTTGAAAGTGGAAAGATTAGCCGTGAGCATATCCGAGTGTCCATTTGGGAACAGACACCTTCCTGCTCTTCTCTGAGGCCACCAGCTCATCAGCACACACCTGCCGTCTCTCCCAGGTAGTTGCAGGTGTGCCGGGAGCTGGGGAGAAGCCCCAGGCTGACAGCCATGGATAAGTCATCATCTGCCCAGGATAAGCGGAAAGCAGCCTGTCAGAAGTGAGGCTTCCATCTAGAAAGAAAAAACTCTAGGCAAAGAGAATGTCATGTACTACTGTGGAGAGGCAGGAAAGAGACTGGTGTGTGTGAAGGATAAACTCGTGGCTGATTCTGATGAGTAAGAGAATGTGCTGGAAGGGGCATCCTGGCCTGATCACAAAGAACCCTGAAAGACATTCACACTTTGTTTCCTTGGCAATGCAGAGCCACTGAAGATGGTTAGCAGGAAAATTGATAGCCTCAACATTCTGACCCTGGCTTTCTGAATGGATTAAAATAATAATAATAACAGAAGCTAAACACACACTAGGCACTGCCCTAAGGGCTTTACAAAAGTTAACTCAGTTAATCCTCATACCCACCTTTTGGACAGGTCTTACATGACTGAAGCGACTTAGCAGCAGCAGCAGCAGCATCATTTATTTTCCTCGTTTTATAAATGAGGAAACTGGGATGAAGGAATGTTAAAGAACTTACCACCGTCACACAGCTGGTAAGTGGCAGAGCTCAGATTTGCTAGTGGTCTGGCTTAAAGGGTGATGCTTCTAATTACCCCAAGAGTGGTACCTCACAAGAAACCAAAAAGCAGACAAAGCAATTAAGAGATGGTAGCAGTTTTGGAGAATGAAAAGGGAAAGAAAGAAGACTTGGTTATGGATAAATCAACGTAGACTTCTAAACACTATTATTTAGTGTACGTGGAAACTTACTGGCCAGAAAATTGAAAGACAATTTTCACTAAGCATTTTTATAAGGAGAAGGATGATTGGTAAGAATGATTTGTTTTCACCTCCATCCTTGCTTTGCAAGTAAGGAAATGTTCGCAGGTGTTCTAAGGATGCTCCTTCTATCTGTCAAGCCCATTCTTTGCTCTGATGGGACTGATATCTCACACTTCGTATAGAGAATAGGTCATGGCTCAAGCAGAATGATCACAGGAAGGACAGCACCCAGTCTGTGCTTGCGCTCAGCCTCCTTCATCTTCTGAAGCCACACCTTCTAAAATGGTGGTGGTGGTTTAGTCATGACCGACTCTTGCAACACCATGCCTGCCAGGATCCTCTGTCCATGGACTTTCCCAGTCAAGAATACCAGAGTGGGCTTCCATTTACTTCTTCAGGGGATCTTCCTGACCCAAGGATCGAACCCGTATCTCCTACATTACAGGCAGGTTCTATACTGCTGAGCTACCAGGGATTTCAGGCTTCCATTGTGGCTCAGCTGGTAAAGAATCTGCCTGCAACGTGGAAGACCTAGGTTTGATCCCTGGGGTGGGAAGATCCCCTGGAGAAGGGAAAGGTTACCCACTCCAGTATTCTGGCCTGGAGAATTCCGTGGACTGTATAGTCCATGAGATGGTTAGATGGCATCACCGACTCAATGGACATGAGTTTGGGTAAACTCCAGGAGTTGGTGATGGACAGGGAGGCCTGGCATGCTGCCGGTTCATGGGGTCGCAAAGAGTCAGACACTACTGAGTGACTGAACTGAACTGAAGCGACTTTCACTTCACTACCAGGGATTTCCCTTTTAAAACGTACTTGGCAATATAAGATAGAAGAATATAAAGATTGGGAGGGTTAAGGAGAGGGATCAAGAGTAAAAACAGAACTGAAATACTTCAGCTCTTTTTGAAAATGACCAGAAATCTCAAAGCATAAAACACTTTCAAAGTTGCAACTGAAATGGAAAAAAAAGAACAGTGTGAAATGAAAGCGGGCCCAAAGCATTGCCTCAGCTGTCCCGGTGTCCTCCCGAAACGGCACTGAAAGTCTCTGTGCCGAGCATCTGGATGCTTCAGAGGCGTCCCTGCCGACCTCGTGCCCCTTCGCTGAGCTCATCTTGGATGGCTTCATGGACAGGCAAATCGTGTTTCATGTGCGGCTTTTAATATCTGTACTTGTTTTCTGGCTTCTCTTTGCAGAACCTCCAGAATGATGTCAGCTCCAAACTTTCCTGAAAGACTGTTTCCAAGGAGCTCCCATTTTGCCATCCTGAGCAGTTAACAGTAGCCTCTTCAGAAGCCATCCCTTTGGTGGGTTTTGCCATAGGCTGTTCCTTACAGGCAGACGTGACGGACACTAGCTGGCTGCTCTCCCATCTGAGTGTCATTCCCTCCTGGGCATCCAGCTACTCCATTTCCCAGCATTAGGGGCACCCTGTGCCTGGGTTCTAGGCAAAGAAGGTGGCCAGAATGATGGACGCGATTTTCATTCTGGCCCCTGAAACCCTCCCACATGCCGTGTGAGCTCTGCTTCAGTCCTGTTGAGTTTGACATGCCAGTGAGACATCCAGAGCTGCACGTTTAGAGAAACGTCTGAACTCGAGATGCAATCACTGGTACAGATGTGATTGTCCAGAGGCTGGAGAATGAGGAAGGGCCAAGGACAGATCCATGACAACCACCTGCCCTTCACAAGGAAGGCTACCCAAAGAAGCTGGCGATGCATTCTGAGAAGGAAATGGAAAAAGAAAAGCAGGGTGAACTTTTCCATGAACATGAAGGAAGCAGAGTGTTTCCAGGAGGCCACAACCAATAGAGACAACTGTCACTGCATGTTCAATAAAAAGAGGAAAGAATAAGGGTCGGTCAGATTTGCCAGCGCCAAGGTCTTTGACAGCATTTGCCAGCATCTGGTGGGGATGGGGAGTGGGATTTGCTGGTGCAGGATACAGTCTTCAAGAGTGTGAGGACTGAAGGAGGACTTGATGTTTATGAGGGAAAGGAAGATGGAAGGAAACAGCAAGATAGAAGGAATATATTAACAACATGAAGAAAGGCATTTTAATGCGAAGACAAAGTAAATGAGAAAATTAATCCTCGTAATCATTCCAATTGTGTGTGGAGGGGCAGGTCAGGGGGTGGGGAGGGTAGATAAAGAGAGTGAGAAAGAACACACATACCAAAAAATTCAAAATACAATACACAAAAATTAGAAAGGTCATTATCCTCTAATAGTAAGTGGATTTGGGGGTTTTATTTTCCTTCTTCAGACTTTTCTGGATTTTCCAAGTCTTTGACGGTGACTACTATATTACACTGGTACCAGTAACAGGTTTTGGTTTCGAGACTCAAGCATGATTAAAAGCCAAAACCTAAGAGAAAGTGGGAAGAAAAAGAAGGAGGAAGAAGTGTGTTAAATAAAACTCTGAGGCAGGGTGGGGTGGGGAAGCAGCAACTCAGCTTAGTGGAGAACATTCCCCTCTGACACTTTATTTCCTCAACGCTGAGAGTGAGGAAGAAGCCACAGGCATGGGCTGAAGAGTTCAGAGATGGGAATTGACAAGAACATGGAAACTCGTGGTCACCACTCCACCACCCACCCACTCACCCCTGAGAGCCCATGCCCTCCTGCCCCAGCTTCCTGTCGAGATTGTCCTACATTGTCTCCAGGACTGGTTCTTGGGGCAAAAAGAGAGCTGTCTTCCTTCCTTCCTTCTACCCAAAATTAGTTTTCCTGTTCATCCTATGTGGTCTTCCTCCAAGCAACAACATTACCTAGCAGCCCGAGAATTAACTCACCGTGTGAAGCTGACAGTGAATAACAAATATCCCTTAACATTCCTTCCTACTGGTGAGAAGTTGCATTTTAATAGAAGACCTTTAGAGCTATGTGTTTTAATCAAGAGACGGACATTTCCACCTCTGTGGTGCTTGAGAGAGCCTTTTTATTTTTCAGTAGAAGGGGAATGGTGGTTCCAGTTTTCTCTAAACTCACCATCCAGATAAAGGTATACCTTGTTTCCACGAGAGGACAGCAGTGCTGATAGATGGGTTTTAAATCCTCTTCTGTTACAGACCACTTTAATGGAAAGACAAATAGCTGCATAAGAAAAGAAGATTGTATACATCACATGTGTCCTTCCAGGACCAGGATAAAATAAAGATCTTTTAAGAAAAACAAAAACTGAGAGAGTTTGCTAGCAGCAAACCCTTACTAAAGGAAATCCTTAAGCATTTATTTCAGGAAAAAAGGATATTATCCCAGATGGAAAGAATGAGATACAGAAAGAAAAACAAAGAAAGGGGAAAATATGTGGGTAAATATGGAAAAATATTGATACATAAAATAAGAAGAATAAGCTAATAATAATAATAATGTTCTTAGGGAGCAACTTAAAAATAGAAATAAAATACATAGTAATAATACCACAATGTTAGAAGGAACAACTGAAATTGAAGTATTTTAAGGACATCATGTTACTTGGAAAGAGGGTTTACTGTCAATAACGTAACATTTTGATAAACTAGGTATATTAAATTTCTATAATAGCCATGAAAATAATAGAATGCAAAACTCTTAAACTACCATAGGAAAAAATAAAGTGAGAAAAACGGAACAATCAATCCAAAAGAAGATAAGAAAGGAGAGAGAATGGAACATAGAAATGGTGGAACAAGGAGAAACTGCAATTATTTTAATTAAAAATATTAAAATCACAACAATATATTGCTGTTGTTTAGTGGCTCAGTTGTGTCCAACTCTTGTGACCCCCATGGACTGCAGCAAGCCAGGCTTCCCTGTCTTTCAGTAACTCCTGGAGTTTGCTCCTATTCATGTCTGTTGAGTCCACGATGCCATCCACCCATCTCATCCTCTATTGCTCCTTTTCTCCTCCTGTCCTTAATCTTTCCCAGAATCAGGGTCTTTTCCAATGAGTTGGCTGTTGGCATCAGGTGGCCAAAGAATTGGAGTTTCAGCTTCAGCACCAGTCCTTCCAATGAATATTCAGGGACAAGTTCCTTTAGGATGGACTAGTTTGGTCTCCTTGCAGTCCACGGGACTCCCAAGAGTCTTCTCCAGCATCACAATTCAGAAGCACAAATTTTGGGGTGCTCAGCCTTCTTTATGGTCCAACTTTCACATCTATACCTGACTACTGGAAAAACCATAGCTTTGACTAGATGGTCCTTTGTTGGCAAAATGATATCTCTGCTTTTTAACACACTGTCTAGGTTGGTCATTGCTTCTCTTCCAAGGAGCAAGCATCCTTTAAGCGTCCAGTGGACTGGACGCTTTCAGTCAGTTTTCATTTAAATACCAAAGAAGGGCAATGCCAAAGAATGTTCAAACTACTGCACAATTGCACTTATTTCACTTGCTAGCAAGGTAATGCTCAAAATCCGTCAAGTTAGGCTTCAACAGGATGTGAACTGAGAGCTTCCAGATGTACAGGCTGGGTTTAGAAAAGGCAGAGAAACCAGAGATCAAATTGCCAACATCTATTGGATTATAGAAAAAGCAAGTGAATACCAGAAAAACATGTTCTACTTCATTGACTACGATAAAGCCTTTGACTGTGTGGATCACAACAAACTGGAAAATTCTTCAAGAGATGGGAATACCAGACCACCTGACCTGCCTCCTGGGGAACCTATATGCAGGTCAAGAAACAATAGTTAGAACCAGACACGGATCAGCGAACTGGTTCAAAATTAAGTAAATAGGTCAAGCCTGTGTATTGTCACCCTGCTTATTTAACCTCTATGCAAAGTACATGTGAAATGCTGGGGTGGACGACACGCAAGCTGGAATCAAGATTGACAGGAGAAATATCGATAACGTCAGATATGTGGATGACATCACTTTAATGGCAGAAAATGAAGAGAAACTAAAGAGCCTCCTGATGAAGATGAAAGAGGAGAGTGAAAAAGCTGGCTTAAAACTCAACATTCAAAAAATGAAGACCATGGCATCCAGTCCCATCACTTCATGGCAAATAGATGAGGAAACAATGGAAACAGTGACAGACTATTTTCTTGGACTCCAAAATCACTGTGAATGGTGATTGCAGCCATGAAATTAAAAGACCTTTGCTCCTTGGAAGAAAAGCTATGACAGAACAATATAATAAACACAAAATGTCAGTAATTTTAATAAATGAAAACAGATTAATTTCTCCAGTTAAAGACAATAATTAACAAGTGATTTTTAAAAGAAACACATTAAAAACCATTGGATACAAAAGCATTAAAAGGAAAAGGTAAAAATATATATGTGGATGAATACTAGTCAAAGGAAAACCATTGTGGTTATAGAAATTTAAGGGAAAAAAGTGGACTTTAAAGCAAAAGGCATTGCTATAGGTATGGAGAGTCACTACTTAATGATAAAAGATTCAATTTGGTAGTAAATTAAAGTAATTCTAAACTATTATGCGCCTAATCACAAGGCCTCAAAATAAATAAAGCAAAAACTGACAGAAGATATGAAATCAACAATTTCACCACCACCGCGGGCTTCCCAGGTGGCACTAGTGGTAAAGAAGCTGCTGCCGATGCAGGAGAGGGAAGAGACGTGGGTTGAGTTCCTGGGTTGGGAAGATCCCCTGGAGGAGGGCATGGCCACCCACTCCAGTATTCTTGCCTGAAGAATCCCATGGGCAGAGAAGCCTGGCGGGTTACAGTCCATAGCATCACAGAGTTGGACACAACTGAAGTGACTTAGCACTCAGCACACCACCATTGCAATAGATTTTCAAATAAAACCCACAGAAATTATGAATCTAAGCATTCCAAAAAATCATCAGAGACATAGAAGATTTGAAAATAAAAGAATTAAAAAGTTTGACCTAATAAACAGATAGAATATTATACCTAATAGCTACTCAGAGTATTTGTAAAAACTGACTATACAGAGTGCCATTACACAAGTTTCAACACATTTAAAAGAGTTGGCATCATACAGAACACATTTTATTACAATGGTCTCAATAGATATTATAAAATATAGCAAGGAGGCCACTAAAACTGCCATATATTTGAAATTAAGAATCACTTTTAAGTAATTTACAAATCAAAAATAATCAAAATGAAAATTGAAAAAAAATTTAACTGAGTGCTAATGAAAATACTATGTATCAAAGCTTTCAAGATGCAGCTAAAGCAGAACTTAAATGGAAATTCATGGCCTTAAAAATTTAGATTAGTGACAAAGAAAAGCCAAAAATAATTGCTATAAGCATCCATCTACAGGTCCTAGAAAAAGAATTGCAAAATAAATTCCATTTCAGTAGACAGAAGAAAACAAAGGTAAGAGAGAAAATTTATGGTACTAAAAAGAAACATAAAAGAGAACAAAGTAAGTCCTTTGGAAAGACTAAAAAATAGCAAACAACTGATAAAGAAAAAAAGAAATAAATACAATTAAGACAAAGTTTCAAGTATTGCTGATGTTAAGAAACAACAGAATATTAAGAAAAATGTTTAGGAAAAATTTTGTACAAATAAAATTTACAACATAACTGAAAGAGTCAAATTCCTAGAAAAATATTACTTACCAAAACTGAGTTAAGAAAAAATGAAAAACCTTAATAGTCTAACAAGCATTAATGAAATCAAATCAATAGATCTGTCAGAGAACACACTTTTGCACAAACTATTCTAGGATTCAGAAAAGAAAGGAACACCTCCCAAGTCATTCAGTGAGGTTGGTATAACACGTAGATGAAAGAGAGAGGGAGAAAGAACGAGAGAGAAGATAAAGAATGTAGTGTGTGATTAAGAATAAGGTGTCTGTCACACACAGAGAACAAGGTGGTGGTTGCCAGTAGAGACGGGGAGGGAAGGGGGAACCTAGGGGTAGGGGGCTAAGAGGTACAAACAACTAGGTATAAAGTAAACTATAAGGGGGACCTTTCTGGGGGTTCAGTGGTTAAGACTCCATGCTCCAAATGCAGGAGGCCCAGGTTTGATCCCTGGTCAGGGAACTAGATTCTGCAACTAAGACTTGATGAGGCCAGATAAATATGTTAAAAAAAAAATAAACAAAATAAGCTACAAGGATGTATTGTACCACACAAGGCATATAGCCAATATTTTATAATAACTATAAATGGTTTATAATCTTTAAACCTTAGGACTCACTATATTGTACACCTGTAACTTATATAATACTGTATACCAACTATACATCAAGAAAGAGAGAGAGAAAGTGCAGGAATAGAGAGCCTTTATAAACTGTGCTTATTGAACAAACCAAAGGAGTATTTGAAAGTATTGCTGTCTGTGTAGTCTTCCCTCAGCAGGGATTTCAGCAAGAGTGACTCTGACAATTTCAAACTCTCAAAGGAGTATAAATCTATGCAATTCCAAGGGGGGACTAGGAAGTGGGAGGGTCCTCTAATCACTGCAGATGGTGACTGCAGCCATGAAATTAAAAGACGCTTACTCCTTGGAAGGAAAGTTATGACTAACCTAGATAGCATATTCAAAAGCAGAGACATTACTTTGCCAACAAAGGTTCGTCTAGTCAAGGCTATGGTTTTTCCTGTGGTCATGTATGGATGTGAGAGTTGGACTGTGAAGAAGGCTGAGCGCCGAAGAATTGATGCTTTTGAACTGTGGTGTTGGAGAAGACTCTTGAGAGTCCCTTGGACTGCAAGGAGATCCAACCAGTCCATTCTGAAGGAGATCAGCCCTGGGATTTCTTTGGAAGGAATGATGCTGAAGCTGAAACACCAGTATTTGGCCACCTGATGCGAAGAGTTGACTCATTGGAAAAGACTCTGATGCTGGGAGGGATTGGGGGCAAGAGGAGAAGGGGACGACAGAGGATGAGATGGCTGGATGGCGTCGCTGACTCGATGGACGGACGTGAGTCTCAGTGAACTCCGGGAGTTGGTGATGGACAGGGAGGCCTGGCATGCTGCGATTCATGGGGTCGCAAAGAGTCCGACACGACTGAGTGACTGATCTGATCTGATCTGAACTGAACCACTAAGAAACTGGTTCTCTTCTACATATGGCCCTTGACTCTTGAGTGCCACATTTGGGACACAGTCATTTGTTTAAAAAACAAGGCTCAGAATATATGCCCTCTCTCATGCCAAGACCATGCCTTTCTGGGGTCCCTCCATCTTCCCAGGATGCTATCAGGAACTTAAAGATCTCTGCTGGCTTATATTCCAAGGTAATGTCTACTCCTGTTTCTCCAAAATAAATGACTCCTTTGCTTAACCCCTTTTCTCTCTCTTGTTCTTGACGCAGTAGATATTTACAACCTGCTACATCCAGCCTCTTAAACAGTCCTACCAAAAATGCAAGTTGCCTTAACTTCAAGGGCAAAGAGCATTTAATTTTTTACATCCCTGGTGGCTCAGATGGTAAAGAGTCCACCTGCAATGCAGGAGATCCAGGTTAGATCCCTGGGAAGTTTCCCTGGAGAAGGGCATGCCAACCCACTCCAGTATTTGTGCCTGGGAAATCCCATGGACAGAGGAACTACAGTCCATGGGGTCGCATGAGGCTGTAGAGTTGGACACAACTGAGCAACTAACACACAGGAGGGAGAAGAGAAATATTTGTGTTCCATCCTTCTAAGGCATCAAGGATGAAGAGAAAAATAAAATGGTTTCATTTCCTATTGACCCAGTCTGAGTATTCACTTGCTGTCACACTTTGATCACACATATTTACTGAAATCAGTGGCATGGGAGCCACGGGGCAGCTGTGCGCCCCCTGCTGTTTGTGATGGGCGACTGGGGAGGGTGTGCTGGCTGAATGCTTGAGGTGGGAACACCTCCATCCTGTTGCTGTGAAGGAAGTTCAGTTCAGTTCAGTCCAGTCTCTCAGTCATGTCCGACTCTTTTCGACCCCATGAATTGCAGCACGCCAGGCCTCCCTGTCCATCACCAACTCCCAGAGTTCACCCAAACTCATGCCCATCGTGTGAAGGAAGACAAGTGGACAAAGGATGTATTCCACCAAAACCACACTAAACAGAGTTTTGTAAACTTTTTTCCACTTAAAATGCATTGCTGACATTCTCTCATCTTTAAAGAATCTTCAACATTACTAACAGTAACGGTGGCTTAATCATCTGTACACGTACATAACCTAGTTTTGACACAGCACTCCCTTGTTGTTAGATGTTTGCATTGTTTCTCATTTCTGGTTATTGTATGTTATGCTTCAGTGACTGTCCTTGTAAAGAAATATGGCTTGCACCCTTGATATTCCACCTGGATTCATTCCTAGAAGTTAAATTGCTGGGCCAAAGGATGTAAGCCTTTTCTTAAAAAAAAAAAAAAAAGAAAACCATGATCAAAATGCCCTCCCAAAGTCTTGTGCCAATTTACGCTCCCACAGTCACTAGAGCATGTCAGACTGAAATCCTCAAAGGGGGATGTCTTTGAGCTCATGAACTCCAACCTCAGTCTAACAAGATTTTCCTTGCAAGCATCTCTTAGTTGGCTTTTACCACGGCCTTGTACGCTTTCAAATGCCAATCGCTTCTTCTTTTCCAGATTGAAATACTCTGGATAAACAACTTCTGGTGGCTTAGTGGTAAAGAATCAGCCTGCCAATGCAGGAGACACAGGGGACTTAGGTTCGATCCCTGGGTCAGGAAGATCCCTTGGAGGAGGGACTTGCAGTCCACTCCAGTATTCTTGCCTGGAGAATCCCATGGACAGAGGAGCCTGATGGACTGCAGTCCATGGGGTTGCAGAGTCAGACACAACTTACCAACTGATCATGCACAAACAACTTCTCAGTGTGATAAATGGTAATCAGCTGATATATAGTATGCGTTTTCATTCATATGATAATAAAAGCTAAGTTGTAGGCATCAAATACTTCATATCAGGACTTGTTCTAAGTGCTACATGCGTGGATATATAAATCTTAATAGTTCAGTCAGGTAGGTGAGGCTGTTTTTTGCAGAGGAGGCATCTGAGAAGACACAAACTATAAAATCTGACCACACATACACACACGCACACACACACACGCACACCAAGATTTTTGTATTGTAGGTCATAGTAAACCTCTCAACATACCTGACTGTCAAAGCTTCTTCTGTGTTCCACATAAGTCTATCTCCTCCCGAGCGTGGGCTGTGATCTCCTCGTCTCCAGCTGACCTCCCTTCTCTAGGTGCCCATCCCCAACCAGTCCCTTGGCCCCAGGCCACCAGTCCCTTGGCCCCCAACCAGTCTCTTGGCCCCAGGCCACATATAAGGGATACATACACCACACCTCACAGTGGTGATGCACTGGAGACTGCGCTGTGCAGAGTCGGGGTGGAGGTCACTCACTGCCCTTGGCCTGAGATCATTTCCTCGTCCATGTCATCTTGGTGTTGGCAGCTGTGAATTTTTTTTCATTCAACTGGAGATTTTCCTCTTTCTTGGTTGTTGTTCAGTCGCTCAGTCATGTCCGACTCTTTGCAACCCCATGGACTGCAGCACGCCAGTCTTCCCTGTCCTTTACTGTCTCCCAGAATTTGCTCAAACTCATGTCCATTGAGTCAGTGATGCTATCCAACCATCTCATCCTCTGTCACACCTTCTCCTCCTGCCCTCCGTCTTTCCCAGCATCAGGGTCTTTTCCAATGAGTCAGCTCTTTGCATCAGGTGGCCAAAGTATTGGAGCTCCAGCTTCAGCATCAGTCCATCAGTTTCTTGGTCAGATGAGTGATTTTCTACTGTATCCTGAAGACTGGGTGTCACCAAGGGCATGCGATTCTGGAAATGCCCACAGGCACTGAGCAGTGCCCATGCCACACTCCCCATGAAAGACGTGTTCAGATGTCACTGATCTAGTCATCTTCTCGTGAGATTTTCAAAACTGAATGATCACACAATAAGGATAATTTGTTCTTCCCCTTCAACAGGCATCAATCATCCTAAGGAAAAAAAAAAAAAAAAACTCTGAAAAACTAACTTTAAATTCTCCCAAGATTCTCAAGTTTGAAACACATTTCTCAAAGGAAGGAAAGCCTCCTGTTTCTTGTTTCCATACCTCCAACCCATAAAGCAGAGAAAACACAAGAGTCTGCCAGGACTTTTGTAAAGAGTTATTTATTATGACAAAGCCAGTTGTCACTGTCCACATGAAGTCATCTCGGCCTGAGCATGTTAGGCGCCTGGTTTAGAAGGCCGTGTCATTCCTTGAGCTATGGAATATTGTTTTGGCAAAAAGCAACTGACTGTATGCTCTCACCGTTAGGAAACCATCCAATGCTTCCCCTCATCCAGCTCATCATAAGCACGCCTTCCCCTTAGACTCACTCCCCTTGCCCTGGACATGCTCTGAGGAAGCACTCTTTCTGCTGGGAAGGGGAGGGGTGCTTCCTGATGGACTAGAAAGGTGTCAAGGTGATTGGCCCCCGGTGAAGAAGGCCCTGTCTCTGCAGCAAGATGCTGTAGAGTCTGCGGCCCCAGCTGGCATCCTTCAGAAGAGCTGTTGGTGAAAGGGATGAACAGAGGGTGTTCTTAGTGGGGCCCAGGACCCCAAAGCCTTCCCCAATCAGAAGGGCCTATGTGTATCCTGCCAGCTCATACTTTTTCAGCTGATTCTACTTTAGAGCAACCTTGCCAGAGAAAATGGAAAAACACATCTTAGAGATAAATCAACACTGGCTCCAAGTTCCTGTTTCAGTTGTTTTGCTTCGCGGTCTGCCCTTGCTCCAGATTATATTGCAATGACCTACCCCTGTTCTCCTGGGTCCAAGGATGAGATCTGCCTCAGAGAGTTAACTTTTCACCTGGGTGGTCTGTCGTAAAGCAGGTCCCCTTTCAGAACCATAGAATTTTAGAGCTAGAAGGAATCTTCCAGATCAATTACTCCAATACATTGCTTCTACTGAGAACACAAGAGACCCAGAGAGGTTAAGTCACTAGCACACACTTACACAGCAATCCAGCTGCAGAAACAGGAATGGTACAGGGTCTTCAGAAACTGCAGGATGCCCTTTCTACCTCAACATGGTAGACCCCTAGATTCTCTACAGTTTTCCAATTTGATTCCAAATGTTTTCATTTTAAATGGAAATACCTAAAAATAGCCCAAACCTCTGGGCACCTTCCTAAATTTCTCTACTTCTTTGGAGCAAATGATAGACTGCTGCTGCTGCTGCTAAGTCGCTTCAGTTGTGCCCGACTCTGTGCAACCCCATAGACAGCAGTCCACCAGGCTCCCCCCGTCCCTGGGATTCTCCAGGCAAGTACCATTTCCTTCTCCAGTGCATGAAAGTGAAAAGTGAAAGTGAAGTCGCTCAGTTGTGTCCGACTCTTTTCGACCCCATGGACCATAGCCCACCAGGCTCCTCCATCCATGGGATTTTCCAGGCAAGAGTACTGGAGTGGGATGTTATTGCCTTCTCCGAATGATAGACTACTTTAGAATTTAAGCCACCAAAATCTGAAGCATGCCTATCCTAACCTTACTCAGTTGAACCAAAAGATCTTAGACTTTCAGATATTTGGAAGTGACTTCGAGTCAATTTCTGGTTTGAGTTTAGCATCGTAAGCAAACATTTCATGCCTGTCATCTCCTTTGATGTATTTGGAGCCTGAGATTTATAGTAATAAACCTTCACTCAGCATGTCATCCTCATAACAGGCATCAATCTCACCATCATGGCAAAGATGGGACTGGTGTGTTGGATGTACTGAAGATATTCTAGGCGGATTTCAAAGCCAAGAAAGCAATTACTAGATAAGGCATATGTTCAACCTAATGAAGAACATTCTCAAATAATACACTGGATCTTGTATGTTTTCAATAAAGCAATAATTGGTTCATACCTGTACACAGAAAGATAGCTTTCATGTTTATTTAAAAATATGTTCTTTAGACTAAAGGGCAATTGCTCACTGGATAAACTCTTTCACTGAATATATATTGTGGGGACACTACCTGTCCCAGACTTGCTATCCAAGACACTGGTATCTGTAGCAGGATAAAGGATGGCCCCCAAGAGAGGTGTCCACCCAGAATGTGTGGATTTCACCTTATTTAGTAAAAGGGTCCTTGCAGATATGATTAAATTAAGGATCTCAAGCTAAAGAGGTGATCACCGATAATCTGGATGGACCCTTACGCCAGGGAAGTGTTCTTATGAGAAGAGAAGGGAGACACAGACATGAGGGAGAAGACACACACATGAGGGAGAAGACACACACATGAGGGAGAAGACACACACAAGGAAGAAGAGACACACATGAGGGAGAAAACACAAGACTCACATATGAGGGAGGAGACACACACATGAGGGAAAAGACACACATGAGGGAGAAGACACAGATATGAGGGAGAAGACACAGATATGCCAGAGAAGACACACAGATGAGGGAGATGACACACACATGAGGGAGAAGACTCACACATGAGGGAGAAGACACACGCATGAGGGAGAAGACACAGGTATGAGAGAGAAGACTCACACATGAGGGAGAAGACACACACATGAGGGAGAAGACACACACAAGGAAGAAGAGACACACATGAGGGAGAAAACACAAGACTCACATATGAGGGAGGAGACACACACATGAGGGAAAAGACACACATGAGGGAGAAGACACAGATATGAGGGAGAAGACACAGATATGCCAGAGAAGACACACAGATGAGGGAGATGACACACACATGAGGGAGAAGACTCACACATGAGGGAGAAGACACACGCATGAGGGAGAAGACACAGGTATGAGAGAGAAGACTCACACATGAGGGAGAAGACACACACATGAGGGAGAAGACACACACAAGGAAGAAGAGACACACATGAGGGAGAAAACACAGGACTCACATATGAGGGAGGAGACACACACATGAGGGAAAAGACACACATGAGGGAGAAGACAGAGATATGAGGGAGAAGACACATACATGAGGGAGAAGACACAGATATGAGGGAGAAGACACAGATATGCCAGAGAAGGCACACACATGAGGGAGAAGGCACACACATGAGGGAAAAGATACACATGAGGGAGAAGACACAGATATGAGGGAGAAGACACAGATATGCCAGAGAAGACACACTCATGAGGGAGAAGGCACACACATGAGGGAGAAGGCACACACTTGAGGGAAAAGACACACATGAGGGAGAAGACAGAGATATGAGGGAGGAGACACATACATGAGGGAGAAGACAGAGATATGAGGGAGAAGACTCACACATGAGGGAGAAGACATGCACATGAGGAAGAAGACATGCATGAGGGAAAAAAGACAAGACACACACATGAGGGAGAAAACACAGAAGAGAAGCTTGTGTGAAGATGGTGGCAGAGACTGCTGTCATTCTGCCGCACTGAAGAAATGCTTGGAACCACCAGAAGCTAAGGAAGAGGAAGAAATCCCCCTAGAAGTCAATCGGAATGTGACCCTGCAGATATCTTGATTTTGGCCCAATGATACAGACTTAGACTTCGGGCCTCCAGAACTGTGAGAGAGTAAATTCCCTGGGTTTGTGGCCATATCACTGCAATCTGCCTCCAGGGTCACATCAACTTTTCTATGTGGATGTCTAATCTTTCTCTGTCTCTCTTATGAGTAGACTTATGATGGCATTTAAGACTTTCCCACATAATCCATGACAACAACTTCATCTCAAGATTCTTAAAGTAATCAGACTTGCAAAGACCCTTTTTCCATTTACAGGTTCTGGGATTAGGACCTAATATCTATAGGGGAGAATTAATCAGTCTTCCATAGCCCCCAAATCTCATTGACTTAACACAGCAGAGACCAACATGAACAAGTACCTTCCTCCATCTTGTGGTATGCCAACTGGGACACTTGGTGGCCAAGGTCAGAGCAGCAAGGAAAGAAGAGAGAGAAGAAAAGATTCTAGGCTTTTAATTACCTTTGGCTGAAACTGACTCATGTTAATTTTGCTCACAGTCCATTGGCCAGAACTAACCATAAGGACACAACTTAACTGTAAGGAATACTGATGAAACGGAGTAGGATCTTAGGACCCTTCCCCACCCCTACCCCACCACATCCTCACCCCGTCTTTTGTCTGTGGGAAAACTTTAGCCAAAGAATAAGTTTAATCGGAAAAATGAGAAAATGCAGGGACAAAAAATAGTCCAACAAGACTAAATAATAATAGTTCTAGTCATTCAGCAAAGCCAAGGACCTTTAGTTCCTCCTCAAGGGCTGTAGATAATATTCTGAACCATATCCTGTGAGCTGTCTTGTAGATACTGAAACTCCCACCAGGTGGAAGAAGTTAACTGCATAAGTCTAGACTGTAGCCATGACATAAACTGCCACAATTTGGGAGAACTGGCCTCAAGGAAATGGGAACAAACCAATTCTGGAACTAAAGATTATGGACTTAAAATAATCTAGATGACGCTGGTCAGACCACCGATGACGAATTTCAAGATGACCGTCAGAGCTGACTGTGCTGTTTCTGCACATAGCCGCCTCCCTCTGCCTGTGAAAAGTCTTGCCTCCTGATTGTCAGGGAGAGGGGGAGCTGGCCCTTGGACAGGAGTCTGTCCTCCCCCAACACAGGTTGCTGGCATCCAAAAGAAAGCAAACTTTCCTTTCCACCAAACTTGCCCCTTTATTGGCTTTTAAGCAGCGAGAAGTCAGACCCCACTTGTGGTTATATTGGCATATGTAAGGGGGCAAATAAATATTTGATGAACACTAAGTGTCTTTGCAACATGCTGAGGTCAGAAAATGATGCAAACTGTTGCTGTGGGAGACAACTACTGCTCTGTCACCCAACGTGCATCCCCGAGGCCCCGCTGCAGCAGAACTGCTCCTCCTCATGCCGTGTGGAGCCAAAGTTTCAAAGGTGGCCAAATTACCCAGTCTGTCCA
>NW_011494720.1:8745804-8759288 GCF_000754665.1 Bison bison bison
CAGTCTGTCCAACCAAAGTCTTAGTGTGGAATTTTCCACTTCAGTGTTGGAAACTGCACCAAAGTCAGCGCAATGCAATTTGTGCACTAAAGACGCAGGTGCTGGTCTAGTTGCTCAGTCATGTCCGACTCTTTTGCAATCCCATGGACTGTAGCCCACAAGGCTCCTTGGTTCATGGGATTTCCCGGGCAAGAATACTGGGGTGGGTTACCATGTCCTTCTCCAGGGGATCTTCCAGAACCAGGGATCAAACCCACATCTCCTGCATTGGCAGGCAGATTTTTTTTTTTTTTTACCACTAGCACCACCTGGGAAGCCCCAGCTACCCAGAGTTAGGTCAAATTTCACAGGTTAAGGGCACTGTCCTCTACAGCCCACCCTCACGTCAGTCACCAGCCCAAGCCACCCACACTTCTGACCCACTGCTGCAAATGCAGGAGTTCCCACCAGCTCCTCGGGTTTGATAATTCACTGGGACAACTCATAGAACTCAGGAAAACACTATCCAGATTTATTATAGCAAAAGGATACCAAACAAGAACAGCCAAGTGAAGAGACATATGGGGCACCATGTGGGAAGGTTCCAAATGCAAAGCTCTTGTGTCCTCCGGATGTGTCACTGTTCTGGGACATTGATATACTCAGTCAGAGTTTTTACTGGGGTTTCACTCTATAGCTATGTGATGGGGCCACTGGCCATGAGATTGAACTCAATCTCCACTCTCTTTCACCCGTGGAAAGTGGGGCTGATACTACTTGGTTCATAGCCCCAGCCCTCTAATTACATGGTTGGCCCTTCTGACCTGGCCAGCCCCATCCTAAAACTGTCTGGGGGCCAACCATGAGTCACCTCATATAAACTCAGGTGTGGTCCAAGAACCCACGGATGAATTACAAAGACACTCCTATCACTCGGGAAATTCCAAGAGTTTTGAGGTTTTCTTCCAGGAACCAGGGACGGAGGCCAGCCAAATTCATCATACAACAGCTGGGATGATGAAAGTCTGTAGCTGCCGGCTACCAGGTCACCTGCCCTCCACTCATTCCCTCTGCCCACCCCCATCACCTACCACAGACAGGAAAACCCTGGTAATGAGAGAGAATAAAACCAACACAAAGAGAAGATGAGATGAGATGAGACATGGAGACTGAGAGCAAGCCCTGAATACACAGGCTGATTTCTTCAATGCAGCCCTGTCTCTCCCAGTTACAGGAGTCAGTAAATCTCAACTCTTACTTAAGCTGCATGGAATTAAATCCCTGTCACTTGAAATCCAAGAAAGAAAAAAAAAAATTAATAGCCTTCCCTTCGGGAGCATACCATTTGAATGAAGGGTGACATATACAAATGAAAAATGACATGACAATTTTCAGGCAACAATTTAAGAATAATCATACATTCATTCCATTCATTCATGATTAAGTACTGCAGGAGAAAGAACTATTCTTCTCAAGGAAGATCCAAAAGCTATGACATTCACTTTTACTCCAGTTCTCTTTTTATTCAACAACATTCTGGTGCTTGGAATGACAGGACAAAGCTACTATGAAACATATCTAAAAGCAGGAGGAACATAAGGAAGAGTTGGATCTTATTTTATGCATCAGGGTGCTCGCCATCATCCCCATGGGAGTGGAGGCCATTAGGAGTACAGTAGAGTCATCAAATTCTGAAAATACATATTGCTTTTAAAACCAAAAACAAGCTTTAATTTGCAGTCTCTTTTTAAAAGTATTAATGTGTATCTTTCAAAGTAGGTTAAAAAGCTTATTTCAATGAAAGAAAGGTGGAGAGCAACAATGGCAAATCACACAAGTAGCAACATGCTCCTCTTCGTAAAACACTGAGAATCACTACTTTATACAATAGGTGTGTTTCTGAGAATCCCTCTGTGACTCCTTGATTCGGGTCCTATTTTACCATCAATTACCATGATTATTTCAGATCGATGGGCTGCTGCATTCAATCAGACAATCAGCAGTGTGTCATCTCTCTGCCAGGTCCTGATGGGTCAGTGAGTTAAGCAAAGTAAGTGCTGAACAGGCATTGCTCCTGTCCAGAAAGTATGTCTCATGATACCAGCAGAATCCTAAGTCCATGGTGGGTGTCAAAAGTAGAGACTGCTTGTCAGAGCCCCGCTTCGAGAAAGTCTCATCAGAGTCACCCTAAAAGTATCCTTCCACGAGGGTGAAGCTGTCAGCTTCAGTGTGACTTGCACAGTTCTCCAAGGCAGGCTCCACCTCCAGGATCAGACCATAGAGTTTTGACAGGGAGCTTTGGTCCTAAGGATGTTCTTGAATCTGAGGAAGATGGCCAGGATCTGAAAACCCTAAAGGGCAGGTAAGATGGTGACTAATGGCAGTTGATAGGCTCTGAGGGTGGCAAAATTATCTGTTGAATGAATCCCTTTGACTGCATGGATCACAACAAATTGTGGAAAATTCTTCAAGAGATGGAAATACCAGACCACCTTACCTGCCTCCTGAGAAATCTGTATACAGGTCAAGAAGCAGTAGGTAAAACCGGACATGGGACAACAAACTGGTTCCAAATTGGGAAGGGAGTACGTCAAGGCTGTGCATTGTCACCCTGCTTATTTAACTTCTATGCAGAGTACATCACGTGAAATGCTCTGCTGGATGAATCACAAGCTGGAATCAAGATTGCCAAGAGAAATATCAATAACCTCAGATATGCAGACGACACCACTCTAATGGCAGAAAGTGAAGAGGAGCTAAAGAGCTTCTTGATGAGGATAAAAGAGGAAAGTGAAAAAGCTGGCTTAAAACTCAGCATTCAAAAAACTAAGATCATGGCACCTGATCCCATCACTTCATGGCTAATAGATGGGGGAAGAGTGGAAACAGTACAGATTCTTATTTTCTTGGACTCTAAAATCACTGTGGATGGTGACTGCAACCACAAAGTTTTAAAAACTCTTGTTCTTTGGAAGAAAAGCTATGAAAAACCTAGACAGCATATAAAAAAGCAGAGACATCACTTTGCTGACAAAGGTCTGTATAGTCAAAGCTATAGTTTTTCTAGCAGTCAGGTATGGATGCGAGGGTTGGACCAGAAAGAAGGCTGAGCACCGAAGAATTGATGCCTTCCTACTGTGGTGCTGGAGAAGACTCTTGAGAGTTCCCTGGACAGCAAGGAGATCAAACCAGTCAATCCTAAAGGAAATCAACCCTGACTATTCATTGGAAGGACTGATGCCGAAGCTGAAGTTCCAATACTTTTGTCACCTGATGCGAAGAGCTGACTCACTGAAAAAGACCCTGATGCTGGGAAAGATTGAAGGCAGGAGGAGAAGGGGGTGACAGAGGATGAGATGGTTGGATGGCATCATCAACTCAATGGACATGAGTTTGCAAAAACTTGGGGAGATAGTGAAGGACAGGGAAGGCTGGCATGCCGCAGTCCATGGGGTCACAAAGAGTCGAACACAACTTAGTGACTCAACAAACAAAGCAAACAAAACATACTGTGACATCCTTGTAGCAAAGGATCTTTTTGCTAAAATGACATCACCTCCAGAGGCCTGTAATTTTGGTAAATTCTGATTCCTAGGAATAATATATTTCATATCTACTGAACTTTTCATGATGACCAAGAGCTTTCAACACTGTGGTTTAGGAAACTGGAACTTCAGAACATGTACCAACAGCATCTTGGCTTGAATGCCAGCCAAGGACTCTCTGCCCAAAGGTGGGATCAGTCAAGACTTGAGAAATCAGGATATTAACTACCACTTATTTGTGCTTACTATGTGCTATATCAGGCTTCTCTGGTAGCTCAGATGGTAAAGCATCTGCCTGCAATGCAGGAGACCCGGGTTCGATCCCTGGGTTGGGAAGATGTGCTATATTAAATTGTATCAACATCATCTTATCAAATCTCACAATGACCTTACATGGTAAATATTGTTATCCCCATTTTAGAGATGATGAAACTGAGGCTCAGAGACGTCACCTGCTGCTAAGCAGTGGAACTAGGACGTGATTGCTTGTTCAGCTCCAAAACCCACACTCCAAACACCTGCTCCCTCAGCTGCAAGTTGCCAGCATTGTCAAGGAGAGTATCCCACTCTTCACCTACAGCCTGATCAAACTTGCCTTCCTGTCCTCTGAGACCAGGTGCAAGTTCTTCAGTCTGACCAAGACGCCAGAGGATTACACCATCATTGTCAATGAAGAGGGCTTCCTGGAACTGCCCTCCTCAGAACACCTGGGTGTGCCCGATGCCACCTGTCTGGCCCTCAATGTGGTGTCCAGGGCGGCAGCTTCTCCAGTTTCCAGCCCACCAGCATGACCAAGATTGTCAAGTCAGTCATCACCCCACTGGCTGATCAGAACATCTCTGTGTCCACGCTGTCCACCTACCAGATGGACTTCATCCTGGTGCATGAGTAGGACCTGCCCTTCATCACCCACACTTTTTCATCAGAGTTAACCACCCTGCACGTCATCAATAGCGAGACACTGGCAGCTGAGAACCTTGGCATTACACACTGCTTCATGAAGCCCAAGGCGGTCCAGAGGCCCGTCATCCACCCACTGTCCACCCCAAGCAACAGGTTCTGTGTCACCAGCCTGGACTCTGACATACCGCCCACTGTTGCCACACTCCTTATGGACGTCACGTTCTATTCCAGTGGACTGAAGGACCCCCTGGTGTCCTCCGGCAATAACTGTGGCCACATCCGCTTCTTCTCCTTCTCCCTGATAAAGGGCTACATCTCCCTGGTGAGGGACAAGCAGACCCAGCAGAGGTTTCCTAGTAATTTGTTGTTCACAAGCGCATCTGGGGGGCTCTGGAAGATGGTGAGGATTGGAGGACAGGCCCTGGGATTTGATAAGTGCTTCGAAGTGGCCTGGATCGCTGAGCCTTTGGCTGCCGCAGACATCCCAACCTACTACATCAGCACCTTCAAGTTCCTCCACACACTGGTGCCGGAAGAAAACATCAGCACCCTGAAAGTCAGCCAAGCAGAAAAATATGGAGGGCCTCTTTTGTTCCTCCCCTTCAGTGCCCCCAGGCCTGGGCCCGCCCTGCCCTGAAGACTCTTGCAGTGTTTCTCAAAAGACTAGAAAATTGGCCCCGTGGCCCCCAAAGGATGGGTCTCTAGGAGACACCCTCAATGGCTGGGACCCAAGCCAAGGCTTCCCCGTGCCTTCCTGCCTTCCTGGAGTCCCCAGATCCTCCAGTGAGACCCCCACCTCTTCCCCCACCCCAGAAAATGATGTCTGGGGCCCAGGGAGTTGTAAGCCCGGCCACCTTCTCATCAGGCCTCACCCAGGGCTGGGGTAGGGGGGGCATTGGTAGATGCTGAAGGAAGCTGGGGTACCAATTCTCCTGTCATCTTGGGGGCTGGCTGAGCAGGACAGAGTTCATGGAGCCCAGGAAGGCCCTTGTGAGGGCAGGGGCTCTGGATCCTGTGTTTGCTGGTCTCTGATTCCATCAGCTCTGGGCTGGTTCCTGCAGACTGGAGGTCAGTGGATGGTGGTGTGCTGGTGAGGCTCCCAGAGAGCCCCCGGCGGGGGCAGGGGGAACGGATCTGGGCAGGGACCCCAGCCACCCAGAACCTTGCCTGCCAACCATAGGCCTTATGCCCCAACTCCCAGCAAGACTGCCAAGGGGGTCCTGTCCAGACCGTCCCCACCACAAGCGCTCATCCTCGGGGCAACAGGGTTCCCTAGAGACCCAGCAGCCTAGAGCACGAGCTCCTATGCCCTCTCCTTTCCCCGGACCCTCCTGGGGCCGGCAGAGCTTGGTTCTTCCCAGGTGGGGGCATCCCCAGCATTCTGGGCTGGGGTTTCCTCAGCTCACCCCCACCTCCCCAGCAATCGACTAGACTAGCCCAGGGCTCCCCCGTTGTCCTGCCCTCCTCTCCCTGCCCCACTTGTGGGGGAACATGGAAGGCCTCTGCCCCCCAACTCACCTGCCCACGCGCCCCTCAGTCCAAGGGCCGTGGCGTTCATGAGTACTTGACCATGGAAGCAGCTTATCTGAGCCTTAATAGAGAAAACCATACCTTGGTATAGTTTCCCATTTAATGTATTTGCACCCAGGCTGCGGTTGGCAGTGGGTTCAGGGCACAGGACCTGCTGAGCCTGTTGGGGCCCAAAGTATGACATCAGTTGGTTGACATCTGTGGCTCCAGGGACAACCATGAGAACTGAAGCTGCTTCCAGGGCTTTCCCTTCAGAGCAGGAAGCTGGAAACAGAGGTCAGTTACGATCCAGGGGTCCCCAGGGCACCCCACACAGGGCTGGCAAGGCAGAGTGGTTCTGAGCATCAGAGGAAGGTTCCCATGGGCCACGAGGAGGTGGACAGGCAGATGTCAGGCCAGCCCCCACCCAGAGAATGGGGGACCCGTGTGTCTCCTCTCCAGTGGGTGGTGTTTTCTAAGTGAACAGGACTGGCAGAGTCCTCCTCGGTGACCAGACATCTGCTGACACGTGCTGTCCCTGAGAAGCTGGGAGGCGAAGGGCCATTCCCTTGACCGAGTGAAGCCCCCTCACCTCCTCTCCAGGCCACATAGGACCCTCTGAGCCCCGGAAACCCACCCGGTGGGGGAGCTGTGTGTCTGAATCCTTACAGATGTTCAGAGCCCAACTACTGATTCGGAACCCAGGTAGTTGGATTTGTTGTTGTTGTTGTTGTTTTTAAGTGAAGTCATTTTGCACAAAAGTCCAGAAACACCCAAAAATGTCAACTGTTTGCTGGTTCCAAAACCAGGGTGACCACATGGGCAGGGCAGCCCTTCACGTCCTGAGCCCCCTTTCTGTCCCTGGAAGGCCTTGATTTTTCCATGGTGTGCACCCTCCAGTGACCCCGAGTCACTCCCCCACCTCTCCTCTCCGCAGAGCAAGTGTGTGGGCCCCGTGACCCCCAGAAACAGGTCTCCCCAGACAATATACACCCTAGGACATATATTGTACACACATATAGATACCTGTGTTTTATGTTGATATAGATATATACTGTAAATAGCATATATACTTGAGCACTATATATGTTAATATATATTTTAAAAAGCAACAAACAGCTGTTCTCATGTAACCAACACTGCCAGTTGCCCTCTAACTCCCATTACCCACCTCTTTCATACTTGCATAACCCCAATTGTATATTAATCTTATACGAGCCAGCACCACTTCTCAAGATTCAAGTAAAGCATCATTGGTCTCTGAGAGAAATGAACGTGAGCCACAAATGCAAGCTACATGCATAATTTCATATTTTCTCATAGGCATTCTGAAAAAAAGTGGTATAAGAGAAAAATCAATTTTTATAATCTGTTTTAATTAGCCCAATATACTTAAAATATTATCATTCAATATGTTATCAATTTTAAAATTATAAATGAAAACATAAAATATAAATATAAGGACACTAAAAGTGTGGGAGAAACCCAAGATTTGAGGGCAGAAGAAATGAAAGAATGGAGTTGTGATTTACTGAGGTAGGGCAACTGGAGGAAGGGCAGATTTGGGGCAAAGAAGACATCAAGAACTCAGTTTTGATGCACTGTTTGAGATGCCAATCAGACATTGCATAGTCAAGCTAGATTTGTGGATTTACAAGGTGGATTTATGAGTCTGAAGTTTGGTGGAGAGGTCCAAGTTGGAGGTCTAACCTGGGCGATCATTAGCACATGAATGAATTTTAAAGCAGTGAGATGGGATGAGCTCATCAAGAAAGATAACAAACAGAGAAGAAAGGTTTGAGGACTGGCCTCAGGGTATTTCAATATTCGAAGTCCAAAAAAACCAGAAGAATCTCAAAAGGAAACTGAGGAGCAGTGTCAGCATTACAGGAGGGGAACAGAGGAGCCAAGAAAAAAAGTGTTTCAGAGCAAAAGGGCTGATCAACTACATCAAATGCCGCTGATGAGTCAGGAAAGGAAAATCACCCACTGGGTCTGCCAGCACATCCTCTGCTAAGAGGAGCTCCCGTGGAGGAGAGTGTGGTAAAGTCCACTCATGCTCCACGTCAGGGAAACCGAACTCAGAGCCACAGGGAGACAGCACCTCACACCTGTCAGACTGGCAGTTGTCAAAAAGTCAAGAAATAACAAATGTTGGCGAGGGTGCAGATAAAAGGGAATCCTTGTGCACAGTTGGTGGGGAGTGGTGCAGCCACCATGGAGAACAAAATGGAGATTTCTCAAAAAATTAAAAAGAGAACTACCATATGATCCAGCAATTACACGCCTGGGTATTTATCCAAAAAAAACAAAAACCTAACTCAAAAAGATACATGTGCCTCTCATGTTCAATGCAGCATTATTTACAACAGCCAAGACATTGAAGCAATATGTGTCCATCAATAGATGAATGGATTTGAAAATGTGGCATACATTTAAAATGTGGATTTTTAAATGTACCAACATGCGAGTTGGACCATAAAGAAAGCTGAGCACCGAAGAATTGATGCTTTTGAATTGTGGTGTTGGAGAAGACTCTTGAGAGTCCCTTGGACTGTAAGGAGATCCAACCAGTCCATCCTAAAGGAAATCAGTCCTGACTATTCATTGGAAGGACTGATGCTGAAGCTGAAGCTCCAATACTTTGGCCACCTGATGCGAAGAGCCAACTCACTGGAAAAGACCCTGATGCTGGGAAAGATTGAAGGCAGGAGAAGAGGATGACAGAGGATGAGATGGTTAGATAGCATCATCGACTCAAAGGACATGAATCTGAGCCAACTCCAAGAGATAGTGAAGGACAGGGGAGCCTGGCATGCTGCAGTCCATGGAGTCTCAAAGAGTTGGACACGACTTAGTGACTGAATAACAACAATATGATGGAATATTAACTGTAAAAAGAAGGAAATCTTTCCATCTGCAACAAAATGGACAGACCTTGAGGGTGTTATGCTAAGGGAGATGTCAGACGGAGACCAATAGCAGGTGATCTCAAGTATGTACAGAATCAAAAACGAAACAAACAGCAAATTCCCACTGGCCGTCTATTTCACACACTGTATTGTAAATTCCCATGTTACTCTCTCCATGCTGTATGACTCAGGGAACTCAAACAGGGGCTCTGTGACAATCTAGAAGGGTGGGATGGGGAGGAAGATGAGAGGGGGGTTGGGAGGGAGGGGACATGGGTGTGCCTATGGCTGAGTCTTGTTGATTTATGACAGAAAACCACAAAACACTGCAAAGCAATTATCCTTTAATCAAAAACAAAAAGGAAAAGCCCAAACTTATAAATAAAAGATTGGAGGTTTTCAGAGGCAAGAGGTGAGGGGTGGGAAAAATGGGTGGAGAGAATCACAGTGTACAAACTTCCAGTTATAAAATAAATGTCATGGGAGTGTACTGTCCAGCGTGGTGACTATAGTTAATAGTACTCTGCTGTATATTTGAGACTTGTTAGTACATCTTAACAGTTCTCATCACTGTGGCTGATTCATGTTGTATATGGCAGAAACCAACACAACACCGCAAAGCAATTATCTTTCGATTAAAAATAAAGTTATTTTTTAAAAGTTCTCATCACAAGAAAAGTATTTGTAACTATGTGCGGTGATGGATGTTAACTAGATTTATTGTGGTGATCATTTATCAACACATAAAAATACCAAATCATGTTGTACTGATAAAACTAACACAATGCCATATGTCAGTTATAGCTTAGTATTTTTAAAAACCTGATTGGAGAAGATTCAAAAGAAAATTGAAGGAACAGAAGAAGAGCTGGTGAGTAGGGAAACTCTCTGAAGCAGTTTTGCTGTAAAAAAGAGAAACGGTTCTTTTAGTGTACATGTTTCAGGGTTGTAGGTGCTTCCTTGTGTGAGTATCGTTCAGTGGAGTGGAAATATGATTTTGAAGAAAGGAAAAGATGAGAGTGACACAAGGGAAATTCTTAGGTGGGGGGGGCAGCAGTGCACAGTTTGAGAAAGTGAGATGAAGATAGGAATACAGAAGCTCACCCGGGATCTCCTGTTATGTAAAGCTATACATGTCTGACACAATAGACGTGAGTTTGAGCAAGCTCCGGGAGTTGGTGATGGACAGGGAAGCCAGGCGTGCTGCAGTCCATGGGGTTGCAAAGAGTCAGACAAGGCTGAACAACTGAACTGAACTGATACATTTTAATGTTTGTTGTTGTTCGGTCGCTAAGTCACGTCTGACTCTTTGTGACCCCGTGGACTGCAGCACACCAGGCTTTCCTGTCCTTCACTATTTCCCAGAGTTTTCTCAAACTCGTGTCCATTGAGTCGGTGATGCCATCCAACCATCTCATCCTCTGTCGTCCCCTTCTCCTCCCACCTGCAATCTTTCCCAGCATCAGGGTCTTTTCCGATGAGTCCGTTCTTCACATCAGGTGGCCAAAGTATTGGAGCTTCAGCTTCAGCATTAACCCTTCCAATGAATATTCAGAGCTGATTTCCTTTAGGATTGACTAGTTTGATGTCTTTGATGTCCAAGGAACTCTCAAGAGTCTTCTCCAGCGCCACAATTCAAAGGCATCAACTAAGTCATGTTATTTGATTTTTCAGTTGTCTACAGGCAAAACAACATCCCGGTAGAAACATTTTACCAGGAGACCCTAAAGGAGTTTACCAAGTGACTTATATGATCGGTAAAGACATGGGCTTTGAAAGCCAATAGACCAATAGGCAAAGCAGAGATTTAGGACCTTCAGAACAATGAGACTCTCAGCTGCCCTGGAAGCCACAAATTGAAGCTCAGAATAAGAGGGCTTCCAATACTTTAAGAATGTAATAATTTAACTCTGCTATCCATTTGTCCTACACTGATGACTCTCTCAATAAAAACCAAGGGCTGGACCTCTCCCAGAAAGCACATTCATCCTATTCTGAGGTCATTCCCCTGGAGTAAGGAGCTCCCTTGGAAATGAATGTGTTTTTTTGGCAGGAGACAGCAGGAAGGAGTCCCAGAATCTATTCAGTAGATGTCCCCTGACTCCTACCTAAGCTCAGCCGAATTTCCAGGAGGTGGGAAATGGAAGTCAGTTTTAAGGACAGAGAAATGAAATGCCATAAGGGGAAGTGAAGGGCTCTGCGCTCATGATCCCGACGTGGGGGTGGGATTTTCCCCACACCGCCAAGTGATGTTCCGTGACACCAACTGGGGTCCTACAAATCGGCTCCATTCTGACACCATCTATCCGCAGAGAGCATCAGGTTCTGCAGGTAAAGGGCTCAGACCCCAAGCACAAGCCCAGGTTGTTACCTGTGCTTCTGATTGGCTACAAGTTGGAGGTTCAAACCATCCCCTCCAACTCAAAAACAAACACTGCAGCAGTTTCCAGTGGCTCATAGAAAGCGAAACTCCAAGCACAGCCTCCCGGCTCCTTCCTACACTGTAGCCCCGCCCCCTCCCCAGCCATGGTGCCTCAGCCCCTCTGTCCTTTTTCTGTCCTTCACACACGGCACGTGCCCTTCCCTTCGTCTGACACACTTCTCCCTCCATCCTGCCTCCTTTTCTCTGCTTGAACCTCATTTTCACTCAGAACCTTCCTAACATCCCTGAGCGGGTTACATCCCCATCCTGTGTTCTCATTAAGTGGTGTGTGTCTCTTTGCTGCAGACACTGTTTGGGGTCCTGTTGGGCTGACATGATCAATACCCAAGAAGGCATTATACTCCCACCACCAGGCACAGAAGAGGTAATTGGTCAGGATGGACTGAATACATGATATAAAGATGAAATGCGCATCAATGTAGTTCTCTGCAGTCTACAGAGTGCTTCTGCACAGAGTAACACGTGACCTTACAACTTCACTTTGAAGGCAATGTTAGCACCACCGTTCTGTAGATGACAAAGCTTAGTTTCCTTAGATTTAGTTCTGTTTTACTCTCCTGTGATTTTGTAAAATGCTATTCCATTATCCCTGCTCTAATCTTTACTATTTCTGTTCTTGTCTTTTTTGATTTTGCTCAGTTGCTCTTTTCCTTCTTAAACTGGAACTCAGCTCACTGATTTAACAAACCTTTTTGTATACATTTAAAGCCAGAAGCTGCACTCGATCCTTAGCTATAATACATTCCACAGTTTTGGGTAGTGTTTTTGTTGTTAGTTCAAAATATTTAAATTCCCCCATTAAGACATTTTCTTTGCTCTAGGAATCACTTAGAAATCATATTTGATTTGACTTTTAAAATGCTTATATCACAAAAACTTTAGGGGATATCTTTTTAGCTGTTGCTCTCAAAAAATTGCTGTAGTTTAGTCAGACTTTTTATTGATTCTTTGGTTTTGTTGTGATTTCCCTTATGGTCAAGTATGTAACCAGTTATTGTAAATATTGCACGAGCTGCTTGAAGCCTCAACGTTACACTGGGTGGCCCACTTGGATGGGAGACTCTAAGACTTAGTGTGCTTGATATTTCTCCTGAGAAACTTAGGTTTATAAAAGCTTTTGCTTTTTGCTTCCTTTCTTTTTTAAGTTTATTTTATTGAAGTATAGTTGATTTGCAATGTTGTGCTAATTTCTACTTTTTCTACAGCAAAGTGATTCAGTTATACATATCTATGTATACGTTCTTTTTCGTTTTCTTTTCCATTACGGCTTATCACAGGATACTAAACATAGTTCCCCAGGTTGTACAGTAGGCCCTTGTTGTGTATTGACTCTGTATACAATAGCTTGCATCTCCTAACCCCAGCCTCCCAATCTTTCCCTCCCCCGACCTTGGCAACCACCAGTCAGTCCTCTGTGTCTGTGAGTCTCTTTCTGTTTCACAGGTAAGCTCATTTGTGCCGTATTTTAGATTCCACATATACGTGATATGGTCTTTGTCTTTCTCTTTCTGACTTAACTCAGTGTGAAAATCTATAGGCCCACCCATGCTGCTTGTGCTTCCTTTCTAATCACTGTAATAAAATGGAATGTGTTCCCGCTGATATTAGTACATTTTTTGAGTCATTTGTGCCATCCACCATGTTAATCTCCTGCTTTACGAACATAATCTTAGTTAATTCTTACTGCATCCTGAGAGGGTATCTTTTATTAACGCAGCCATTGTACAGACAAGCATACATGGCACTCAGCGGTTAACCAGCCTTCCTAAGGCCAACTCCACAGCAGAGCTGGTTCGCATCTGGGTTTACATGACTCCCACGGCTGCACATTTAAGGACAACATGCTGGACCAAGGGAGTGAGCTGCCACGTCTTGCTGGGGAATTAGGTAATCCCCACCCCTCCAACTAAATGAATCTGAGCCCTTCTAGGCCATGGACAACTCAGAGAAAACACACATGTGATTCCAGCAGGGTCTGTTTTCCTCTGCTTGGTTTTACAACAGCAAACCATCTTCTCCTGATCCTGTTATGCTATGCTATGCTAAGTCGCTTCAGTTGTGTCCGACTCTGTGCGACCCCATAGACGGCAGCCCACCAGGCTCCACCATCCCTGGGATTCTCCAAGCAAGAATACTGGAGTGGGTTGCCATTTCCTTCTCCAATGCATGAAAGAGAAAAGTGAAAGAGAAGTC
>NW_011494720.1:8759388-8778913 GCF_000754665.1 Bison bison bison
TCCAATGCATGAAAGAGAAAAGTGAAAGAGAAGTCGCTCAGTCGTGTCCGACTCTTAGCGACCCCATGGACTGCAGCCCACCAGGCTCCTCCGTCCATGGATTTTCCAGGCAAGAGTACTGGAGTGGGATGCCATTGCCTTCTCCGCCTAATCCTGTTAGTTGGGGTTAAATCAAGTTTCAATTACACATTAAAATCAGAAGCTGTGTGGGTGCTAGGATGAGAGAAGCGGGGCAGGAGCCCTTTAGAGCTCCAGTCTGATGGCCCCTCACTGC
Source organism: Bison bison bison (assembly GCF_000754665.1). Classification (NCBI taxonomy): domain Eukaryota; kingdom Metazoa; phylum Chordata; class Mammalia; order Artiodactyla; family Bovidae; genus Bison; species Bison bison. The sequence continues at coordinate 8,759,663 of NW_011494720.1, forward strand.
ATCCAGCGACTCCCTTCACCTTCCAAGCAAGGGGACTCTGCCCTACGTGGGCCACGAGAGGAGGAACCAGCATCTTCTCTGTTTTAAAATGTATCCAAGCCAGGGTGGCCTACAGTGAGATATAGATATAATAACGTTATTAAGACAGAAACAGGAAGCATACAAAAAGAGAAAAATCAGTATACCAAGAACTTGGCTCCACCATTTATAAGCTGCGTGTCCTTGAGCAAGTCTCAACCTCTCTGGGCCTTCAATTTCCCCACATGTAAGATAGAGATAGCAATGGTATCCACTTCACAGGATGTTATGGTGATTAAGTGAGTAATACACAGAACACTGAAGGCAGCGTCTGGCACATGACAATGGCTATATAAATGTTAGCTACTATTATGTTGGTTTCCCAACAAAAGAGACACTAGAGCGATGAATAAATTTATATCTAAACTATGCATTTTGGAAGCTCTTTCCCAAGGGAAAAACTGCCAGGCATCAAGATGGAAACTTGAATAATATTTGTGTTTTCAGTGAAGTTTCTGATGGGCCAAACAAGATGCTGAAAGTTTGTGTTCTGAAGCTGAAACTTTTCCTGTATTTGAATAATTCTTGACATAAACTTGGAATCCTATGTGAACACACAAAACTATTTTTAGTCATTAATTGACAGAGACTTAATATGGTCATGTCAACACCATTTTTTTTCCCAAATAATTTTCCTGCCACAATTTAAGCTAGAACTGGCCAGTTGGAGGGCACTCATGCTTCCCTCATAGTTCAGTTGGTAAAGAATCCACCTGCAATGCAGGAGACCCAGCTTCAATTCCTGGATTGGGAAGATACACTGGAGAAGGGATAGGCTAACCACTGCATTGTTCTTGTGCTTCCCTTGTGGCTCAGCTGGTAAAGAATCCGCCTCCAATGTGGGAGACCTGGGTTCAATCCCTGGGTTGGGAAGATCCCCTGGAGAAGGGAAAGGCTACCCACTGCAGTATTCTGGCCTGGAGAATTCCATGGACTATGGATTGCAAAAAGCTGGACCCAATTGGCTTTCACTTTCAGGTAGTTAGTGGTTAATCAACGAGATTTAATATGGCACCTTCCCTAGAGCAGACCCACCCAACTTTGGAGATAACTGGAATGCAATCTTCTATACATTTTTAATCTTTCTGACTCTGTTTTTCTCCTTCTATATAATTGAAGGGCCACGTACATGGTAAAATGATATTACACAGGAAAACCCCATGGACAGAAGAGCCTGGTGGGCTACAGTCCATGGGATCGCAGAGTCAGGCATAACTTAGCGACTAAAGAACAACAATTAAGATTCCTCCTAGCACAGTGCCCGGCTCTGAGCAGGCGCTTGAGAGCTAGGTTTCCATCTCTTCCCTTTCTTCACAGGTCGTGACCTCTGCTTTGAGGGGCTCACCACCCTCAACCCTGTGGTCAGGGCGAAAGCTTAGGGGGCTGCAGGGCTTGACTGAGCTCTGACCCCCACTGAGGCCTGGGTAGAGTGACAGCCTGTCAGGTGGGTTGTGGGACATGGGAGTGCTTAAACTGATGGTGGATTCAACAAGGGGGAGGTGGTCTGAGCCCCTCTCAGGAGGGTCTGCCCGGTGGGGAGTGGGATGGGGGCAGGGAGTGGGGTCTGAGGCAGCAGAGGCTCCTCAGGGAAGTTCTCAAATGTTGTCTAGAGACAAAATCGCCCCTCCCGCGGCTTCCTAACTGTTGTTTCTAATTAGTTCCATGAATCTGTCAGGGTCGCTGAGGTTACTTTGAAAGGAAGCATGGAGAAGTGGGTGGCTTTCCTCTTCCACTGTCGGCTGACTAATACAGCCGTCTTGTTTTGTTTTCTGGCCTGGGACTCTGTGAACATTTTAAGAAAGAATAGAGAGCTTTTCAGAGAATGCAAAGCCTCTGTTCTGGAACTCCCCGGAGGAAGGCACCTCCGCAGCTCTCTCCCCCGCCCCGCCAAATGAGAAAACAAGAACACTGCTTGACTCAAGCGTCCATGTTCGATGGAGGCGCTGACGTGATGGAGGCGCTGACGTGATGGAGGCGCTGACGTGCTGACGTCATTCGTGCGTTTTAAAGCCTGACCTGAAAACTCCTCTGAAAATGGAGCTAACAGCTTGTGTGTTCACTTTGGTCATTGGACGAAAACAGTAAAGGAGCGTCTTCTGCTGAAATGAAGCCCTGTAAGCCCCAGGTGCCTCACCAGATGGAAGATCCTTCAGCCGGAGCTGTGGTGACTCAAGAAACCCAGGAAACCACCAAAGTTGGGAGGAAAATTAAACAAACCTGAAGGTGAAGAGCAGCCCCACGAAAGACCTTCGTGGTATCAGTATATTAACTGAGACCCTCTAATAAGCAAACATTAAAATGTGAAGTTCTAAAATGATAAATTCATAAATACTAAATTATGCTGCTGTCTACCTTAAATATTTCAGGTAAACATTTAAAATGTTTATTTTCTTTTGAAAATAAAAGTAAGAATATCTGGGGGGAAAAACAACAACCAACAGCCCAATACTTTAGCGCCCGCCTGGGAGGACCTCTCAAAAGCTGAGCAGGACTGAGGCAGCATTGCCCGAATCCCCAGAATTTTCCTTAACCTCCTGGTTGGGGTACAGAACGTAATTTGTGGGTCTGAAAAGACATACACGCTCATGTCGCAGTGAGAATTTCATCTAATCACTCATAGGTAGAGGAATCTGTTGTCCAGTCACTCAGTTGTGTCCAACTGTTTGTGATCCCATGGTCTGTAGCATGCCAGGCTTCCCTGCCCTTAATCTCGTGATTGTAAAAGACAGACTTCAAATTAAATGAATCCACTGCTATAAAAACCACTGTCTTCTGGTTGAAAAATTCCTTTCTTCATTGTCAATTTCTAGTTCATCATTACTTTTTCTCTAATTGATCACTTGAAATCACTGGATTTAGAAGTTTGATTTTGACCAATCAACAATGTCTTTTAAAAGTATGGCCTTAATTGTTCCCTTACTTTCAAAAAATGCCATCACACACTGAGGGTGTCATTCATTCAACAAATATGTGTGCATGCATCTATCACATTTTGCAGGAGACTGTATTAAGAAGAGTCATTAAACAAATCACAAGCACCTGAAAAGTTCAATAACAAGGCCAAACAATGAACACAGGATGAACGGTCAGAAATCTATGTTTAATTTGTAAATAACACTCAGAAAGCACAGCCTGAGTTCAGCACAGAGAACCCGCAAGTTTGTCCGGAGTGGGCCAGAAGTCTTGTGAGAGAGATCAATCTGGATTTGGGCCTTTAAAAAAAAGTTGGAAAATCTTAGCGGCTAAGAGAAGACATTTCAGAACAGAAAAATTATGTGAATAAAAGCTCGAAATCTGAGCAGTGTTGAAAAAGTTTCTTAATGGAAAGTTTCATAGCCTGATACCAGAACCAATCAGCAATGGAATTAATGGGAAGAACGTATCCCTACCTCATCTCCTCTGCTGCTTCACTGCTGCCCTGGGTCCTGGCACACAGGGTCAGTGATGTAATTTGCCAAACTCAATGCAAAATGAAAATGCACAGCCCAACAGGGTGGGGAAGCAAACCTCCGCTTCCCTTGGGCCCATCAAACCAAACAAGGAATGGATGACCCCAAGGAATTGCAACCTCTGCACAGGATGTGCTGGGCCCCTGGACCAGGAGCAGGTGAGAGGCCCCTGCCAAAGCCAGGTACAGCCAGCCTAAGACAAGACACCACTGCCCCAGATGCCGTGGGGCCTGCACGTGACTCTGACCTTCCTGGGCCCACAGGCAGGCCCTGACAGGAGTGGAAATGGAGCCTGGGCCTCCGCACCAATACCCCTGGGCAGAAGGCAGCTGGGGTCCTACGCAGGCGTGTGGGGAAGGAGGAAGTGGAAGATCAAGGGAAGGGGGAAGACCAAGTCCTCAGGGAGCTGGGTGCAAGCAACTATAAGCACAACTAAAAGAAATTGCAGTGCAGTCAGCAAATGTGAAGGGTCAAGTTATACTGTGAGTAACATATTCTGGTTCTACTTATTCCCCTGCACCCCAGAGACCACCAGGACAGTGACTCTCCTAGCCTGGCTGACCCCATGCTGTCACTCTCTAGAAAAACTGTCTACGATTAAGAGATGATGGACAGAATCAAACCAATTCATCAAGTGATTCAATGTGCAAAATCCAAAATAATAACTTCGAACCTCAGCTTTCCCTGTTATAGCTTATGTAACTATTTTTTGTCCCCTCTTTTTATTTAGTCTACTAGGGCAAAAGACCAACTATCATATTTGCCACAGAAAGTCCTTAAGATGAATGAGCATCAATCTTTTTGAGCTACTGCTGTCATATCCTTCCATTATTGATGCATTGCTTACTTTTTAGATCATTTCACATCTTCCAAGAGAAATTTTGTTAATTCTTACCACACTTAAGAAAATTCTGGGTGATTCTAGCTAAAGATTTGTCAATTTTGTGTATCTTTTCAAAGAACCAGCTCTTGATTTCATTTTGTCTTTTTAGTTTCATTTATCTCTGGTGTAACCTTTGCTGTTCCCTTCCATCGACTAACTTTGGACTTTGTTCTTCCTTTTCTAGTCTCTTGAGGTACAACGTTAGGTTGTTATTGGAGATTTTTCTTTTTTCCTGATGAATTTCCTCTTTTCTTTTATTTTTTCTTAATTTAAAAAAAATTTTTTATTTTTACTTTACAATATTGTATTGGTTTTGCCATACATCAACATGTATCCGCCATGGGTGTACACGTGTAAAATTTACTTTATTGAAGTATAGTTGATTTACAATGTTGTACTGCAAACTGATTCAGTTATACATATATATACCTTCTCTTTTATAATCTTTTACTTTGTGGTTTATCACAGGATATTGAATCGAGTTCCCTGTGGTATACAGTAGGACCTTGTTGTTTATCCATCCTGTATATAATAGTTTGCATCTGCTAACCCCCAAACTCCCAATCCGACCCTCTTCCTTCCCCATCCCCTTGGCAACCACAAGTCTGATTAACTTCCCTCTTAGAACTGCTTTTGCTGTATTCCACAGTAGGATTCTAGAAGTTGACTCTTCGTTTCAGTTCTCCCAAGAGAATCAAAGGCCTGATAGCTTCCTGAAAGTGGGACAGAGCTTAAACACAGAGACATCCTGACTCACAGGTCTGGGGTCAGCTGACACAGTTCCAGGAGAAGCGCTGGAAACACACCTGAAGTCCCCCAGGTGTGAAAGGCTCTGATGGTTGAGGGTCCCTGGGGGACAGCACAGAACGCCATTCACCCATGAAAACTACAACTAGAGATTCCACCTCAGAAATAAGACCTACCGTGGCATGCTAATTTTGCCCTGATTTGTTGCAAAGGCCTGACTGACCTTGCCTGTGTGTGCTCCGTCGCTTCAGTCGTGTCTGACTCTTCGTAACCCTACGGACTGTAGCCCACCAGGCTTCTCTGTCCATGGAATTCTCCAGGCAAGAATCCTGGAGTGGGTTGCTATGCCCTCCTCCAGGGGATCTTCCTGACCCAGGGATGGAACCCAGGTCTCCTGCATCTCCTGCATTGCAGGTGGATTCTTTACTGCTGAGCCACCGGGGAAGCCCCTGACTGATCTTAAAAATACATAAAATAGACATATTGGCCATCAGATGCATTATACTCCTAAACAAACCAGATATTTTTCAATTTTCTGATCCAATCAGGCTGTTTGTCCTTCAGTCTTACATACACAAAGTTTTTCTAAAGGAAATTTGAAATCAAACAGCATTTTCTGTGATGTTTTCCCCCAACTTTTTATTTTTAAAATGTTCAAACTTGGAATAAGATGACAGAATGCCACAGTGACTATCCCTACGCCCCCCACCTACATGCACCAGCTGTTACACTTTGTCATGCTGGCTTGGTGGAGCAGTAGTTCACCTTGGAGTCACACGGGATGACCCTTGAGAAGGGTGAGAAGAGCCTCACTCAGGCCAAGATGCTCTGGTTTCATGCCAACAGGTGATTTCTCAGTCGTCAGATATCTTGAGACTCTCTGGGCCTCTGCTAAGGTTTGATTGCTCTTTCTAGATTAAGAAGCAAGAGAGATTAATTGAGGAAAAGTGTGCATTGCACTTATGCAAATACACTTAAGGGAATGTCAATAAATTCAGTAAACACAAGGACTTCCATGGTGGTCCAATTGTTAAGAATCTGCCTTCCAGTGCAGGAAACATAGGTTCAATCCTTGGGCAGGGAACTAAGATCCCACTTGCCAAGGGGCATCCAAGCCCACGTGCCACAACTAGAGAAAGCCAGCATACGCACCGCAATGAAGACCCAGCACAGCCAAAAAGAAACATTCAATAACAGAAAAAGAAAGAAAGTGAAGTCACTCAGTTGTGTTCGACTCTTGGTGACCCCATGAACGGTAGCCTACCAAGCTCCTCCATCCATGGGATTCTCCAGGCAAGAATACTGGAGTGGGTTGCCATTTCCTTCTCCAGGGGCTCTTCCTGACCCAGGGATCAAATCCTGGTCTCCCGCATTGCAGGCAGATGCTGTACCCTCTGAGCCACCAGGGAAGCCCAATAAATAGTGTATTTTTATTTACTGGAAATCAAATTTCAAGCAAAACATGTCTTCAGTTCAGTTCAGTTCAGTCGCTCAGTCGTATCCGACTCTTTGCAACCCCATGAATCACAGCACGCCAGGCCTCCCAGTCCATCACCAGCTCCCAGAGTTCACCCAGACTCACGTCCATCAAGTCAGGGATGCCATCCAGCCATCTCATCCTCTGTCGTCCCCTTCTCCTCCTGCCCCCAATCCCTCCCAGCATCAGAGTCTTTTCCAATGAGTCAACCCTTCACATGAGGTGGCCAAAGTACTGGAGTTTCAGCTTTAGCATCATTCCTCCCAAAGAAATCCCAGGGCTGATCTCCTTCAGAATGGACTGGTTGGATCTCCTTGCAGTCCAAGGGACTCTCAAGAGTCTTCTCCAACACCACAGTTCAAAAGCATCAATTCTTTGGCGCTCAGCCTTCTTCACAGTCCAACTCTCATTTGCATATATCAGACATCCACTCACCAAATGTATATGAAGCTCCTAGCCACGCCCAGCACTTTTCTGGACTTGGGACGTGGCAGCACAGGCAAGCTCAGAACTCACAATCTTCACCACGGAGGGACAGCGACCAGTGACGACGTAGAACAGAAATGCCACACTGGGATGCGTGATCTGGAGGAAATGAAACGGGGTGATACTCAGAGCGAGGTTAGTGACTCCAGCTCATCCCTCAGAGCCATGGGCCCAGTGAATGGAAAGAGCCAGAAAAACATGTTCCACATACAAACAGGAGGACTGGAGTTGGGGGAGGAGGAGGAAGGAGGTGAGCCCAGAAACCATCAGGCCCTGATGCATAAGGTCTCACTGGCCTGGAAAAGAGCTTGAATTACATTCTAAATTCAGAGGAAAATCAGTAGGTTTTTATGCAGAGAAAGGGCACAATATGAAAGAAGTTGCAAGGATCCCTCTGACCGTTGTGCAAAAACAGCGGTTATAGGGTCTGTGTCTGTATTAGCTGCTACAGAATGCTGTAACAAAGCACCACAAACTCGGGGGAGGTGGGGAGGGTTAAAACAACAGAAATCTATTGTCTCACAGTTCCAGAGGTCAGAAGTGCAAAATCAAGGTGTTAAGAGGTCTTGTTCCCTCCAAAATCTCAAGAGGAGGAGGCTTCCTTGCCTCTTCCAGCTCCTGGTGGCCCCAGGGGGTCCAGAGACAGACTGGGACCTAGGCCCCTTTGCTGCAGTGCTGCAAAGCTTGCGCCTGGACACACCTCTCCTTGAAATACAGAATACAAAGAAACTATAAGGGACTAAAAATAACTGTGTGCATGCCCAGTTGGGGCAAATTCTGGACTAAAAAATACCAAAAAAATCCAGCTGCCATTTCTGAGGAGCTGGGAGCAAAAAACTAGGTGTTGGGAGCAAAAGCAAGGTACACATGCCCCCCCTGCACTCAACACCATAAAGGGGTGGGCAGACCACCTAGGCCACCCCTCCAGCCCAACCTGAAACACACCCCTACCCTCACCCTATATCAGATCAGATCAGATCAGTCGCTCAGTCGTGTCCGACTCTTTGCAACCCCATGAATCACAGCACGCCAGGCCTCCCTGTCCATCACCAGCTCCCAGAGTTCACCCAGACTCACGTCCATCAAGTCAGGGATGCCATCCAGCCATCTCATCCTCTGTCGTCCCCTTCCTCCTCCCTGCCCCCAACTCCTCCCCAGCATCAGAGTCTTTTCCAATGAGTCAACTCTTCCCATGAGGTGGCCAAAGTACTGGAGTTTCAGCTTTAGTATCATTCCTCCCAAAGAAATCCCAGGGCTGATCTCCTTCAGAATGGACTGGTTGGATCTCCTTGCAGTCCAAGGGACTCTCAAGAGTCTTCTCCAACACCACAGTTCAAAAGCATCAATTCTTCGGTGCTCAGCCTTCTTCACAGTCCAACTCTCACATCCATACATGACCACAGGAAAAACCATAACCTTGACTAGACGGACCTTTGTTGGCAAAGTAACGTCTCTGCTTTTGAATATGCTATCTAGGTTGGTCATAACTTTCCTTCCAAGGAGTAAGCGTCTTTTAATTTCATGGCTGCAGTCACCATCTGTAGTGATTTTGGAGCCCAGAAAAGGAGGAACAAGTTTGCCCTCCCCATGCCCTCCCCATGGGAGGGAGCAAGTAATCGTGTTACTTGTTTTTGCTCCCTCTTGTAGCCAGCGCAGGAGCCCCAATAAAGCCTTGCCTGAATTTTTTTCCTTTTTTTTTTTTTTTTACATCAAGGCAATTTATTAACAGAAAACAATAACTTGAGGAGTTCAGTTCACAGATAGCAACCATAGTGACCCCTCTTCCCGCAGGTGCTGTCAAAGGGGTTGGGTGTGACATCCCCAATCTGCCCAATCTCCATCCTTGAGTGGGCTAGGGCTCCAAGAGCTGACTGGGCCCCTGGTCCAGGAGTCTTGGTCCTATTTCCTCCTGCAGCCCAGAGTTTGATGTGGAGGGCAGTGATGCCCAGCTCCTTGCATCACTGGGCTACATCCTGGGCAGCCAACATGGCAGCATATGGCAAGGACTCATCTCGGTCATCCCTTCATCCCACCAGTTAGACGACAGATGGTTTCCTTGCCAGAAAGATCAGTGACATGGACAAAAGTGTCACTGAAGCATGCAAAGGTGTAGCACACACCAAATACATTTTCTCCTTCAGCCACCTGAGGGCCAAGGCTGATGACCTTTTCTTCCTTCTTTTCTTTCCCCTTGCCAGGTGTTATTTCTGCATGTCTTCTCCACACTCCACCACCAGAAAGAGAGCTTGCTTGAATTTCTTGTCTGGGCTCTTGTTGTTGTTTAGTCACTAAGTCATGTCCGATTCTTTGAGACCCCGTGGATGGTAGCCCACCAGACTCCTCTGTCCATAAGGATTTCCCAGGCAAGAATACTGGAGTGGGTTGCCATTTCCTTCTCCAGGGGATCTTTCTGGACCAGGATTGAACCTAGGTCTCCTGCACGGGCAGGTGGGTTCTTTACCACTGAGCCACCACCTCTAGTCAATTTCTACTGACTGGGGAAGGCCAAGAACTCAGTTGCTATCAGGCCTGGGTTCATGGCAGCATCATCACAGTCTCCGCCTCCATCCTCACCTGGCCGTCTTCCCTGTGTGTGTGTGTTTCCATGTCTCTTCTGCTCACAAGGACACCAGCCAGATAGGATTAGGGCTAACGCTAATGATTTCATTTTCACTTGATTGTAACTGCAAAGATCCTATTTCGACATAAGGGCACATTTCAAATTTCCAGGGATTGGGACTTCAATTATCTTTTAGGGGGACATAGTGGGCAGGGGCACGGGAAGAAGTGAGGGGCTCTGCAGGGCTCCTGCAGTGCCCAGATAGGAGAAAGGCAGCTGTGGTGCTTGGACAAGGAATGGGGGATATGAGGGAAGATTTTGTAAATCTACCCACAAGACTTAGGGAGAGTGAGAGCAAGAGAGCCATCAGGAGTGCCTTCTAGAATTTCAGATGACAGAAGTAGGAAGATGGTGCAGCCATTTACGAGATGGGAAAGTTAAGAGAAGGATCAAATTTGGAGAACAAATCTGTAGCTGTATTTGGAGCATGTTCAACTTGAGATGCCCTTGAGACGCACCTATGGAGGAAACTCTTGAGTCTGCATGTCTGGGTCTCGGGAGAGAAGTCAGGACTAGACATGTGAATTTGGAAATTAGCGGCATGGGGATCTTCATTTTAATTTCTTCTTTTTCATATGTATTTATTTACTTTTGGCTGCACTGGTTCTTCGTTGCTGGGCACAGGTTCCTCCAGCTGCGGCCAGTGGGGGCTACTCTTCCCTGTGACGCCCGGGGTTTCTCATTCCAGTGGCTTCTCTTGCTGTGGAGCACAAGCTCTAGGGTCAGTAACTGGTTCGCAGGCTCTAGAGTGCCGGCTCAGTAGTGGTGGCACAAGACCTTAGTTGCCCCTCAGTATGTGGGATCGTCCCAGAGCAGGGATGGAACCTGCGTCCCCTGCACTGGCAGGCAGATGCTTAACCGCTGAACCATCAGGAAAGTCCTTAATTTGAATTTCATCATGAGTAGGACAGTTGAGACTTTGAATGAGAAAATGATTTTTAAAAAATATAAAGACTAGTTTAATCATCAATATATTGCCAGAGCGTAATTACTTGATGTGAAGAAAATTGAAAGTGTTAGTCGCTCAGTCGTGCCTGACTCTTTGTGACCCAAGTGATTGTAGCACACCAGGCTCCTCTGTCCATGGGATTCTCTAGGCAAGAATACTGTAGTGAGTAGCCATTCTCTTCCCCAAGGGATCTTCCCAACCCAAGGATCGAACCCAGGTCTCCTGAATTGCAGGCAGATTCTTTACCCAACAAGCCACCAGGGAAGCCCAATTACTTGAAGCTTCATAGCTAAACAGAGAACGTTGTGGAGTCACGGGTGGATGGTTTAGTTTACTCATATATTAGGAAGTGAGGGGACTGTGCATTGCTGGCTTTGTTACTCTGCGACTTGTGAGCCCTGGAATTTGGTTGTTAATCAAGGATAAGTGAATCCTGTGTGACATGACAAAAACATTTCCATGTTTTGAACAACTATTCTTAAATCCAAAATAATCCCATAAGAAAGAGCCTGGGCTCCATTTGTTGATGTTTGACTGCTGACAGCTTCTAAGCCTCATCCTTCCGGCCAACCCCTCCACCTCATGGAGCAAGAAAGCCTGAGTGCTCCCTCTTTCGGCCCAGAGGGACAGTCCAACCATGGAAGCTTTTCCCATGCCTGGACCCTCACTCAGCCCCGCCCCAAGAAGCCCCAGGCCAGTCTCTCTTCCTTGCTCTCTCAAGACATGTCTGGACCAGCTTGAGAAGCCTAGTCTGCTCTTCCCAAATGCCTGATTATGTGGGCAATAACCTTTTTACACACCCTCCTGCTGTGAGTGTGGCATCAGCAGTCTTAGCATCCAAACCCAGGGCCAGGTGGGATTCCATCTCACTTGTTCAAAGCAGTTAAAACAAAGCCCAGGAATCAGCCGTAAAGTAGTGTTTAGGGAAGAAAAGGACCGTTTACCACTCCAACAGAAAAGACAGGAAGAAGCTGGGAAGGCTGATGAAACAGTGTCCAATAAGACAGCTGGATCCACAGGAGAGGAACCTGCAAGCCTGGGGCCACTCGGTGAGGCCCCAGCACCCCTTGCAGAGGGAGCATAGAGCCTCACCAGCAAAGAGTAAGAGCAGGCTGATAGTTGAGCCATGTTCCAATACAAATCAGAATCTCAATTTGAAAGAGAAAAGTGAAAGTCGCTCAGTCATGTCCAACTTTTTGCGACTCTGTAATACAGTCCGTGGAATTCTCCAGGACAGAATACTGGAGTGGGTAGCCTTTCCCTTCTCCAGGGGATCTTCCTAATCCAGGGATTGAACCCAAGTCTTCCGTATTGCAGACAAATTCTTTACCAGCTAAGCCACAAGGGAAGCCCAAGAATACTGGAGTGGGTAGCCTATCCCTTCTCCAGCAGATCTTCCCGACTCAAGAATCGAACTGGGGTCTCCTGCATTACAAGCGGATTCTTTACCAACTGAGCGATCAAGGAAGCCCCTTGAAATAGAAAGGTTAGTAAATTATAGAAATTTGCTTCTTGTGTTTGGGGGCTAGAGGACAGGTGGGGAGGCCCAGGAGATGAAGACAGCATGTGAGGTACAAAAATCACATCCTCCAACTTGTAGAACAAGACAAGTGACTGTGTTACCTGGAAAGCATACGCCTCTGTGGTTTCAATTGTGTTTTCTCTAAACCAGCGGTCCCCAGCCTTTTTGGCACCAGGGATGGGTTTCATGGAAGACAGTTTTTCCATGGAGGAGGATGTGAGGATACTTTAGGGTTTGCCTGCTGCTCACTTCCTGCAAGGCGGCCCATTTGCTAACGGGCCACAGACTGGTCTATGACCCTGGGGCTGGGGACCCATGTTCTAAACCACTCACAGTTTTCAGGTTAAGCCTTCTCAGAGTCGGTAATCTCTAAACATGTGTTGTATCTTGTTTCTACACCCTGGTTTTTGTACTCCTTTGTAGGAAATATGCACCAGATTATAGAAAGGCTCAGTCAGGACGGGGCCGTGGCGGGGTGCCGGTGTGGGGGGCGGGCACGGGGCATAGTTTCTGGTGCAAAGGTCTCCACGGAGACCATGAGAAAACACACCCTTTGTGTTGGTGCAAAAAAGAGGGGCAGGGAAGGACAATCGGGGAACTTTGAGTGATGCTGCAGTAAGGATACGAGAGCCAAGTTCCAGCCCCACTTCTGTAACTGACCTTAGGAAACTCATTTAACATCTCACTTCCTCAATTTCTCTTCCATAAAAGAGCGAGGTTCAAGTGGATGGTCTCTAAGGTCTGAAATCACTACAGTTCCATAATTCATGGTCTCTAAGCCAAAGACGTCAGGCTTAAAAAGTTACAAAGGACAGAGATGTGGCCAGATACAATCCCCTTCCAGCATGACTTGTGTGTAGCCTGTGAATCCATCTGAATGAGGTTCCATGTCTCAGATCCTACCAGACCCCCCCATAAATCCTGGGGGACCACAACCCTGTTATTTCCAGGGCTGGAGTCGATGGGTGCCAGCCTCTCCCGTCTCTGCCACACACCCCTTTGGAAACCACTCCAGTCACGAGGCGAACGGGAAATAACTCAGGTCTTCCAGCTCCCGCGGACGCTGTACACGGTTTCTCCATGGGAGCTGCCAAGATGCTAAGCTTCTGTCCTCAGTTTTAAGTGGCTGCTCTCGAAGAGACCAAGCAAGACGAGGGATGTGGCGAGGCCAGCCCCAAAGCACAGAACGACGGAAGCCAAAGCCTCCTTAAGCCCACAGAACCTGGACCAGGAAAAGGCTGGTTTCCTTTCTGTTTTGAAGGCACGAGAGACGCTCCTGAGAACCAAGCAGTCAAGCTAACCCTGCTTGGAAGGATCTATATTCTAATGCTTTCTACATTATGCTGTTGGCCAGCCAGCCACCTGGCACATCTGTTTCCAGCTACGAAACTGTTCATGGAAAACACTCTGGCACACGCATCCTGTCCTCAGACCATCTCCTCTCTCCAGGACCCCAGGAAAACCAAGACAAAACCAGGACCCCAGGAAAATCAAGACAAAGGTGGCCCTGGTGAAGATGAACTGAGCCAGGTTCTCTTGACTCACATTAAGACTCTGCAGAAGTCACCACTAATTTACATCTAAGTTGCATCCAGTTATACAGGAAATAAAGTCAGGCTTTGCTTCCTGGTGTTACGGCTTTTTCCATGCATGCCTGCTAACTTGCTTCAGTTGTGTCCGACTCTGTGCGACCCCATGGACTGCAGCCTACCAGGCTCCTCTGTCCATAGGACTCTCTAGGCAAGAGTACTGAAGCGGGTTGCCATGCCCTCCTCCAGGGAATCTTCCCGACCCAGGGGTCGCAACTGCCTCTTCCATCTACCAGCATTGGCAAGAGGGTTCTTTACCACCAGCGCCACCTGGGAAGCCATCTTGTGCTGAATCATGAGCCACGGTCTTCTTTCTCCGGATGGATATATTGTTATGGAATTACTCCTCCCTCTTCCCTGCAAATGGAGAGAACTTCCCCCCACCCAATGTCTAAGCCCTTTGACCCTTTCTTTTGTCTACAAAGGGCTTCATCCACGTGGAGAGGGTGACGGGCCTGAGAAGCTGAGGGACATCGTGCCTGGCCTAAAGGAAGAGGACTTTCACTTCTAATTACAAAACATACCCACTGGATTCATGCTTCTGAGAGGGTAACAGGCAGGAAGGCCAGGGGTCTCCAAACAGAGGAAATAGGCTGCAAGTGTCAGAAGTTTTTTATCTCTCCCTTAAGCAGCAGGAAGAAACAGACCACAAGTGCCAGCTTTTTCTCTCTTCTCCATACAAAAGTAAAAGGAGGTTTCTCATGGAAATGTTTTTCTTAAGCTATGTTAATGAAACTGTATTTGCTTTGGAATTTACCTTTCTTCAAAATGGTTCCACCTAAGACTAACTTCTTTTCTTTTCTCAAACCTTGGGCTGATAATAGCTCAACAAACCAGTATTCACATCGATTGTTTTACGGCTGGGGGATGACACACATCATGCCATCCTATCTCAAAAACGTACATTGTGGGAGAAGGGCCTGCTGAAACTCATCAGCCTTGAGGTGTCTCTCTTATCTGATTCACAGCTTTCTAACAGACATAAAACAGCTTGCTAAAGACTAGCAGGGGGCACCCTCCATCCCCCTTCTGATGTCTATGTCAGACGCTTTCTCTGTACCTTTTTATACTTTAGTAATATTCTGCTGTACAAAAGCTCTTGAGTGATCGAGACAGGTCCCTGGTCCCGAAGCTAAATCTTCTTCTTTGGAGATCACAAATCCGACATCATTCACCATAAGCTATCGTTTCCCTCATAATTATTCCTGAATTGACATAATTTGATGAGCCAGTCAAATATGGGAGGTGCATTCAGTCTCTGGGGGACTAGAATTAAGAGTGAGAGGTGTCCCTCTGGTTTAAGAGGAGCCCATGGAGGGCAGGCCACCTCTGCTGAGAAGTTCCTGTTCCAGAAAGACTGGGTTCCCCACACTCGAGTGGGGAGGATGCACACACACTCACACGTCACTCAGAAGAACAAGCCCATGATTCGTACACAAATGACAACATGAAGACACTGGACTTCCTGGTCTGGCTGGTAAGACTTTGTCATCCTAATGCAGAAACCTGGTCCCTGGCCAGGGAACTAGATCCCATATGCCTCAACTAAGAATCTGCATGTTTAACTAAGGCCTGGCATGGCCTAAATAAGCAAATAAATAGAATATTTTAAATAATAATAATAACCATTACTCCTCCTAGTCCTGGGCATTGCCAGGCACTATGCTGGTCCTTCATCTCTCTGCTCCAGATCCTTTACCTTGGTCCCTTCTTTGCTGCCCTTCCTTCCCCAGCCCTGAGACCCCATCCAAAAAGTCCCTCTGACAGATGTCAGTGCATTTCCATTCAAAAGGATGGGTAGTGTGACTGGATAGCCCACATATTTGGACTACAAGTTTTCTAGGAAAATACTGGTCATAGGAAAAATGTATTCTTAAAATCACAAGAATAAAAAACAAAAATGGTGAACAATACCATTTAGACATGTGAGTCAGTGATAATGTTAGTTTCTGCAGTCTTCAGATCAAAATGTAGAGTAAATAAATTGTGATAACTGTTAGCGTCCCCATTTTGGACTTCCCTGGTGATGCAGTGGATAAGAATCCACCTGCCAATTCAGGAGACATGGGAGTCTCAGGTTCGATCGCTGGGTCGGGGAGACCCTCTGGTGAAGGAAATGGCAACCCACTCAGTATTCTTGGAAATCCCACGGACAGAGGAGCCTGGTGGGCTACAGACCACAGAGTCGCAAAGAGCTGGACACAGCTGAGCACACACAGGACCCCGCTTCCCAGGTGGGGACATTGGAACAACAGTGAATGCAAACTATTTGTATGGCTCCAAAGATTTGTCAAGTGTGAGTGTAAAACTATGTTCAAGTCATCCAGGGGGTAAAACCTAGAGGCCACACCTGGAAACGGTGCCCTGCAGACAGAGGCCAAGTCACTTATCACACGTAACTGTCTAACCCGCACTCCTCAGAAGATGCGGGTTCAGCATCATCAAGGGGAATTTTTATTATGTGAACCAGAGCCAGAATTCCATTAGGGAGGGAGATAAGCCTCACAAGTTGCTCTGAGTAGAAGGTGAAGATCTAGTGGAATATCTGCGTGGAGAAGCCTGGGCCACCAAGATAGGTGCACTGTGGGGGCCGTGGGGGAACCAGCGATCAGACAAGGAGACAAGAGAAGGTGGGAGGGAAGGAGAGGAAGCAAGGACATGAGTAGGAGAGGCAGAGCCAGAGGCAGTGAGATGGTAACCAGTGGGATGGCCGTGGAGCAGGGCCGTGAGAAACGTCCCTGGCCAGAGGCTGAAAGCGCTCAAGGGTAAAAATGTCTGACGTCAAACACCGGATGATATCGCTTGTGATATGTGCAATTGCAACTATAAAACAGATGGGACTTGCCTGGTGGTCCAGTGCTTAGGACTTGGCGCTTTCACTGCTGAAGCCCTGGTTCGATCCCTCCTGGGGGAACTAAATCGCAAACCTCGAGGCGCTGCTGCTGCTGCTAAGTCGCCTCAGTTGTGTCCGACTCTGTGCGACCCCATAGATGGCAGCCCACCAGGCTCCCCCGTCCCTGGGATTCTCCAGGCAAGAACACTGGAGTGGGTTGCCATTGCCTTCTCCAATGCATGAAAGAGAAAAGTGAAAGTGAAGTCGCTCAGTCGTGTCTGACTCTTAGCGACCCCGTGGACTGTAGCCCACCAGGCTCCTCCGTCCATGGGATTCTCCAGGCAAGAATAGTGGAGTGGGCTGCCATTTCCTTCTCCAATATAAATAAATAAACAAGCAAATAAATAAAATATGAACACATCTATGAAACAAACTTACAGACACAGAGAACAGACTGTGGTTGCCAAGCAGGTGAGGGTTGTAGGGGAGGGATGGATTGAGAGTTTGGGGTTGGCAGGTGCAAACGGCTATACATAGAATGGAAAAACAGCAAGGTCCTACTGTAGAGCACAGGAGACCAGATTCAATATCCTGTAATAAACCATAATGGAAAAGAATGTGAAAAAGAATATATATATGTATGACTGAATCACTTTGCTATACATCAGAACCAAACACAGCATGGTAAATCAACTAGACTTCAATAAAATTTTTTTTTAATGTCTGACATGACTTTTAGGTTCTGCACTGTGGTACTAGGGTTAAAACTTGACGTAAGTGTTTTGAATGTTTCAAATGTTATTAATTTTCTTCCTTCTATCAGATCTCATCTCGTATTTCAACCCTGACCGCCCCTGATGCTGCACACCTGATCCTGTCAAACAGGGTGCCTTGATCCTTTCTGGCGTAAAACAGTCTGTTTCACATTATCACCACCCCTTTCCAAGTCCTTCTCCCCTCCGTTTCTCCTCAGCTTCTCCGCAGACTTCATGACCATGTGTGTGTGTGTGTGCCTGTGTGCTCAGTTGATAACAATGTCTGTTCCGGTTCTCATGGCTGCTGTGCTGACATCTCTCGGACCTCCGGCTTCAACTGCCAGATTCTCAGCGTTTTTAATGTTCTCATGTGTATCATGAAATCCAGCACCTGACAGAATGCGCTCATTGGCTGGCAGGGGCATTGCCCGCCCCCTCAACAAGTTCTCTCCTCTTGAACGTGGCTAACAAGCCTCCTTGGAAGCCTGACATTGCCTTCAGAATCATTAAAGACCACGCATGAAATATCAGCCTCTGGCAAAGCGAACTCCAAATAGTTCCTGATTGCGAAGTATGGTGTAACAGCTCTGCTGGCAAGGGATAAAACTAATCTCATGCAAGTAACTAACTGGTCTCAGTGTAACTGTGACCTTGGGCAGCTGAGCCCTGAAGAACACGAGGTGCCTTCTACTGCTGCTGCTGCTAAGTCGCTTCAGTCGTGTCCAACTCTGTACGATCCCATAGACGGCAGCCCGCCAGGCTCCGCCATCCCTGGGATTCTCCAGGCAAGAACACCGGAGTGGGTTGCCATTTCCTTCTCCAATGCATGAAAGTGAAGGGTGAAAGTGAAGTCACTCAGTCGTGTCCGACTCTTAGCGACCCCATGGACTGCAGCCTACCAGACTCCTCCATCCATGGGATTTTCCAAGCAAAAGTACTGCAGTGGGGTGCCATTGCCTTCTCCAGAGGTGCCTTCTAGCTGCCATTAAATCAGACAGATCTTGTCCTGATGGATTAACCTCCCCCATGTTCCACACTCAAATCCAGGCTAGAAACCTGAGCCTGGATACCCATGGTCCTTCAAGCCCGGAGTGATAACCTATTGCCAAAAACCTGTTGGATTTTTCCAGAAACAGCCCAACTGCACATTTAGGGATGTCTTATCTTCCTCTCATTGCCTCCTAGCCTCTGCCCCATTCCACTCCATCAGATCCTTCCAAAAAGGAGAAAATGAGAGCTCTAAACAGTCCACCAGAGCAAACCTTCTGATGCCTTTTGCATCTCAGATCTGCAGAAGACACTCGTGGCTAAGAAAGATGCTGAAAACTGCTGTCCTGGACCAACCTCACCCTCATCAGAACCAGTTAAGAAAAAGGGAAGAAAGGGCACTAATTTTAATGCAAGCAGTGCTGGGCAGTAGCATAGCATAACTTGTTCATCTGTTATCTCTGTTACAATCAAGAACACACCTAATTAAACTTAAAAGCTTCTGCACAACAAAGGAAACTATTAGCAAGGTGAAAAGACAGCCTTCAGAATGGGAGAAAATAATAGCAAATGAAGCAACTAACAAACACTAATCTCAAAAATATACAAGCAACTCCTACAGCTCAATTCCAGAAAAATAAATGACCAAATCAAAAAATGGGCCAAAGAACTAAATAGACATTTCTCCAAAGAAGACATATAGATGGCTGACAAACACATGAAAAGATGCTCAACATCACTCATTATCAGAGAAATGCAAATTAAAACCACTATGAGGTACCATTTCACGCCAGTCAGAATGGCTGCGATCCAAAAGTCTACAAGCAATAAATGCTGGAGAGGGTGTGGAGAAAAGGGAATCCTCTTACACTATTG
>NW_011494720.1:8779013-8793091 GCF_000754665.1 Bison bison bison
CAGCCACTATGGAGAACAGTGTGGAGATTCCTTAAAAAACTGGAAATAGAACTGCCTTATGATCCAGCAATCCCACTGCTGGGCATACACACTGAGGAAACCAGAAGGGAAAGAGACACGTGTACCCCAATGTTCATCGCAGCACTGTTTATAATAGCCAGGACATGGAAGCAACCTAAATGTCCATCAGCAGATGAATGGATAAGAAAGCTGTGGTACATATACACAATGGAGTATTACTCAGCCATTAAAAAGAATTCATTTGAATCAGTTCTAATGAGATGGATGAAACTGGAGCCTATTATACAGAGTGAAGTAAGCCAGAAAGAAAAACACCAATACAGTATACTAACGCATATATATGGAATTTAGAAAGAAGGTAGCAATAACCCTGTATACAAGACAGCAAAAGGGACACTGATGTATAGATCAGTCTCTTGGACTCTGTGGGAGAGGGAGAGGGTGGGAAGATTTGGGAGAATCGCATTGAAACATGTATACTATCATGTATGAAAGGAGTCGCCAGTCCAGGTTCGATGTACGATACTGGATGCTTGGGGCTGGTGCACTGGGACGACCCAGAGGGATGGTATGGGGAGGGAGGAGGGAGGAGGGTTCAGGATGGGGAACACATGTATACCTGTAGCGGATTCATTTCGATATTTGGCAAAACTAATACAATATTGTAAAGTTTAAAAATAAAATAAAATTTTTAAAAAATAAATAAATAAAATAAAATCCCCCAGTTGGAAAAAAAAAAAAAGAACACACAGGCTCAGAGAGGCTATTGACCACGTGCATGATCATAGCAATAGGAAGGCTATGATTTGAACTTTTGCTTCTGACACGGAAACTTGTGCTACTTCCACTAGGTCCATAGCTCTGTGGGGTACTTGACTACAAGGCTGTTGAAAAAAGAAGCATTTTTTTTTTTAAATACACACCTTTATCAGACTGAAGACGTTTCCTTCTGTTCCTAATTAACTGAGAAGTTTTATTGTAAATGGCTATTGAATTTATCAAATGCTCTCTCTCAGTCTACTGAGATGAAAATACGGTTTGGTTTTGGTTTGTTTTTGTTGGGGAGGGGTTTAAGTTTGTGAATTATATAGACTGATTTTCAAGTTTCATGACAACTTTGTACTCCTGGATAAATGTATTATTCAATTTAATATATAATTGCTAAAATTGTGTTGAGAATTTTTACAACTCTTCTCATGATAATATTCTTTCCTTATAATGCCTTTGTATGACTTTATTATTGTTTATCTTTTTCTTTTTTTTTTGGTCATGCAGGAGCTTAGTTCCTTGACTAGGGATAGAATTCGAGCCCCTTGCATTGGAAGTACAGAGTCTTAAGCACTGGATCCTCAGGGAAGTCCCTACCATTTATAGAAGGTGGTGTTAACCTCATAATGATTCCCTGGTGGCGAAGATGGTAGAGAATCCCCCTGCAATGTGGGAGACCTGGGTTCGATCCCTGGGTCAGGAAAATTCCCTGAAGAAGGGAATGGCAATCCACTCCAATATTCCTGCCTGGAGTACTCCATGGACAGAGGAGCCTGGTAGAATACGGTCCATAGGGTGGCAAAGAATCAGACAAGACTAAACAACCAACACATTCACTTTTCAGCCTCATAGAATGACTTGTGGAGTATTATTACCTTTTTCTTCAGTTGTCTGGAGGACTTCAGGTAGAGCTGACATAATTTTTCTGTAAATGCTTGGTATGATTCCTGAGTGAAGCATCTGGGCCTGAAATTTTCTTTGTGAGAAGTTTATAACTACAAATTCAAATTTTTAAATAGATATTGGACAGTTTGGGTGATTTGTCTCTTTTGGAGTGGTTTTGATAGCTTGTATCTTTCAAGGAAAGTATCCATTTCATCTAAATTGTCAAATTTATTAGAATAAGATTGCTCAGAATAGTCTTCTATTATCCTTTAGTATATGTGGGATCTGTAATGATATCACATCTCTCATTTTTTATATTGGCAATTTCTGTCTGCTCCCTTTGTTTCCTGATTAGTATGACTAAGGTTTATCAATTTTATTGATTTTCTCAAAGAAGCAGTTTTTGGCTTATTAATATTCTCTACTGTTCTTGAAGTTTATTTCAGTAATTTTTATACTGTTTCCTTTCTTCTGCTTACTTTAGTTTGCTCTTTTTGTTTGCTTGTTTCCTAAGTAGAAAGTAGAATGCATTGATTTTGAGACCTTTCTTCTTCACGAAATATAGGCATTTAGTGCCCTGAATTTCCTAGTAAGTACTGAATTAGTGGCATGTCACAAATTTTTATATATTGCATTTTCATTTTAGTTCAGTGCAAAGCACCTTCTAATTTCTCTTTTGAACACTTCTTTGATCCCAGAGTTTTTTACAAGTGTGTTGTTTAATTGCCAAACATCTAGGAACTTTCCAGAGAACTTCCTGTCGCTGACATCTAATATAATTCCATTATGATCAGAGAGCATACACTGTGTAACTAGAATTCTCATCAGTTGTATTCAGATTTTAGGGCCCCACACACGGTCTATCTTAGTGACTGTTCTGTGTTCACTTGGAACAAATGTGTACACTGATGTGGTTATGTGGAATCCCAGTCAGGTCAAGTTGGCTAATAGTGTTTGCTCAGGTCCTCTTCTATATCCATGGCAGTTTTTTGTCTACTTGTTCTATTCATTATTGAGAGAGGGACATTGAAATTTTGGACATGGGAACTTCTGAGTGAAAGAATCAACTTTCCAGGACTTCCCTGGTGGTCCAGGGGGTTAGCACTTTGCCTTCCAATGCTGGGGGTGTGCTTCGATCCCTGGGCAGAGAGCTAAAATCCCACATGTCTCATAGCCAAAAAAAAACAAAACATAAAGCAGGAATAATATTGTAACAAATTCAATAAATGATCCACATTGAAAAAAAAGATCTACCTTCCAGTGCAGGAGAAACAGGTTCCATCGCTGGTTGGGGAACTACAATCCCACATTTTGTCAAGGCAACTGAGCACGTCAACTAGAGAGCCTACGCGCCCAAAGGGGGAGCCTGTGTGCCGCAACTGAGACCCAACGCAGTCAAAAACAAACGTTTTTTAGAAAAAAAGAAATCTCTGACACGATTGCAGCTTGGCTATTTGTCTTTGCAATCCTACCAGTTCTTGAGCTACATGTATTGAAGCTCAGTTATTAGATGCATGAATGTCTATGATTGTAATGACCTCTTGATGAACTAACACCTTTATCACTACGAAATGACCTTCTTTATTTCTGTTAATCTACTTTGTTCTGAAATCCATGTTGTCTGATATTAATGTAGTCACCCCTGCTTTCTGATTAGTGTTAGCGTGATATATCTGTTTTCATAGTTTCACTTTTAACCTATTTGTCAACTTATAATTAAGGTGTGCTTCTTGTAGACAGCATACAGTTCTGTCTCACTTTTTATCCGATCCAACAATCTCTTCGACTTAATTGAAGTAGGTACTAGTTTGCCAAGGCTGCTGTGACAAAGAACAACAAAGTTAGTGGCTTAAACAACAGAAACTTGCTGTCATACAATTCTGAAGGCTAGCACATTTTGCATGGTTTCCAGTGCTCTGTAACAACCTAGAGGTGGAAGAAGGTTCGAGAAGGACGAGACATATGTATACCTATGGTTGAACCATGCTGGTGTGTGGCAGAAACCAACACAATATTGTAAAGCAATTATACTTCAATTTAAAATAAATTTTAAAAAGAAAGAGGGAAATTAAAATAATTTTTTTCATGGTTTCTATTTCTGGGCCTTCGATCTTTTCACTAAACCACTCTTCTATAATGTCTTATTTGTTATCAGTCCCATCCAGTGTATTTTTCATCTGAGACATTGCAGTTTTCATCACTAGAAGCTATACCATAGTTTTTTTTATAATTTCCATGTCTCTAACTTTCAAACATACATAAAACAGTAATATTAATCTTTAATGTCTTTCTCTGTTAATCCTAAGATGACTGTAGTCAGTTCTGGGTTATTTTCAGTTGATTGACTTTTCATTGTGAGTTGCATTTCCCTTCTTCCTAGCATGCTTGGGAATTTGTACTTAGGTGTCACATATTTCCAATTCTAATTCATTAGGCGGTGTCTATTTTTGTATGCCCATAAATTTTCTCTAAGTTTGTTTTGGGATGCAATTAGGCTTCTTAGAATCTGCTTGATCATTTTGGGTCTTGCATTTAAGCCTTATCAAGCCAGACCAAAACAGTGTTTAGTCTAGAATTAATTATTCCCCACTATTGTGATCAATGAGCAAGCTTGTAATCAGATCCTTCGGGGTACTCTATCCAATTCTCTATGAGTTACAAGCCTTTTCAGTCTGGCTGGAGGGAACAGGCATTATTCTTGGCCCTGGGTAGACACTGTGTACTGTTTCCTCCACCCGCTTCAGACAGCTCTCTCCTGATCTCAGGAATCACCCATCCCTGCCTCAGCCACCTGGGATAAAGGCAGGAGACCCCTCAGGCCCTTCCCAGAATCTTAAAGCTGGGTACCTGTGGGCCTGGCCAGTTGTATCTGTTGGCCTGGTGGGTCTGGTATCACCCCATAAGGAGACAGAACTTCCCCTGACACAGTTAGAACATTTGACCTATGACTCTCACCTCCCCGCCTGCCCACCCCCCCATGCTATTTGCTTCTGGATGCTCACCTTCAGCTGGACAAACCCCTGTCTGTTCTCTGTCTGGCCTCACTCTCCCAAGTGATAATGGCAGTGGGCCTAACTGGGCAATACCCAAGGATGAGGTAGGAGATGGGGTGGGGTCCCTCTTACTTGAAGCTGGCTGGTGATCATGAGAGAGGTTCATCTGTGAGTGGAGCCAAGTCTAAATGAGTAACTGGTTCAGATCCAACGTGAGAAAGAAAGGGGAGTTTAGTGAGGTCAGGAGGCTGGTGAAGAAGAAATGGGGGGCTTCACTGTGGTCCAGTGGTTAGGTCCTCCATGCTCTCACGGAGGTTGAGAGTTTGATCACTGCTTCAGGAAATAAGATTCTGAAAGCCATGCAGCTCGGCCAAAATTTTTAAAATGTTTTTAAAAAGAGAAAGGGTGGGGAAGGGGAGAGTGGGACGAATTGGGAAATTAGGATTGGCGTATATACACTACCATGCATAAAATGGATAGCTAGTGGGAGCCCACTGTAACATACATGAAGCTCAGCTCAATGCTCTGTGATGACCTAGAGGGGTGGGATGGGGTGGGAGGTGGGAAGGAGGTTCAAGAGGGAGGGGACATAGGTATGCCTTTGGCTGATTCATGTTGATATATGGCAGAAACCATTATAATATTGTAAATCAATTATCCTCTAATTAAAAATTAATTAATCAATCAATTAAAAAATAAGCACCCATGTCCAGGTGACCACAGGCTGGTTTTGCTCACTAATTGACCAGGTTGGTCCCTAGAGGCATTGGAGACAGTGACCTCTGCCACAAGTGAAAGCTTGTACAGGATGAGCAGAGGCTGGTGCTCTTTTCTTCTCTTTGTAGATGTCACAGACATAATGTCTAAATGTAAGAACACATTTTTAGGGGAGTGAGGGCATACCAAATTATAAACTGTAAAGACAAAACTCATCATTTTGCATTGAGAGGTACTACTTTTAGCCTTTTCCTCTGGGCGCTTCACCTGCCTCAATTCTCAGAACTATGATCTGTCTTTGGTTCTCTTCTTCATTCTTCAAGATTTTTATTCTTAAAAGGTTTGTTTTAAAACACTTATATATGGACACACAAGTTTTCAGCCACAGCGAAAACTCATTTTCTGCTTTTAAATTTTCTGCTTTTAAATCAAAATAGTATGGAAAACACACCACAAGGAAATTTTGAATCTTAAGAAAATGCATATTGGAGCACATGTTTTCGATTATATTGGAATGAATTTGAAGCTATGGAGACCCAGCTTGGCACAGCAAACAACTGGCCCATGATCATCCCCACAGCTTTCATCATATGATGCAAACCAGCCTCCCAAACAGAGCCTTCTGAGGCCGACTTCCAAGCGTCATCTGGCCCGGCCCAGGCCTTTGACGAAGAGAGGAAAATATGCACTCTCCACCCCTCGAGCTCACACAGCAGTGAACAACTCGGGACACGAGGTTCAGCTGCTTCATTTGCCTGCACGTTGCATCTCAGAGGCACCAGCCTGCCTTCTACCACCTTTTGAAACAGGAAAGTCAATTCGGATACAACTTTGTTTTCCTACATGTGTTGGCTTAGAGAGGTGGTTTGCTCTTAACACCTACGCAGGCTGAGTGAGATTCTTTCCTCAGTTAAAAATGGCACAGTGTTATTTTATGGCCAAGGGTAGTATTTCTTTGAATTTATTAGAGGCTGGAGGATTCCAGGGACCATCTTTTGAGTAGACTCAAAGGCTACTTGACAAGCCCAGTTCAGTCAGTTCAGTCGATCAGTCATGTCCGACTCTTTGTGACCCCATGAATCACAGCACGCCAGGCCTCCCTGTCCATCACCAACTCCTGCAGTTCACTCAGACTCACGTCCATCGAGTCAGTGATGCCATCCAGCCATCTCATCCTTTGTCGTCCCCTTTTCCTCCTGCCCCCAATCCCTCCCAGCATCAGAGTCTTTTCCAATGAGTCAACTCTTCGCATGAGGTGGCCAAAGTACTGGAGTTTCAGCTTCAGCATCATTCCTTCCAAAGAAATCCCAGGGCTGATCTCCTTCAGAATGGACTGGTTGGATCTCCTTGCAGTGCAAGGGACTCTCAAGAGTCTTCTCCAACACCACAGTTCAAAAGCATCAATTCTTCGGTGCTCAGCCTTCTTCACAGTCCAACTCTCACATCCATACATGACCACAGGAAAAACCATAGCCTTGACTAGACGGACCTTTGTTGGCAAAGTAATGTCTCTGCTTTTTAATATGCTATCTAAGTTGGTCATAACTTTTCTTCCAAGGAGTAAGCATCTTTTAATTTCATGGCTGCAGTCACCATCTGCAGTGATTTTGGAGCCCCAAAAAATAAAGTCTGACACTGTTTCCACAGTTTCCCCATCTATTTCCCATGAAGTGATGGGACCGGATGCCATGATCTTCGTTTTCTGAATGTTGAGCTTGACAAGCCCAGTAGGAGTCAGATTAGCACGTACCAGGCAGACTCCAAAAAGCCTTTGTTTCGATGACATTCCCAACCATTCTTTAAGAGACTAGCAGTTCCTCAGAAGTTCTCACAGACTGCTTCAAGGAGGGAAAAAAACAAGAGTAAGGACTCCACTCCCAACCCAGGCTTCAACTAGGGCAGCTCTGTTTTAATACTAGCTTATTCTGAGTAACATTTCATTTAAGGGGAAAAAATCTGAAGGATAAAGAGTTAGAAAACCACAGCCTCAGGACAGATACTATTTGGGCAACTTCTCCTCCGAAAAAAAAAAAAATGTTTTTTTGGTTTTTTTTTTTTAATAAGTAACACACATGATCTAACTAACCCTCACTATCTAGAGCTATTTGCTTCCTGAACTTAGTTACAGGAATCCAGACATATCATTAGGCTGCTTCTGTTGAGAGATTCCTGCTAGGCTCACATCAGCAATTTCATAGTGAATCTTCAATTCATCGCGTCCTTTGGATGTTTTCACATTTTAATCATGAAACTTAGGCAGGATCACTGGCATCAAGAAAGAGGATCTAACCAAAGCCTCCACCTATGTGAGTCATGTTCAGGTCACATCTAATCTTCGAACCCCTCAAATCACATCCTAACAAAGAAAGGGTTTGAAAAGTTTTCACACATTTGGATTTCTGCTCATGTGTGTAGCCCACAGTTGAAAACACGAAACATCTGGTTGCCTTTCAGCTGAGAAGTTGACTACCTGTTATAAATATGAATCCTCCTGCAAGCTGACCCAATAAGCCATTCTCAACCCCAGCACCTTAGGTGGCTCTGTGTGTGTGTGTGTGTGTGTGTGAAGTCACTTCAGTCATGTCCAACTCTGTGCAACTCTATGGACTGTAGCCCGCCAGGCCCTCTGTCCATGGGGATTCTCCAGGCAAGAATACTGCAGTTGATTGCCATGCCCTCATCCAGGGGATCTTCCCAACCCAGGAATCGAATCCGTGTCTCTCCTCTCTCGCATTGGCATCAAGTTCTTTAGCACTAGCGCCACCTGGGAAGCCCTTAGGCAACTGGGTGAAGCAAACAGCCAAGTTCAGGATCTAAAGGGAACGGGACACCTTGGGTCAATGGGATAGCCACCACCCCGCTACCCGCCGGCTGGAAGCCCTATAACCATGTTCCTCAAATCTAAAAGTAGAACTTATGGGACTTCCCTGGTGGTCCAGTGGTTAAGACTGTGTTCCCAATGGAGCGGACCTGGATTCAACCCATGGTCAAGAAACTAGAGCCCATATGTTGCAACTGAAGATCTGGCCTGTTGCCTCTAAGATCCGGGTGCAGCCAAATAAATAATAAATACCTAACACTAGAACTCGTAACCCAACAAGTTCGACTATGCTTTGCAGAACATTTATGCTGAACATTCAAACCAGGGACATCTTGGGCTGTCCTGATTACACACTCACCAGAGTCTTAGGTCTCTGTGGGAAGTGTGGAGACCCAGAAGGGAAACGGAGTTGTCAGGCGGTGTCAGGCAAGTCACGCAAGCACACGCCTTGCCGCCTCATCCTCATCTGCCGTGAGCCCTGAGCTTCACGCTCTTGCTTCTCAGAGGTGGTGAAACTGAAGCCGTGGAGGTCCCTGGACAAGTGTTGGCTGAGTCTGTAGAAGACCCCAGGATGCTCAGAAACACGGTCAAGAACTTGTGCTTGGAGCCAGTCCCTGCAACTCTTATTCCACAACCAGAAAGTCCTGTGTGGTGTTTTCCTTGGAAAACAAAACCGACATCTCTCACTTTCTGTTCCCTTTTGCCAAACATGCAGGTTTCTTTGGAGCGTGTTTCATCTGACCCAACCTCGGTTAATCCTGTTCAAAGTTTCAGATCAAACTGAGCAGACATCCCCTGTTCACCATGAAGAAGCAATAGCAAGCGAGAGGAGGGTGGAGAGGAGGCATGAATGCCTAGAAGCCCAGGATGGAGTGAAGGACAGAGGTCCAGAGGGTGCCCATTGCCAGGGGTCCATGGCTGGAAAGCAGAGACCATAATAAGCAAATGGAAACCCCCAGTGGACGCCCTTCCCAAACCTCAGCTAATCACCAGTTTCAACTTGTGCTTTTGGTTGTTCGTGTTCTCACTATTATAAAAGATGAGTGAGGAAAGCTTCCATCCTTGACTCCTGTTAATTCTACCCTCTGCGGTCACAGTTTTTCCATCTAAGAATAGACACGAACATCCCAGCGCCCTCTTCTGAGAGTGCACATAGATGTCTGTTTAACCAGCGAACAGTCGTATAGTGTGATTTTTCTCATGTCGTTACATAGAATTAGGAAAACTTTGGCACTAAGGAAGCTCAGTGTTTGGTGAAAGTCCAAGAGAAAAAAAGATAGCAAAATGTAAAAGTTCCATTTTCCCTTTTCTCTCCCACTTTATGAGGTTGCTTGTTTTTCCTTCTATTCATCATTCTTTAGTGACTGTTTATTTAATCACCATGTCTCCCAGTGGTGAAGCCAGGAGACCTCAGGCTCCATAATGAGGGTGGGAATTGACATATAATTTCCAGATACCCATACTGGACCAAAAGAGCCACTGGGATGCCTAATATCCCCATAAGTCACATATCTGAGGGCCCAAATCCTTATTTCCTGGATCGGTAAAGTGAATTTGCTCAAGAAATTCTTTCCAACACCATAGCGAAGTCCCTCCTCCAGTTCAGCCAAACAGTAGGCTCACAAGGCAAAGGACTGAACCTCAGGGGCTGGAGGGAACTGAAGGAAAGAAGTTGAAAATTGGCAGAAGTCAAACATTCTTATTGGCCCTGGGCTCTCAGGCCCACAGACATTAAGTCATAAGTTCATGGTCAAAGGGCAGAGCAGAGGAAATGAAAGTCAAGAAGCCAAAGTGTTATCACTTTATTCTATTCCATCAAGCTTAAAGCGATATGCTTTATTTCCTGATTTTGCTAAACAAACTGCTTTTAGAGCTCACGTTGTATTTGCTTTCTTCATTTCCAATTTCCCATGGATATTTCAATTCTCTGGATTAATTTGATGGTGCCAGACCAACACTATGAAACCAAATAGGCATGTATAGTGATTGGCTCCCAGAAAAGTGAAACAGTAGTTCCCATCTTCATCAATATTAGCATATAATATTATTTTTAAAATATGAAAGGTAGAGAAGGAGAAAAGTTTGCCTGAGAGCAGTAGTTCCAGAGAGAAATTCAGGGATGAGAGATATCTGGGTAGAGGATCAAGTTCTAGGCCCTTTTGTTTGCCCTGAATCCCCCTCTTCCCGAATGGCTCTGTGGTAAAGAGTCTGCGTGCAAAGCAGGAGACGGAAGAGACACAGGTTTGATGCC
This sequence comes from Bison bison bison, assembly GCF_000754665.1. NCBI lineage: Eukaryota > Metazoa > Chordata > Mammalia > Artiodactyla > Bovidae > Bison > Bison bison. The sequence goes on from NW_011494720.1 coordinate 8,789,470, forward strand.
TGCGTTGGGAAGATCTTGTGGAGGAGGAAATGGCAACCCCACTCCAGTATTCTTGCCTGGAAAATCCCATGGACAGTGGAGACAGGTGGGCTACAGTCCATGGGGTTGCAAAGAGTCAGGCATGACTGAGGACACAGGCACACACACGCGCACACACGCACGCAGACTTGTCCCAGGGGCAAGCAGCCAACCACTCGTGCAGTGGGGTTGGTCCTTTATCTGTTCAGGCAGGGCCAGTGCATTTTGTCCCGAGTAGCATCTTCTCTAAGGAACAGTGTTTCCATGCAAAAAACAAAACAAAACAAATAAACAAGGACTGTTTATCCTTTCAAAATATGGACAAAAAGAAAGAGGGAGGAGTTGAAGGCTTTGCAAGTGAGAGCCAGGTTTCTGCATTTTTTGTTAAGAGTTTTTAAAAGATACTACAATCTCAGTATTGTGTATTATCAAGCAGGTGACAATCAGTATTATTTCCATTCTCATAGTATATAAAGACAGCCCCAACCTGTGCACCTCTGATCCCAGTGGAGCTATGGAGTTGTTACCTTCAGGCAGGAAATCATCATGTCTATGGACTAAATGATGAATAAATAAAGTGATATATATATATATATGTGTGTGTGTGTGTGTGTGTGTATAATATATATATACCACTTTTAATGTTTTTCCATGCTTTATAAATAATAAAATGCAAGTTTGTAGAAACATCACTGAATTCATATCAGATTTTATAGTTATATTTGTTTCAAAGATTTGACATTACAAAAAAAAAAATACAACTGCCATAAAACTGATTAACTGGAAATGTCAGATTTCTTTCTTTGCTTTTAATCAACTTGATTGCAATTCTGAGTTCCCATCCCTCTGGATCGGCAGGAAATTCAAGCCGTTCTTCTCCAGGCTCCCCTCATCCACAAGCAGTGCTAATGTTATATCTTAAATTCTTATGCATTCTCCCCAGTCATTTTGTTAAGTATGGAAATCTTCAGTGAGTTTAGGTACCATCAGGTGCTGGGGACCAAGTCCCACTGGGAACAAGTGTCTGAGGGCTGACACCTGTCAGGACCAGGACCCTAGAACCCCTTCTATGCTGGGCCTCAAACAAGAAGGAGGTAGAATATACAGAGGAACAAACTTCATATTTCTATCAATTATTCTACAATCATCTTGTATCAGGGTCTAACTAGAAAACAGAACCCACACAATAATTTTAACAGAAAAACTTTAATATAAAGCATTATTAACTATAACAGGAGATTAAAGGGATAAATAGAACTCTAAACTATGAAGGGATAAAGAGAACTTCATCCATGGGATGAAGAAGGGCCTCCCACAGGGGTGCTGGTAGACCGCACTGTGGGCAAGGAACTGCAGCTGGATTGGCAAGCAGGGAACACCCCACCAGGATGCAGGAACCTGAAAGCTGAGAGGCCAACCACTGGGGTGTCTGTTAGACCCACCAGCAGGGATGCCTCTGAAATGCAATGTCCAGCAAGGTGAGCATCACTAGACGTTCCTCCCCTTGTGTCTTCTTCCTGCCACAGTATGATTTAAAAAAAAAAAAAAAAAGAATCACACCAAAAAAGAAAAAAATCATACAAGTACAAGGAAGTGCTATTCATCCTGCTTTACTGTCAGCCTAGCACTCTACCAACAGAGCATTAACCACGTGCCAGCTGCTAAGCAGAGATGCTCACAGGGCCCAGCTCCACAATCACAGGGCAAGCAATAAAGGGTGGGTCTAGTGCCAGGCAGAAATAAAGAGACAATGGGCACATGTATAAAGAATCCTGGAAAGGTCTGTGTTCAACAAGACCTCCTGTCCACAGCAACTGGGAACTCATGATCAACATTAAATGATAGTAAGCTGCCTGCCCTTCTGTTATCGGTTTGAGAGGCCAGGATTCCATCTTGGGTGGGTGTCATTCTATGGACCACAGTTCCCCCATCTTCCAGAAGGACCTAGTGCAGAGACTCCTCTTTACTTTCCCAGGACCCAGTCCACCCTCCCTCCAGAATCTAGCCTTGTCACCTAATGCCCAAGAACCCAATACATGTAACAAATCCTCAATGGGACGATTAAACTTCCTACAAAGTCTATTTGAGGTTTGAAAGGCAAAGACTGTAAAAATTCATATGCAATACCACTTAATCGAATTTTCAGTGAAATTTTTATTAAACCTCTTTTTTGATAAAGTTGTGTATATAAACATAGCTTCCAAAAGTATTTCACATGCTGGAGTATATGCTTCTCTGACAAGAAATAAAATTTAATTTTGTTGAACCGCTGCAGCTGTCCACAAAGAACACATTTCATGATTACATACTATTACCTACCTACCCATATGTATCAGATTAGTTCTGATGGAAGTAAAATAAATTTTGGCACATTTGATTATTTGAAAAAAAAAAAGTCTTCAGTGAGTTACAAAATGCTTATGAATTTTATTGAGAGAAATAAATATTATAAATAACAAGAACAAATCATTATTTGCAAACAACATAATCCTATACTATGAGGAGTAAAATTTCAGATTAAAAAATTAGGATTAGGGGTCTTCTCTGGTGGTCCAGTGGCTAAGACTCTGCCCCCAGTGCTGGGGGAAGGGAGGCGGGTTTGATCCCTGGTCTGGGAACTAGATCCCACCTGCTACACTAAAAGGTCCTGAATGCTGCAACAAAGACCTGGTGCTGCCAAATAAAGAAATAAAAATAAATATTCAAATTAAAAAAAAGTTAGGATTAATGAAGTTTCCAGTGAAGTGATCAGAAGTGAGAAAACACTTAAATAATTTTCCCATGCATCAGCAAAAATGTATATAATGCAAGGGAAAAAGACATTCCACTAGGAAAATATCAACAATGGCATTTTAGAATAAAGAATTTCTATACCTTTCTGAAGAATAACTAGTGTCTAAGAACATAATCAAAGATCTTTTTGTAAGCTGACAGCACTCAGATCAGTGTCTGACCCATAGCTGACTCAAAAATATTTACTGATTTGACCAGAGTTGAAACCCTAAGACATTTTTGTAAGCTGATTGGTTTACCCAATCTTATTTGGAGATACACACAGTTACATGTCAAGTCTGCTGAGCTTTATCCAAAGAGCTCTATGCTTATTGATTTTGGTATCTAATGGCTCTGCTTGGTTCAAGAGAACCATCCAGGGGATGGATTGGAACAGCACATCTGTGTGATAGAGTGCTGTATCCAGCAGGTGTGCCCCCAAAGCCCAGTCAGGCTGGAGCAATTGCCTGGCAGAGTGGTATGAGTTGGTGAGGAGGAGGGAAGGCCAAGCTGCAAAGAGAACCAAGCTTGGTGAATATTACAGGAAGCTGGTGGAAAGCCCATCTAATCAATGCCTACACACACTCACGTGCTGCAGAGTGAGGGGCAGGGGCTGACCATCCTCTGGACTAAATGCGTCTAAGACTTCCCTGGTGGTCCAGTGGTTAAGACTATGCCTGCTAATGGAGGGGATGTCAGTTCAACCTCTGATCCAGGAAGATCCCACGTGCCGAGGGGCAATTACACCCGTGAGCCACAGCTACTGAGCCTGAGCTCTGGAGCCCGTGACCCGCAATGACTAAAGCCCTGCACACCCTACGACTGGTGCCCT
>NW_011494720.1:8793191-8804786 GCF_000754665.1 Bison bison bison
CTGCAGAAAGAAAAGCCACCACAATGAGAAGCCGGAGCACCGCAACCAAGAGCAGCCCCCGCTCGCCACTAGAGAAAGCAACAAAGACCCAGCACAGCCAAAACTAAAAATCAAGAAATATTTCTTTAAAATGCATCTAGTCATAGAGTGTGAAGGTGCTAGTCACTCAGTCATGCTCAACTCTGTGCGACCCCCTGGATGTAGCCCTCCAGGCTCTTCTGTCCATGGGATTCTCCAGGCAAGAATACTGGAGTTGCCATTCCCTTCTCCAGGGGATCTTCCCAACCCACGGATCAAACCTGCATCTCCTGTGTCTCCTGCATTGGAAGGTGGATTCTTTGCTGCCTGAGCCACCGGAGAAGTCCAGACACAGGCGATAGTTAGAACATGGGTGAAACTCTAGATTCCTCAGAGCTTCCCCATCTATGAGGAGAGATCGAGGTCACATCAGTTATAAGAACTGCTGCCCTGGTTGTGGCCTGCCTTGGTCAGTCTGAGACTCCTGGTCCTCCAGCCCTTCCCCATGCCTGCTATTTACTCTGCCTCACTCCCCAGCCCTGATATTTCCTCCACCCCCTCCATCTCTGCCATGTGCTGTGGGACCCTGCCCAGAGCAGTGGGGCTCTCCTGGTGTCCCAGCAAAAGGAAACAGAATGCCTCACCACCCACTTGAGCTGCATATGGCTGAAAATACTAGACAGATTCCAGGGTTCTTCAAGCCTTGAAGGTGAAGTCACTCAGTCGTGTCCGATTCTTTGTGACCCCATGGACTGTAGCCTACCAGGCTCCTCTGCCCATGGAATTTTCCAGGCAAGAATACTGGAGTGGGTTGCCATTTCCTTCTCCAGGAGATCTTCCCAACCCAGGGATTGAACCCAGATCTCCCGCATTGTAGGTAGACACTTTACCATGTGAGCCACCAGGGAAGTCGGTCTCCATGCCTTACAGAGATTGTTAATAAGAAAGCTTCCAGGACCAGATCAGGTAACCAGGGAGACGAATCCCAGCATCCATGGTGAAACCCGGAAGCACCTTTCCCCTCCGGTGATGGAGATGTTCCCACCCTGTCTGGCCCCTCTGCAGACTCGCGCAAACACCTCAGCCTCTCGTCAGTGTACCAACAAACCCAAACTCCACCATGGTCTCCACCCAAATTCTATCTCAGGAGGCTCCTCATGGGTGGGGGTTCCAAGAAGAAGCTGAAAGGATTGGCCTTGCTTCCCCCATCCCACCCCACAGTCAGCAGCAGCAGCCCTTTCCCATATTCTTTGATAAGTAAAAGAAATAACATCTCAATCTTGTATACAGTACTACGCAGCTGGAAGGCATGTCCCAGCCTTACACCCTTTTATTAGCTTATGGCTATCTTCATCCTACATGAAATCCTGGCATCTCTGCCTCCAAGGATTCCCACCACCAGACAAGCTCCAGTGGGGCTTGTCCAATTCTAGTGGTAGATTTGGGGGAATACCTCAAAGCTATGGTTTTTCCAGTTCAATTCAGAGTTCAGTCGTGTCTGATCTCTGTGACTCCATGGACTGCAGCACACCAGGTTTCCCTGTCCATCACCAACCCCTGGAGTTTGCTCAAACTCTTGTCCATCAAGTCAGTGATGCCATCCAACCATCTCATCCCTGTCATCCCCTTCTCCTCCCACCTTCGACCTTTCCCCAGCATCAGGGTATTTTCCAATGAGTCAGTTCTTCACATCAGGTGGCCAAAGTATCGGAGTTTCTGTTTCAGCATCAGTTGAGTTGGACCATAAAGAAAGCTGAGTGACAAGCAATTGATTCTTTTGAACTGTGGTGCTGAAGAAGATTCTTGAGAGTCCCTTGGACAGCCAGGAGATCAAACCAGTCCATCCTAAAGGAAATCAATCCTGAATATTCATTGGAAGGACGGATGCTGAAGCTGAAGCTCCAATTTGGCCATCTGATGTGAAGAGCCGACTCTGATGGAAAAGACCCTGATGCTGGGAAAGATTGAAGGCAGGAGGAGAAGGGGGTAAAAGAGGATGTGATGGTTGGATGGCATCACTGATTCAATGGACATGAGTTTGAGCAAACTCCAGGAGATGGTGATGGACAGGGAAGCCTGGCGTGCTGCAGTCCATGATGTCACAAAAGAGTCAGACACGACTGAATGACTGAACAGCAACAATTCAGTTCCTCAGAGTCACACCAGCACCCTCAGCTCCTGCAGCCTGATCCCCACCATCCACAGCAGATCCTTTCTGAACAGCAGGGAGGCGGGAAGGCGGTGGCCTCCCAAGTGCTCTTCTTCACGCTGTTTCCAAGGTGAACTTTCTAATAAGAAGAATTTTATGTAATAAAGAGCTGGAGAACAATGGATATTTACAGAAAAAGAATTTTGAAAGAGTTGCTTGTATCTGAATTTCCATTTGGCATTTAGAGCAAGACCCATTAGGAAAATGGGTTGTCTGACTTTTATCCAAAAGGAGGATATGAATTATTTGGAGAGGTTTTTGGTTAGATTTGCGGGGGTTGGGTTGGTTGTACATTTGAGGGGGAGTGAGTTAGCTGGCTCAGGGCATTGGCATTTTAAATGATGGAGACTAATTCAGCTTTGACAGCAAATTCACCCATAGGTGCTGACTTGAAGGAAAAAAGAAAAAAAAAATAAGCAAACAAACACAATGACTCAGGACTTAAGAGTCTAGAAGAGAATATAAAAATATCCAGGCATATCTCTGTCTCCTGGCACAGACATTAAGGGATTATTTTCCCTTGAAGTATTCTAAAACACAAAAAGGAAAGGAAGAGAAGGAGGGAGGAAAAAGGAAAGGAAGGAGGAGAAAAGAAGGAAATAAGGGAAAAAGTGATTTGTGGGATTTCTTTTTGGACAGGGGTGTGGGGACGTCTTCAAAAAACATTAGTGAAATATATATAGGTTCCAAAAGCATAGACAGATGTTGGAGGAGGATTAAGAACTTAGTTATTTGCTGTTTTGAAACTTTAGTTGTGTTTAGAATAAACATAGAAAGAAAGAAGGAAGGAATTGGATCTAAATTTGGAATAGCTAACTGGGTGGTATGGTCGGAGCGATCCCATGGACTGCAGCACGCCAGGCCTCCCTGTTCACCACCAACTCCCGGAGCTTGCTCAAACTCATGTCCATTGAGTCAGTGATACCATCCAACCATCTTATCCACTGTCCTCCCCTTCTCCTCCTGCCTTCAGTCTTTCCCAGCATCAGGGTCTTTTCCCTGATGTTCTTCACATTAGGTGACCAAAGTATTAGAGTTTCAGCTTCAGCATCAGTCCTAACAATGAACATTCAGGACTGATCTCCTTTAGAGTGGACTGGTTGGATCTCCTTGCAGTCCAAGGGCCTCTCAAGAGTCTTCTCCAACACCACAGTTCAAAAGCATCAATTCTTCGGTGCTCAGCTTTCTTTATAGTCCAACTCTCACATCCATACATGACTACAGGAAAAACCATAGCTTTGACTAGACGGACCCTTGTTGGCAAAGTGATGTCTCTGCTTTTTAATATGCTGTCTAGGTCGGTCATAACCTAGACCTCTGGGTCTTACCTGCATTCAGTGAGGGAGGCTGATGATGACTGAGGAACCAAACATACTGAGTGGACAAACCACATGATCTCCAGGAGTCTACTTCAGTAAGAGCACGGGAAAGACAGCTCTGAGAAAGTGACATTTGATCAGACACTTGACCTGACCCCATGGCGACAGGCACCGGACAGTGTGACAAGCCCCTCTCACAGGTCAAGTTAATTTTGTTTCCAGCTCTACACCAGCTTTTCCTATTTCCTCCTAGTGTCCGTGGATCACAGGTATTAATGGCAGTGGCAGTGCCGCCAAGATGGTTTTCTCAGGAAACAGAATGAATACAGATGAAGAGGAAAACATTTCCATTGCACATTCAGGAAGACCAAGGTGGGGTGGAATTATCACCCCCAAGGAGAGGCTCCTGAGTTTGACTTTCATCACCGACAAGGTCATCATGCTTCTTTGCAGTCCTTGGTTTGAGACAGTAAATGAAGTCTGCACCCAGAGGACAGACAGGCGCTTATGGGACTTAGCAACCACAGTCCTTTCCCTGGGCAGCTTTTTGAGCTCATGTCTATGCTAGAACTGGCCTGAGGGGCAGTTGTGTGCACCCATAATATACCCAACATCACAGTCTCCACTGGCCACCAACCCCCAGCCCACTCATTCTTGTGGTTGGGTTATTCCTGGTGTCCAATATCTATTCGCCCTGCTGGCAGTGTCTTATTCCACTGTTCTGGGCTAATTAGAATAATCGAAGCCTCTCTCTTCTAAACACGAGCCACATATCATTAAATCAGCATCAAGCTGGTCTGGGCGCTTATCATCAGCTTTCCACATTCCTCTTTTTTCCAAACTTTAGGTCGAGATTGCTGCACTCCTTTCAGCAACATGTGATTTTTGGAACTGTGACAAAAAAGGAAGTCTAAATAGGCTTCCTTGGCTGCAGCCCGGGAGAGCCCAGAAGGAAATGGAATAATGAACCGTGTGCTGTTAGTCAGCCTGGGTTTGTTACCAGGTCCAAACATAGCTTTTGCCTTTTATGGTATTTAGATCATATCAATGACTTAAGTTCAATAGCCTAGTCCAGCCCCACTTTCTTTCTGGGAATCTTCTGCCCAAAGGCAGTTTTCTATTAACACAATGGGGCATGTTATTGGGCCATTGTTCACAGATAATTCACCGAATTGTTCCTTATTAACTCTCCTTAGATTGCTTTCAAATGACTTCTATTTGCCAACATAGGTAATATATATTTCATTCCTCTTCTACATATTAAAATATTGTTATTTCCCATATAATTTGGATCCTAAATAGTTTTTTTTCCAAGTATTATTATCACTTAACACTCAAGGAATACCCCATAATAATAGCAAACTCTAAAAGAGCACTTATTATATGTTCTGGGCACTGTTCTAAGAACTTCACATTTATGAACTCATCAAATTCCCTGACAACTCTCTAAGTTAGGTATTATTATAGTATTTTACAGATGGAGAAACTGAAGCACAGAGAAGTTAAGGAACCTGCCCAGGGTCACACAGCTAGTAGGGCTGGGCCCATAACAGATCTAATGCACTTGTTCCTTGGCACTTAGACTTAATCACAAGATCTCCCATTCTTCTTGTCCAAGTTTAATGATAATCAAATTCGCTACTTATCTCTTCTCTGAAACAGGAGAAATAGGTCGTGCCCTTCAAAATGGTAAACATAGTCAAAATGTCATCCCCTTCAGATTGACTGCTTAAATGGGGATTGGTTGTACCTCAGCTCTTCCAAGAGAACGGGTAGTTCCCTTACAGAGAAATGACTCAGATGCATTAGCTTTTCCAGGCCACTGGGCTACTATTTAACTCATTAACATTCAGGAGACTTTTGTATCCGAATTTTCTAGCTCGGTGCACCAGACTTTCAAGGCTGCAACTAGCTTCCCTTTCTTTTCTCATCCCTTATTCTTCCCTCCCGTGTCACCGACCTCCTGCAGCCTCCTTCCCACACTTGTGTTCATGCCTTTAGCCCAGAACACCCTCCCCCCTCCCCCAACTTTTCTTTTTTAATTAATTTTTGTTTTTCTCCAATTTAGACATGTATATAACTTTAAAATAAAAAATAGTTCTAAAAGCTTACAATAAAGGAAACCAGCAGCTCCCTACCCCATCTTTCCCCATCCCCAAGTCTTAGGGACTTTCAACTCTTTTAACTGTGTCTTCTCCATATCTCTAAATAGCATGTGTGTAAAAGGGATTAGGATTATATTCCTTTTCACTTAAATCAAAAAACTTTCTACTTTGACTTAAATAAATAAGGCATTTAATTCACACAAAAAGAAGCTCAAGGATTTCCCCAATGGTCCAGTGGCTAAGACTCCACACTCCCAATGCAGGGGGCTCAAGTTTGATCCCTGGTCAAGGAATTAGATCCCACATGCCACAACTAAAGATCCCACATGCTGCAAGGAAGATCAAAGATCCTAGGTGCTGCAACTAAGACCAAAGCAGCCAAATAAATTAATTAAATAAATATATTTTTAAAAATTAAATAAGCTCAGGCATAGACATTCCAAGGCAAGAATAATTTCAACAGGTTCTTCAGAAACCAGGCTCCTTCCACCTTTCTGTTTCAGCATCCTTGCTGGTGACATTCATCTGCATGGTCAAAAGATGGCTGCTGTGCCTCCAACCATTGTGTCTACATTCCTGGAAAAAAGAATGGGAAGGACAAAGATCTCTCTCCCAGTAAGGCTTCATCTTTTTAAATTTTATTTGAAAAGTAATATACTCTGCAAGGACTTCTGCCTATGGCTTCTTCAGTGTTTTCAAAGTTATTGCTTATAAAGGTTTGGGCGAGGGGGGAGTTTTCTGCTCTTCTTATAGTATCTGTATTCCCTCAAGTTCTTTTTTCTGTTCATGTCTTTGTCATTTGTTTGTTACTGATCTGTCTTTAACATTGGAAACTTTCCTGTGCATCTTGCAATCTTTGCCTGCTCTTCCTAGTTAAGAGTAAATCTCAAATGAAGTGGTTGAAATAGCTCTATGTGGGCAGGATCCGTGGGACAGGGGACCCCAACGCAGGCAAGCAGGTGTGTAGTCATCATCTGACACACGTGATTGTCAGTATCTGAACGTCTTTTCTCTTGAGCTGCTCAGTTTCCCCAGAGAGAACTCCTCCAATATGCTGTTTAGGGTGCATAAGCTTGGTTGCCAGCATTCAAAACATGGGTAGAGAAGGTTCTAGGGCACCTCACTGCACAGCATGTAGCCCCCAGCCTTAACTGTGCCTGGCGTCCCTGAGTCCAGAGCATGTGTGATGAAACATCTGGTGGACTGTGGCCACCATACTGCTCAGCTGTCAGACGACCAGCAGCCTGAGCACAAGACGGTAACCAGCCTGGGCGTCACGGCTGATCGGGTGAAACGAGGGGAGAGAGTTTCCATGCTCACCAGCAGAACTAAACAGCCTTCCCACAAGAAAATAAACAATCCAACGTTTTCCATTTGTAGGAAAGAGCAAAGATGGCTTTGTCAGTCTGCGGTATCGAGCATGCCGGTCTCCTGTGAAAATTACCTCACTGACCCACCCTTGTTACAGCTGAAAGTTGGAGAGGTGCCCCTGTCGGGGAGCAGGCCAGGGCCGGCGTACCCACACCCGTACCCGCACCCCAGCCCCTGGTGTGGCTTGATGTGGGTGTTGGGGGGAACAGAGCCCTCGATCCTGGCCTCACCCATGCCCACCACGGTCCCTGGAGCCCACCAGCTCAGGCTGAGCATGGTTTCAAGGAGAGAGATGTCAACACACGGTCATCTTGTGATTACAACACCAGGTTCCAAATGCAAATCCTTGGGCACCCACCACTGTCAAACAGATTGTCTCTAAGTATTCGTTTAACACATTCATTGAGGCCCACACTGAGTGATTTTCTATCATTGTAAGTGTACACGTGAACAGGCTCATGACGAGCTCATTTCCATAGGCCAACACAGAGTCAGGGTTTTGGGGCGATGGGGGTGGGGAACTTGGCAAGCTTCTCACTTTTCTGCAGTTCTTTTTTTCTTTAAGTTTTTGGGGAGGACTTTCAGAATTACATGATTGCAGAGGCAAATAAAAGGGGTCTTGATTTAGGAAAGCTTAACCAATTCTCAGGGCTTCCCAGGTGGCGCTAGTGGTAAAAAATCTGTCTGCTAAGGCAGGAGATGCAGAAGACTCGGGTTTGGTCCCTGGGTCAGGAAGATTCCTGGAGTAAATGGCAACCCACTCTAGTATTCTTGCCTGGAAATTTCCATGGACAGAGAAGCTTGGTGGGCTACAGTCCAGGGGCGGCAGTTTCCACTGGCCTTGTCTTCCAGCTGATAACCTCGAGGGCACCCCCAGATCACGAAAATACAGGGACAGTTGGCATCATGGTGGCGTTGCTTCCATCCCACCTCACCCCCTCATCCCAGGGCACCCCCACCTGGGGAAGCAGGGCCCACATGTGTCCAGTGATGAAAGGACTTACTTCCATCACAGGTCCTTACTCACAGGTGACTTCCATTGCTGATTTCACCCAGCGATGGTGCAGGGCCCTCTGTGAATCAGATTCTTGCCTGGCTGACCTACTCATAAATCAACCCGTTTTATATATTTTCGGGTTTTTTTTTTTGGCCACACCATGTGGCCTGCAGGATCCTAGTTCCCCAACCAGAGATTGAACCTGCACCCCCAGAATTGGAAGCATGGAGTTCTAACCACTGGACCGCCAGGGAAATCCCTCAACTCTTATTTTAGTCTGAACCTTCCAACCTCACCAGCTCAGGGTCAACCTCACCAAGCAGGACGGCTGGAACGAGGACTTTGGGGAGCACAGAAGTTGCCATGTGCAAAGTTAAAAGGTGAGTGCACAAGGCTCAAGGCCAGACCCTCTGAGATGCTGACCTCAGTCTGGCTTCCCCCCTGAACTGGACACCTTTGACCCATGCAGAAAAGGTCACCATTTTCCAGGGTATCTCTGGCCAGAATCACCCTTCCTTGGCTTCAAGGTCATCTATTATTTAGCCCAGTTTTACTTAACCTTCTTATTATTACCATCCTTCTCCCAAGAAGCCTTTTTAGACTTTTTCCCCCCTAATCATCCCCTCCTATAACATTTTCATACTGCAGATATACTGTCCATCAATGTGTGGACTGAATCCCTTTGGAAGGCATAAACCATTGTAACAATCTAAGGTGTTTTGCTTCCTGAGAACAAGTTTTTGTGATTTCTCTGCATTCAGAAAACATGTACTAACTGTTACTGCCATAAATTTTGTCTTCTATCATCAGAGGAATCCACCTGCCCACAGAGAGGGCAAAACCAACTCATGAATAGCACCAAGATGATGGGCTCCTCACAATAGTCCCAAGGACTCTCCCTGCCAGGCTGTGCTGGACAGGGCATTGGTCCCCCACCCTGAGCCCACTTCCCAAGCCCCTTCTGCCCTCACTAACCTCCTCTCTTCCCCTGGTTTATTCCTCCTCCCCAGGCTGTTTCCTGGTATGCAAGAGAGATTCAGCTCACAAGGAAATCTCATAAACTTTGAATACTTCATGAAACAAAACCTCATAGGTCTCTACGTTAGCAAGTTGATAAAGTCGTATATTTATTCATTTATTTATTAACTGGTTCAGTTAATCAACCAACAAACATAAGAAGATGATTCTGGGACTTCCCTGGTGGTCCAGTGGCTAAGACTCCACACTCCCAGTGCAGGGACCCAGGTTCAATTCCTGGTCAGGGAACTAGATCCCACATGCCACAACTAAAAGATCTCACAAGCCACAACAAAGACCCAGCACAGCCAAATAAATCAATAAATGTGTTTCAAAAGAAGACGATTCTGGGTGCAAGATGAACAAGATATAGCCTTTACGCACAGGACATGGGGGTTGAAGGATGTAGAGTGACCTCCACCCAGAGCTGGTGCTTGACCAGGTCTTGAGGAGCAAACACGACCTGCTTTAGAGAACTGAAGAGACATCTGTGGGAAGACCAGGGGATTAGATGGACAGTGACCACTGTTTTGGGAAACTGTACCAGAGTCCAGCATATTGAAGGCACAGTGAGTGCAAGACAGTAGGGGCCCCTCTGTCTTTTATTAGAGACTTTGTTTTAGAGTCTACTTTGCATGATATGAGTATTGCTACCCCAGCTTTCTCATTTGTATTTGCATAGAATATCTTTTTCCATTCTCTCACTTTCAGTCAGTGTGTGTATTTAGCTCTGAAGTGGCTCACTTGTAGACAGCAAATAGCTGAGTCTTGTCTTTTTATCCAATCAGCTACCCTATGTTTTTTGATTGGAGCACATAGTCCATTCACTTTTAAAGTAGTTATTGATAGATATATACTTATTGCCATTTTATTACTTGTTTTCCAGTTGTTTTTGTAGTTCTTGCCTGTTATTTTCTTCTTCTTTTGGTCTTCTCCCTTGTGATTTATTTCCTTTAGTACTATGTTTGGGTCCTTTCTTCTTAATTTTTGTGAATCTATTGTAGATTTTTTATTTACAGTTAACGTGAAGTTTATGTATATTGACCTACAGTATATGTAGTTGTTTTAAACTGATAGTCATTTAAGTTCTAACATTCTAAAAGATCTACGTTTTTACTTCCCTCTCTCATATGTTTTGTGGTTTTGATGTCATATTTTACATCTTCATGTCTATCTTTAAATGCTTATTGTAGTCACTATTGATTTTGCAATGTTTGTGTTTTACTCTTAATACTTACTTATTCGAGTGGTTGATCTACTGCCTTTACTATATATTTGCCTTTACCATTGAGATTATTTCCCCTTTTGTATATTTTCTTATTTTTTGTTATGTTGCTGTTCGTCACTCAGTCATGACTTTGCAACCCCATGGACTGCAGCATGCTAGGCTTTCCTGTCCTTTACCATCTCCCAGAGTTTGCTCAAACTCATGTCCATTGAGTTGATGCTGTCATCCAACTGTCTCATCCTCTGTCCTCCCCTTTTCACCTTGCCTTCAATCTTTCCCAGGATCAGAGTCTTTTCCAATGAGTCAGGTCCTCACATCAGATGGCCCAAGTATTGAAGCTTTAGCTTCACCATCAGTCCTTTCAATGAATATCAAGGTTGATTTCCCTTAGGAATGACTGGTTTGATCTCCTTGCTGTTCAAGGGACTCTCAAGAGTCTTCTCCAGCACCACAGTTCAAAGGCATCATTTCTTCAGCACTCAGCCTTCTTTATGGTCCAACTCTCATATCCATACATGATTACTTGGAAAACCATAGCTTTGACTATATGGACTTTTGTTGGCAAAGTAATGTTTCTGCTTTTTAAAACACGGTCTAGGCTCATCATCACCCCACTCCAGTATTCTTGCCTGGAAAATCCCATGGACGGAGGAGCCTGGTAGGCTGCAGTCCATGGGGTCGCAAAGAGTTGGACACGACTGAGCGACTTCACTTTCACTTTTCACTTTCAGGCATTGGAGAAGGAAATAGCAACCCACTCCAGTGTTCTTGCCTTGAGAATCCCAGGGACAGCGGAGCCTGGTGGGCTGCCGTCTATGGGGTCTCACAGAGTCGAACATGACTGAGAGACTTAGCAGCAGTAGCAGCAGCAGCAACAGCTAGGCTTGTCATAACTTTCCTTCTAAGGAGCAAGCGTCTTTTAATTTCATGGCAGCAGTCACCATCTGCAGTGATTTTGGAGCCCAAGAAAATAAAGTCTGTCACTGTTTCCATTGTTTCCCCATCAATTTGCCATGAAGTGATGGGACCAGATGCTGTGATCTTTGTTTTTGAATGTTGAGTGTCAAGCCAGCTTTTTCACTCTCCTTTTTCACTTTCATTAAGAGGTTCTTTAATTCCTCTTCATTTTCTGCCATTAGGGTGGTATCATCTGTATATGTGAAGTTATTGATATTTCTCCCCTCAATCTTGATTCTAGCTTGTTCTTCATCCAGCTGGGCATTTCGCATGATGTACTCTGCATGACCATGTACACAGGTCAGTAGGTGCCCAATATGCTACTGGAGATCAGTGGAGAAATAACTCCAGAAAGAATGAAGGGATGGACAAAA
>NW_011494720.1:8804886-8818139 GCF_000754665.1 Bison bison bison
TCAAGGCAAATTGGAAGTGGTCAAATAAGAGATGGCAAGAGTGAATGTCAACATTCTAGGAATCAGCGAACTGAAATGGACTGGAATGGGTGAATTTAACTCAGATGACCATTACATCTACTACTGCAGGCAGGAATCCCTCATAAGAAATGGAGTAGCCATCATGGTCAACAAAAGAGTCCAAAATGCAGTACTTGGATGCAATCTCAAAAACAACAGAATGATCTCTGTTCTTTTCCAAGGCAAACCATTCAATATCACAGTAATCCAAATCTATGCCCCAACCAGTAACACTGAAGAAGCTGAAGTTGAACAGTTCTATGAAGACCTCCAAGACCTTTTAGAACTAACACCCAAAAAAGATGTCCTTTCCATTATAAGGGACTGGAATGCAAAAGTAGGAAGTCAAGAAACACCTGGAGTAACAGGGTGGGTGGGGGGGTGGGGGGGATGGGGGGGGAGTGGGGTTCGTGAGCTCAGGGCTTCCTAGTCCTCCATTTTGATCCTTCTCAAATAACATAATATTGTGAGTTTATACTTTTGTACTCTATAATATGTCAATCGATTAAATAGTGATATTCACAATAAGCATTGTATAACTGCAAATACACACACACAAACATACCGAGACCACCTACTTACCATAATTTTAACCAGAAGGGAAAAGATCAGTGTTTGGGGAACAATGCATGTGTGTTCAGTTGCTAAGTCGTGTCCGACTCTTCTGTGACCCCCCATGGACTGTAGCCCACCAGGCTCCTCTGTCCGTGAAATTCTCCAGGCAAGAATACTGGAGTGGGTTGCCATTTCCTTCTCCAGGGGATCTTCCCAACCCAGGGATCAAACCAAGTCTCCTATATTGGCAGGCAGATTCTTTACCACTGAGCCACCAGGGAAGGTTGTGGAATGATGACAGGTTACCAAAATTACTTTAACAGTATCTCCCTGTAGCAGTGAAATTTAAATGCTTTGGGGTTAAGGTTTAGGATGAGATTTTAAACCATTGTAATAGCTGTTAGGCCCTAATAAAAATAATGAGCAAAGCCTGTGATAAATACAGGCATTACACTGAGGATATCACATGGCGAACACTCCATATGAATAAATATGTCTATTAACTATGCTGCACTACAGCTAGGCATACATAATACCAAACATCTGGTTGAAAACTAAAAGTAATCAGATAATAATGGGTGTCTCCAAAAAGTCATGGATTTGGAATATGAAATAGGATTTCATATGTTAAGGTTTTTATTCCATGGTTTTTCTGTAATACAGCTTGTCTCTTTATCAAAGTCAGAATTAAATTAAAAGCTAAAATTTAACATCCATGTATTTAGCTAATTAAAAGCTAACGTATTTTATTTGTAAACCACTAGAATTGCTCTGTAAGTAGAACTAGAAAATAAAACACAAAATTGAATTTGAAGTCCCTACACTTTTGTTAATATGGGCATCTAAATATTGAGGCTGTCATACATTTTCAAGATATAGATTCCATGTTAATTTCAAAATTTGATTTTGAAACATAAATGCATTTCAAATGTTCACAGATGTGAGAGTTCAAAACTCAAATTTAAGACATACACATTCTCTGGCAGTAGTAAAGTATATATTGTATTTTTGAAGAATTCACAGAACCCTGCAGAAAATGTATGTGTAAAGTCAAGAAAAAATGTTAATTTGACACTGTAACTGAAGTCTGCCTCGTGACAATCACAAAAGACTAAAACCAGATAAATATCTTGTTTATTATAATCTAAATAAACACCAGTATGTCTTAGATATACTGTTTGATGAATAGTCCAGAAGATAACAAAATGATAAACACCATCTCCAGACAAAATTTCAAAATATTTGACGTTAATGGAAAATAAAAGACAATAGTCCTGGCATTTGCCCAGGACATGCATTCTCAAATTCTTGTATTTGTTTACTAGAACTAAAGAGCAACTTACATCTCAAGAATTCCAATGTATATGTTAAAAATCTTGAAAATAACCAGAGGTAAACATTCTGCCTGATTTTCTTCAAATATCTCTGTAAGAGGTTATGTACCCATCGATATTTAAAAACTAGCTTAAACAATTATACTTAAAAAATAAATCTTCTCAAACTTCGCAGGTAGTCCAGTGGCTAAGACTGAGCTTCCACTAAAGGGGATGTAGTTTTTCAATCCCTGGTCAGGGAAGTTCCACATACTGGGAAATGTGGCCCCCCCACACACACACACACACAAAATCTTGTCTTTATTTTTTCACACACACACACACACACAACACACACATCTCCCCACCCAACACACACAAATAAAGAAAAAACACCAAATCAATTTCGGAGTCTAAATAAATAGGCAGTATACAACTAGTCAGCCTAATGTTCTTAAGCTCTAGTCCTATGATACATTTTTGGATGTGCTCAAAGTTTTTTTCATTTCAGTAGTAATGTAAAATTTTTAATGTAAATGTGCTTTCTGGGCCATTTGGATGTCTGCTTTATGTCTGAGGATGCAAGGATGGCATTGTGTCTATCAATCACATGGTCACCAGCCACCAGCACTTTAAGTTTGGTGAGCTTAGCAGAACAATGAATATAGTAAAGTTGCAGGATATAAAATTAACACACATAAATCCCTTGCATTCCTATACACTAACAATGAGAAAACAGAAAGAGAAATTAAGGAAACAATTTCATTCACCATTGCAACGAAAAGAATAAAATACTTAGGAATATATCTACCTAAAGAAACAAAAGACCTATATATGGAAAACTATAAAACACTGGTGAAAGAAATCAAAGAGGGCACAAATAGATAGAGGAATATACCATGTTCATGGATCGGAAGAATCAATACAGTGAAAATGAGTATACTACCCAAAGCAATCTATAGATTCAATGCAATCCTTATCAAGCTACCAATGGTATTTTTCAGAGAACTAGAACAAATAATTTCACAACTTGTATGGAAATACAAAAAACCTCGAATAGCCAAAGCAATCTTGAGAAAGAAGAATGGAACTGGAGGAATCAACCTACCTGACTTCAGTCTCTATTACAAAGCTACAGTCATCAAGACAGTATGGTACTGGCACAAAGACAAAAATATAGATCAATGGAACAAAATAGAAAGCTCAGAGATAAATCCACACACCTATGGACACCTTATCTTTGACAAAGGAGGCAAGAATATACAATGGAGAAAAGAAAATCTCTTTAACAAGTGGTGCTGGGGAAACTGGTCAGCCACTTGTAAAAGAATAAAACTAGAACACTTTCTAACACCATACACAAAAATAAACTCAAAATGGATTAAAGATCTAAACGTAAGACCAGAAACTATAAAACTCCTAGAGGAGAACATAGGCAAAACACTCTCCAACATAAATCACAGCAGGATCCTCTATGACCCACCTCCCAGAATATCGGAAATAAAAGCAAAAATAAACAAATGGGACCTAATTAAAATTAAAAGCTTCTGCACAACAAAGGAAATTATAAGCAAGGTGAAAAAACAGCCTTCATAATGGGAGAAAATAATAGCAAATGAAGCAACTGATAAAGAATTAATCTCAAAAATATACAAGCAACTCCTGCAGCTCAATTTCAGAAAAATAAACATCCCAATCAAAAAATGGGCCAAAGAACTAAACAGACATTTCTCCAAAGAAGACATACAGATGGCTAATAAACACATGAAAAGCTGCTCAACATCACTCATTATCAGAGAAATGCAAATCAAAACCACAGTGAGGTACCATTTCACGCCAATCAGAATGGCTTCGATCCAAAAGTCTACAAGCAATAAATGCTGAAGAGGGTATGGAGAAAAGGGAACCCTCTTACACTGTTGGTGGGAATGCAAACTAGTACAGCCACTATGGAGAACAGTGTGGAGATTCCTTAAAAAACTGGAAATAGAACTGCCTTATGACCCAACAATCCCACTGCTGGGCATACACACTGAGGAAACCAGAATCGAAAGAGACACATGTACCCCAAGGTTCATTGCAGCACTGTTTATAATAGCCAGGACATGGACGAAACCTAGATGTCCATCAGCAGATGAATGGATAAGAAAGCTGTGGTACATATACACAATGGAATATTACTCAGCCATTAAAAAGAATGCATTTGAATCAGTTCTAATGAGGTGGATGAAACTGGAGCCTATTATACAGAGTGAAGTAAGCCAGAAAGAAAAACACCAATACAGTATACTAATGCATATATATGGGATTTAGAAAGAAGGTAACGATAATCCTGTATGTGAGACAGCAAAAGAGACACAGATGTAGTGAACAATCTTTTGGACTCTGTGGGAGAGGGCGAGGGAGAGATAATATGGGAGAATGGCATTGAAACATGTAAAATATCATATGTGAAATGAAAAAAAAAAAAAAAGAAATGGACTTAAGAGATAAAAGAGGCATTGTTAAGCCAGCAAAGGTAAAAAGCAAATTGCATGGCAAATGGCAGAAGGAGTATATATTTTTGCAATACTGTGAATAAAGGAGAGTGTTGGGAGAATTGCATTACCTCAGGTCTTCACTTTCATGCATTGGAGAAGGAAATGGCAACCCACTCCAGTGTTCTTGCCTTGAGAATCCCAGGGACGGGGAGGCCTGGTTGGGCTGCTGTCTATGGGGTCGCACAGAGTCAGACACAACTGAAGCGACTTAGCAGCAGCAGCAGCAAGGAATGGTATGGAAGCTGTAAAAGGAGACACAGGAGCAGGAAGCAGG
Organism: Bison bison bison; assembly: GCF_000754665.1. Taxonomy (NCBI): domain Eukaryota; kingdom Metazoa; phylum Chordata; class Mammalia; order Artiodactyla; family Bovidae; genus Bison; species Bison bison. The sequence continues at coordinate 8,809,629 of NW_011494720.1, forward strand.
CAATGAGATGTTTACACAAGGAGGTGTGACCCAGAATCACTGACGCTGCCCACTGGAATCACATTAGCCTCATAATTGTGTTTGGAGAAGGAAATGGCAACTCACTCCAGTACTCTTCCCTGAAAAATCCCATGGACAGAGGAGCCTGGTAGGCTACAGTCCATGGGGTCGCAAAGAGTTGGACATGACTGAGCGACTTCACATTCTTTCTTTCATAATTGTGTTGATACTAAATGATATATTTGTTTGATTTTATAGCTATATACAATCTGTTAAAAAAATGAGCTGTTTATAAAGGTTTATATTTTTATATAAACATATTAAATATAAAAAATGTAAATGTTAAAAACTTAACTGAGTCTCCTGAATTCTTTCATTAACTCACAGAAAAATGGGTTTTCTTATCAAACCTTACCATTCCTCTGAAATGTCCTCATCTCACGTCTATGGTGCTACCACCCTGAATGCGCCCAATCTCATCTGAAATGTTCTCATCTGACTTTCCAATAAATTGTCAGAGTGGGAACATTTCTGACAAGTGCTAAATTATGGGCAGAGCTAGGCCCCAAGGTTCACATTGTGCTGGCAGAAAATGCAGTCTTGCAATGTATTCTTAAATGATGGATTTTTATCCAACAATATAATTGCCTATGGCTCTCCAAACAGAGGTTTCACAATGTTTGGCTCCGGCATCATAGCAATAGAGAAAATAAAAATTATCATACGGATTTCATGTATTCATTCATTCAACTATTTATTAAGTCTATCTATAAGGCGGTGTCGTGGGTTCTGGAGACCCATGCTAAATGTTAAAGCAGCACCATGGCCTCTGCCTTTGTGGAGCTTATGGTCTAGTGGAGAAAATCATTGGTAACCGAACAATCCTGCAGCCTAGGAAGTAATAACCAATGATGGAATGTGTTCTCAAATCACCTACCACCATGAGGATATTGTACAGATGACCAAGTCGGGTCTCAACCCAATACTCTATTGTCAAAAGGGAGCCTTGATCAGAAAGTTGATAAGCTTTCTGGCTGTCAACACAAAGAGCACAATCTGAAAAGTCACACTTTCCCTAATCATTCTGCAAACCCACCAGCTGTTCAGGGACAGAGTTGACCTGCTACTGCAAGTTGAACAGAAGTTTTCTGTTGATCCACCGGAAAGAAGAGGAGGAAGAAAGAGAAGAAGAAGGGAAAAGAGAGAGAGGAAGAGGAGATGGGAGAGAGGGAGGGAGGGATGAAGAAAGAAGAAAACTGTAAGACGCAGATGAACAGCACCTTCCACGCCCACACCCTCCATTTGCTCCCATCTCGTTCAGAGCAAAAGCCAGTGTCCCCCCCAGAGGCCACAGGCCTCAGTGAGCTACCCCCTCCCAGCCTCCAATCCCTGCTTTCCAGCCACACAGGTCCCCTTGACCACTGATCCCCCAGGGAAGCCCACTAGGAGTCAGGCACTGTGCTAAATGCAGCACCTGCATTATTTAATTGGTGCCACACCCTGTCAAGGGTATTCTCACCCTTTGTTACAGATGGGGAAATGGATTCTTAGAAAGATCAAATAAAGATCAGCAGTCACACAGGTGGCCACGGTAAATGGCCAGGACTAGGGCAGGATTCAAATCAGGAATGTCTGTTTCTGAAGGTCAGGCTCTCAACCACTGTCTTACACCTGTTCGAGAAACAGAGGTCTGCAAAACGCCAAGTGAATGTGGTGTGGGTAGATGGCACTCCAGTGGTCCGCATAGTCCAAGAAGGATTGCCAGAGGATCTAGCAAAATCTAGAGAACAAGTGGGTTGCATCAGCTCTACCTTATTATGGTAGAGGAGGAGGAAGGAAGAGGAGGAAGCAGATGAGAAGGGCGGCAAGAGAGCAAAACCTATCACTTATGAACAATCTCCATGGGATGTGTTGAGCAGGTATGCTCCAAACAAATTTCTATTGGTATTATTTCTTAGTTTTTATAAGTATTGATCAGCAGAGAGTTTGGAGGTTTATTCTGACAACTATCTGAAGTATTGATTATATAGCACAAATTACAGGCAGGCCCATACCATACCACTTCATGGGCTTCCCGGGTGGTTCAGTGGTAAAGAATCCACCTGCCAGGCAGGCGATGGGGGTTCCATCCCTGGGTCAGGAAGATATCCCCTGGAGGAAGAAATGGCAACCCACTCCAGTATTCTTGCCTGGAGAATCCCATGGACAGAGGAGCCTGGCGGGCTACAGTCTATTGGGTAGGAAAGAGTCAGACGTGACTTAGCGACTAAGCAACAACCTTCACCTTGTCAGTTGAGTTGAGAGGAGGGGGCTGCAGAATAAACTACAGTGTGCATGAACAGAAGGCGGTTTGCTCCGCAGGGAGGCAGCCCAGGAGGCATGGTCTCCCCAGAGGAGGGCTCTAAGCTGGCTTCAGCACACAAACAAATGGACTCTCGAAGGCAGGTATAGGCCAGGGACACCCTCGATCCCTCTCACTGGGCAAGTGTTTTTAATGAATCTTACTAAACATTATTTATAGCTATTTTTTTAACCTCAGTAAAGCCAGAAATGTCTTGAAACACTTTAACTTTCAAAAAGTTTGAAGCAATTGAGCTACCTCGAGTGGTTAGCAACAAGCCTTTAAAATGAGGTTTAGATTTTCAGAGACTAACATCTGTTCTTTGACAATCATTTGACATCAGTTCAAACAGCTCCTAGATATTGATAATAAAACTATGTTATCCGTCTATGGGGTAATGCTTTCTATTCCACTTTCCAGAACTAAGAACATACGCCGTCTGGGACTTCCCTGGTGGTCCAGTGGCTAAGACTCCAAACTCCCAATGCAGAGGGCCCAAGTTCAATCCTTGGTGAGGGAGCTAGATCCCAAATGTCACAACTAAAACCCAGGGCAGTAAAGTAAACAAATACATTAAAAATATATATACCATCTAAACTGAGAAAAATGTTGGACTAAAGTGTGAGAAGAAATGTCTAAAGAAAGGTGCGGGGGACTTCTCTAGTAGTCTAGTGGCTGAGACTCTGCACTCCCAATGTAGGGGGCCTGAGTTCAATCCCTGCTTAAGGAACTAGATCCCACATGTTGCAACTAAAGATCCACATGCCACAATGAAAACTGAAGATCCTACGTACCACAGTTAAGACCTGACACAGCCAAATAAATGGATAAAAACATTTTTTAAAAAAGTGCTAGTAAAAGTAAAGAGCAGTTGAAACTGATGGGAGCCTGGTGTGAAGCCCTGTGGTGTTAGGGATACAAAATGAATAGAGACCCATCCCCATCATGGATAAATCCCAAGCTCATAAACAGCAGAAATCGACAAACAAATTGTTACAACATAAACCAGTGAGTACCAGCACACAGAGAGGGGCAGAGCGCAGGGAAGGGACCGATTTGGCCTAAAGTGTCCAAAATAGGCAAATCTCAGAGAACAGTGGATTTTCCCCAAGAAGAGAAATAGATAGAGGGAAGGAGTGAAATATTTGAGGAAATAAGAATTGAGACACAGAACCTACACAAACCGGATTACACAAATCGGATCACGTTCTCGTGTAGAGAACCTCCTTGGCAGGAAGTGGAGGCAGTCAGATCTGAAAAGCCACAGAGTAATTGACACCCCCACTCGGTGGTCCTCCACTGTGGTTGGTAAAAAATGTATGAAAACTGAACATGGCATTTCAGTAACCAAAATAAATCAGAACACAGAATTTGGGCCAGGGGAGTAGGAAGAAAAGGAACATGAAGCCTGAGCTCTTGCCTAAAGGGAACGATTTTTTAGGTGAATAAGAAAGAGAACTGCTAATAGTGATCGAAATTGGCAAAACTGTAGAAATTCGCCTCTGGCAAATTTAGAAGCTTCCTGTTTGGAGCCCTTACAAGACTCTGCATGTAGCTAAATACTCTATCCAGATGGATCAGATGCACAAAACAAAGAGAGTGTTTTTTACCCCGTCACATTTCCACAGGGTCCTCAATGCAGGGAACTTCTAGCTACACCCGTGGCAGCTTCTAAGGCAGGAAACAGGATTACTAACTACAGTGGTGACTCTGGATTGGATCCTTTTGCTACAAAGGGCATTATTGGGACACCAAGTGAAACTCAAATGGTATCTGAGGATGACGGGGTAGGAAAGGACAACTGTTAATGTTCTGACTTTGAAGGCTGTCTAGTGGCTTTGGAAGAGAATGCCTTGTTTGCAGGAAACACAGACCAAGAACTTGGTGGTGAGAGGGCCTCCCATCAGCAACTACCTCTCAGAATATTCTGAAAAACCCAAGGTTCTTATGCTGTGATTGCAACTTTTACGTAAATTTGAGATGGCTTATAAATAAAAAGAATGTAAAGGTTTAAAAATTTGCAAAGTAAAAGATGATCTGTTCTCAAATGAGCAAAACTGACAAGCTAATGTACTTCTTTGGCAGGGGTAGGGGACCTTCTTTAATACTGTTCCAAACCACTCTTTCAGTAAATCACTTTTTTAGCAGAGAATGCAGGGGAGAAAAGTGTAGCAATACTGCCACCTACTGGTATCGAGCAAATGTACTTAGGGTGAAGTGAAGTGAAAGTCTCAGTCCCTAAGACTCTCTGTGACCCCATGGACTTTTCAGTCCATGGAACTCTCCAGGCCAGAATACTGGAGTGGGTAGCCTTTCCCTTCTCCAGGGGATCTTCCCAACCCAGGGACAGAACCCAGGTCTCCTGCATTGCAGGCGGATTCTTTACCAACTGAGCCACAAGGGAAGCCCCAGAGGTTTCCTCCAGTCAGTGAAAGAATAAAGCTTTTTATGGGGATTGACTTTTAAAAGCTGTTGGAGAGCAAGGCAAATAGGCCCTTTAACCTTGAGACCAGTGTTAGATTTAAATCTGAGACTCAGCGCAGATGGCACATGGCTTTTTGGGTTTCAGATGAGTCCAGGTCAAATGGGGAGTTGAAGAGATACATTTAAGGGGTCCAAATGAGACACAAGGCTTCCCTGGTGGCCCAGATGGTAAGGAATCTGCCTGCAGTGCAGGAGACCTGGGTTCGATCCCTGGGTTAGGAAGATCACCTGGAGAAGGAAATGTCAACCCAGTCCAGGATTCTTGCCTGGAGAATCCCACGGACAGAGGAGACTGGCGGGCTACAGTCCATGGGGTTGCAAAGAGCCAGACACGACTGAAGCTGCTGAACACGCAGGCATAGAGACACAAAATTTTCTTTCCTTATCCCACCCCCACAAACTTTGGAGAAGATGCATCCTCTAGGAAAGAGAAGGAATTCCTGGCTCTAGGAATAGGATATCAGGCCAGGCCCCAAGGAGGGGAAAAAAAAAAAGAAAAACCGCTAACAAGATCATAGCCAGCTCACAGGGCATCTTTGTGAGAACTGAACAGATGCAGCTTCTCGAAGAGCAGAAGGAAGGCTGGATTTCATCCTAGTTTGCACCCTCCTGGCCTGATACCATAGTAGACACACCTTCTGATGGGTGAACATTTAACTATCCAAGAGTTATTAATTTTTCTTTTTAGTTTTTATTTTTTAAAGGATAATTGCTTTATAGAATTTTGTTGTTTTCTGTCAAACATCAACATGAATCAATGTGAATTTAACTCCATTCCTACAAAACTAAAATATACTCTGATCACTCCCCTTGTTATTTACCTATTGAGTTAAAAATCCACAAAGAAAACTGCACGAAGATGCTCATAGCAGCTCTATTTGCAATCGCCGAAACTCAGAAGCATTCAGTTGGTGAAGAAAAAAGTAAACTGTGGTACATCCAGACAAGAATATTATTCAGTGCTAAAAAGATATGAGCTATGAAAAGACATGGAGGAAGCTTAAAAGCATTTTACTAGGTGAAAGAAGCTAATCTGAAAAGCCTAAACACTCGTGATTCCAACTCTGTGACATTCTGGAAAAGGCAAAACCATGGAGACAACTGAAAAAAAATCAGTGGTTGCCAGCAATTTGGAGGAAGGGGATAAATAAGTAGAGCAAAGACGATGTTTAGGGTAGTGATTCTATTTTGAATGATTCTGTAACGGTAAGTTTACGGCATATGTTTGTCCAAACACATAGATCATATAAAACCAAGTGAACCCTAATGTAAGCCATGGACTTGCAGTGATGATTTGTCAATGTAGGTTCATCAGTTGCAGTAAGTTCAGTTCAGTTCAGTTGCTCAGTTGTGTCCGACTCTTTGCGACCCCATGAACCGCAGCACACCAGGCCTCCCTGTCCTTCACCAACTCCCGGAGTCCACCCAAACCCATGTCCATTGAGTCAGTGATGCCATCCACCATGTCATCCTCTGTCGTTCCCTACTCCTCCTGCCCTCAATCTTTCCCAGCATCAGGGTCTTTTCAAACGAGTCAGCTTTTTGCATCAGGTGGCCAAAGGATTGGAGTTTCAGATCTTTTGGGGCATGTTAACAGTAGGGGAGGCTGAGGTGGAAAGGCGGGAGGTATATGGGAAATCTTGTACTTTCAACTTAGTTTTGCTGCTCATCTAAAGCTACTCTAAAAAAATAAAGTCTATTTTTAAAAGTTCTATCTTTATTTCACCAATAACCATAATGATAATTGAATATAACCAAACTAGAAAGAATAAGAGACAATTGGGCATATAATTGCCCACAACTTCTCAGTGTTACAAATTTGGGACTTCCCTGGGAGTCCAGTGGTTAAGACTCTGCCCTTCCAATGCAAGGGGCTCAGGTCTGATCCCTGGTAGGGGAACTAAGTGGCTTTCCTCGTGGCTCAGATGGTAAAGAATCTGCCTGCAATGCGGGAGACCTGGGTTTGATTCCTGGGTTGGAAAGATCCCCTGGAGAAGGAACTCCACTCTAGTATTCTTACCTACAATTCACATAAGATTCTGCATGCCAAATAAAAATATATTTTTAAAAAATAATGAAAAATTTTAATAAAATAAAAATAATAAAGTGTTACAAATTCATGTGTTTTGAGTTCAGTTTTAAGGTGGGTGGGAAGGGGAGCTCATTGCAAGTATTCAATGAAAACAAAATTGAAATATTGATTTCTTCTATTTCCTACCTTTCTAATCAGGAAATACACAAATCTTATATTCAGTATTTAAAAAATATAGAAAAACAAGTAATGTTTGAGCTTAGTATAAAACCTCAAAAAGTTGGAAATTCTCCTTAAAATTTTCTCTAAGTGCAAATGTTCCTTAAACAGAGACCAGGTGTTTGAGTACATGAGAAGGTTTTGTATAGTTGTCTTAATGATGTAAAAAAAAAGCGCGGGCGGCTGCGACGGGCGCGCTAAAGCGAGGCTGAGAGGAGCTACCCCACGTCCGAGCTCGGGGGCAGCGGCCGAGAGTGCCAGACTGCGACGGCGCAGAGGAGCTACCCCGGGTCAGAGGTCAGGGGCAGCGGCCGAGAGGAGTTACCCCGCTTCTGAGGTCAGGGGCGGCGGGCGGGAGGAGCAACCCCGCATCTGAGGTCAGGGGCGGGGGGCGGGAGGAGCAACCCCACGCCCCAGGCCAGGGGCGGTGGCTGGGAGGACCAACCCCACGCTGTGGCTGCAGGGGCACAGGAGGGCCTAGAGGAGCTATCCATGTTGAAGGTCAGAAGGGCGGCGGTGAGGAGATACCCTTCGTCCAAGGTAAGGAGCATTGGCTGCGCTTTGCTGGAGCAGCTGTGAAGAGATACCCCATGCCCAAGGTAAAAGAAACCCAAGTAAGACGGTAGGTGTTGCAAGAGGGCATCAGAGGGCAGACACACTGAAACCATACTCACAGAAAATTAGTCAATCTAATCACACTAGAACCACAGCCTTGTCTAACTCAATGAAACTAAGCCATGCCCATGGGGCAACCCAGGATGGGCGGGTCATGGTGGAGAGATCTGACACAATATGGTCCACTGGAGAAGGGAATGGCAAACCACTTCAGTATTCTTGCCTTGAGAACCCCATGAACAGTATGAAAAGGCAAAATGATAGGATACTGAAAGAGAAACTCCCCAGGTCAGTAGGTGCCCAATATGCTACTGGCGATCAGTGGAGAAATAACTCCAGAAAGAATGAAGGGATGGAGCCAAAGCAAAAAGAATACCCAGCTGTGGGTGTGACTGGTGATAGAAGCAAGGTCCGATGCTGTAAAGAGCAATATTGCATAGGAACCTGGAATGTCAGGTCCATGAATCAAGGCAAATTGGAAGTGTTCAAACAAGAGATGGCAAGAGTGAATGTCGGCATTCTAGGAATCAGCGAACTGAAATGGACTGGAATGGGTGAATTTAACTCAGATGACCATTATATCTACTACTGCAGGCAGGAATCCCTCAGATGAAATGGAGTAGCCATCATGGTCAACAAAAGAGTCCAAAATGCAGTACTTGGATGCAATCTCAAAAACGACAGAATGATCTCTGTTCATTTCCAAGACAAACCATTCAGTATCACAGTAATCCAAGTCTATGCCCCAACCAGTAACGCTGAAGAAGCTGAAGTTGAATGGTTCTATGAAGACATACAAGACCTTTTAGAACTAACGCCC
>NW_011494720.1:8818239-8819294 GCF_000754665.1 Bison bison bison
TGAAGAAGCTGAAGTTGAATGGTTCTATGAAGACATACAAGACCTTTTAGAACTAACGCCCAAAAAAGATGTCCTTTTCATTATAGGGGACTGGAATGCAAAAGTAGGAAGTCAAGAAACACCTGGAGTAACAGGCAAATTTGGCCTTAGAATACGGAATGAAGCAGGGCAAAGACTAATAGAGTTTTGCCAAGAAAATGCACTGATCATAACAAACACCCTCTTCCAACAACACAAGAGAAGACTCTACACATGGACATCACCAGATGGTCAACACCAAAATCAGATTGATTATATTCTTTGCAGCCAAAGATGGAGAAGCTCTATACAGTCAGCAAAAACAAGACCAGGAGCTGACTGTGGCTCAGGCTTAAATTGAAGAAAGTAGGGGAAACCACTAGACTATTCAGGTATGACCTAAATCAAATCCCTTATGATTATACAGTGGAAGTGAGAAATAGATTTAAGGGCCTAGATCTGATAGATAGAGTGCCTGATAAGCTATGGAATGAGGTTCATGACATTGTACAGGAGACAGGGATCAAGACCATCCCCATGGAAAAGAAATGCAAAAAAGCAAAATGGCTGTCTGGGGAAGCCTTACAAATAGCTGTGAAAAGAAGAGAAGCAAAAAGCAAAGGAGAAAAGGAAAGATATAAACATCTGAATGCAGAGTTCCAAAGAATAGCAAGAAGAGATAAGAAGGCCTTCCTCAGCGATCAATGCAAAGAAATAGAGGAAAACAACAGAATGGGAAAGACTAGAGATCTCTTCAAGAAAACCAGAGATACCAAGGGAACATTTCATGCAAAGTTGGGCTCAATAAAGGACAGAAATGGTATGGCTATAACAGAAGCAGAAGATATTAAGAAGAGGTGGCAAGAATACACAGAAGAACTGTACAAAAAAGATCTTCACGACCCAGATAATCACGATGGTGTGATCACTCATCTAGAGCCAGATATCCTGTAATGTGAAGTCAAGTGGGCCTTAGAAAGCATCACTACCAACAAAGCTAGTGGAGGTGATGGAATTCCAGTTGAGCTGTTCCAAAT
>NW_011494720.1:8819417-8835004 GCF_000754665.1 Bison bison bison
CCAGCAAATTTGGAAAACTCAGCAGTGGCCACAGGACTGGAAAAGGTCAGTTTTCATTCCAATCCCAAAGAAAGGCAATACCAAAGAATGCTCAAACTACCACACAATTGCACTCATCTCACACACTAGTAAAGTAATGCTTAAAATTCTCCAAGCTAGGCTTCAGCAATATGTGAAGCTTGAACTTCCTGATGTTCAAGCTGGTTTTAGAAAAGGCAGAGGAACCAGAGATCAAATTGCCAACATCCACTGGATCATGGATAAAGCAAGAGAGTTCCAGAAAAACATCTATTTCTGCTTCATTGACTATGCCAAAGCCTTTGACTGTGTGGATCACAATAAACTGTGGAAAATTCTGAAAGAGATGGGAATACCAGACCACCTGATCTGCCTCTTGAGAAATTTGTATGCAGGTCAGGAAGCAACAGTTAGAACTGGACATGGAACAACAGACTGGTTCCAAATAGGAAAAGGAGTTCATCAAGGCTGTATATTGTCACCCTGTTTATTTAACTTCTATGCAGAGTACATCATGAGAAATGCTGGACTGGAAGAAACACAAGCTGGAATCAAGATTGCCGAGAGAAATATCAATCACCTCAGATATGCAGATGACACCACCCTATGGCAGAAAGTGAAGAGGAACTACAAAGCCTCTTGATGAAAGTGAAAGTGGAGAGTGAAAAAGTTGGCTTAAAGCTCAACTTTCAGAAAACGAAGACCATGGCATCCAGTCCCATCACTTCATGGGAAATAGATGGGGAAACAGTGTCAGACTTTATTTTTCTGGGCTCCAAAATCACTGCAGATGGTAACTGCAGCCATGAAATTAAAAGACGCTTAATCCTTGGAAGGAAAGTTATGACCAACCTAGATAACCTAGGAGGAGAAGGGGACGACAGAGGATGAGATGGCTGGATGGCATCACTGACTCAATGGACATGGGTTTGGGTGGACTCCGGGAGTTGGTGAAGGACAGGGAGGCCTGGCGTGCTGCGATCCATGGGGTCACAAAGAGTCGGACACGACTGAGTGACTGATCTGATCTGATCTGATCTGACTTTTTGGTTCACAGGTCACCCAACCACACAGGCCACAAATAAATCTAATTGGAAAGGGCTGTGCCTTATTTGGGGATTGGGACTTTGGGCTGTCTGTCTTGGAGAACGGGTAAGTGTTCCCAGAAGGAGATTGAAACAGATGCTGTGTCCAGGAAGGCACACCATGCTGAGCCTAGAGTCCTGCTCAGTAACTCCGGGTTCTCTGTCCTGAGCATACACTCTTCACTTCCCAGCAGCACCCCTGGCTTGGTGTTGCTGCATGGCTAACTTCTAGCCAGCGATGTGGGAGCAGAGTGATGTGTGCCAGGCCATAAAGCTTCCCGTGAGCAGCTCTCCATGCCTTCTCCCAGGCTGCCAGCTTGCTCCTCACATGCACAGGAACCATGGAAGCCATGCAGTCAAAGTGGCAGGGCCTCAGTAGAAGCCTGTATGTGAATTACTAGTAAGAGAGCAGACCATCAACCAGATCAAATGCTTGGAGCTTAATAGGAGAGAGAAACATCTAGCATTTATTCATTCAGAGGCTGTCAGTATAGCAACTAGCAATGTACCTCAAAAATACAATGATGGAACAAAGACACACCCAGGCAGCCTGGCTCCACACTTGTGCTATGCCACTCCCTACAAACATGAGGTGTTATCATGAACCATGGCTTTTGACATGCTGATGAGGGCTAGAAGCTAAAGACTTAGTTGGTTTTCTTCCTTCTGGTTTCCTCCTTGAGCCCCCGTGAAAGACGGAAGACAGTACTAACAGCAAATATGTGATTGGTTGGAAAATCTTTGTTTAAAGAATATAAACTGAATAGCTTTTGTAAATGACAGGACCATCCGGCATCATCAGTATGCATTTGGCTACAATGATTTTAGTTAATCCATAAAATGCTAGAGTTGTCACCTAAGATCATCTTTCCAAATCCATCATTTTACATGAAAGGGAAAGGACCAGAATCAGGCATGCTGACCAGTATCACACAGGTGCTGAAAGCATCAGGACCAGGGCCCAGGCCTCCCAGGACCACCCATTGCTCTTCTGAGTCATGTGCAAAGGCCCTGTGGTCACAGACGCTCTGTGTGGCTGCTCTGTGGGCTTCAGTAACTTCTGAGCCTGGTGGATACATGTATTTACAATATAATGTTGCTGTTGTTCAGTCATTGTCACGTCTGACTCTGTGACCCCATGGCCTGCAACACACCAGGCCTCCCTGTCCCTCACCATCTCCCAAAGTTTGTCCAAGTTCCTGTCCACTGAGTTGGACAGGATGGTTGATGCCATCCAACCATCTCATCCTCTGCCACCCTCTTCTCCTTCTGCCCTCGATCTTTCCCAGCATCAGTGCCTTAGTCGCTTGGTTGTATCCAACTCTTTGTAACCCCTTGGATAGTAGCCCACCAGGCTCCTCTGTTCATGGAATTCTCCAGGCAAGAATACTGGAGTGGGTTGCCATTCCCTTCTCCAGGGGATCTTCCTGACACAGGGTTTTTTCCACCGAGTCAATTCTTCACATCAGGTGGCCAAAGTATTGGAACTTCAGCTTCAGCATCTGTCCTTCCAATGAGTATTTGGGGTTGATTTCCATGATGGTCTATCAAATCACATCATTTAATAAAAAATGTTAATGTAGGCCCAGAATTGTGTGCTCCATACCAAAGACACACAAATGATCAGGGACTTTCTGCCCTGGGCCTTCCTGGAGCTCATGTTTTCACAGGAGCAGAGACATAACAGCCACATTGTGTGTGGAGGTGCGGGGTGCAGCCCCGGGACACTCGGGGGACAACTGTGAGCAGACAGAAGAGATGAGGCATTTGTTCTTTCCCTTTCAAACTAAAGTTGAGACACCTTATTTTTTCAAAGTGTCTTCCAGAAGCTGCTCAAGAGCAGCGTTCACTACCAATACAAGCACATGTGGAGCAGCTGACACGTGGCTTCCCCAAACACGGGCAAACCTAACTCTGCTTCCTGAGAACATACAGCTGACCCATGTTTGAACTGCACAGGTCCACTGACACGCAGACCTTTTTCAATAAACACATAAAGTATGAGATCCAAGGCTGGTCAGAAGCCAACTTTATATTATATGTGGATTTTTGACTGTGTGAAGTGTCTGTGCTCCTAAGGTCCCGAGTTGCTCAAGAGTCAGGTGGACTAATGGTCCAGGGAGAGCTTCACTAATCTCATACTTTCCAACACCCAAGTGAATAAAATATAATCACTCAAGATGTGATATGATGTTAGTTGCTCAGTCATGTCCGACTCTTTGCGACCCCATGGACCGCAGCCTGCCAGGCTCCTCTGTCCTTGTGATAAAAATCTTTTTTCCTAGAGTTAAGACAAGATTCTGTGTTTGGGTAATGTTCTAAGATGTTATAATTGGGACTTCCCTGGTGTCCAGGGGTTAAGACCACACTCCCAATGCAGGGGGCACAGGTGCAATCTCTGGTCAGGAAACAGATCCCACGTGCCACACAGCATGACCAAAAAAAAGATGTTTTAACGTTATAATTTATCATATAAAATGCTCTATAGCTGGAGATAGAATTCATATGTCTTCAGGGTTTTCAGAGTAAAATTTCAACTGCCTATCATTTATTATTCCTTTCCTACCGTAAAAATGATACAGCATTGTAGGATTATAAATATTTTTTGAACATATTTAATGAAGACCCCTTTTGGTGGCAAACAGATTCTTTTATTGGCAATCAAAAAACTTCACACTTACAATATGAAAATAAATGCTCCTTTAATGAATAATTAAATGAAAACTTTGCAGGACCTTACAGGATATTTAGTAGGTACCACGTGTACCTTACAACACAGAATGTCAGCTTGATGGGATTGTGAGAGCGTGACTGAAAATGAGAGATGTCATTTATAAAACAGCTACCTCACAGCTTTCCCAAAGAGTAGTTCCTCTGCGATTAAAACAAGAAACAAAATTCGTGCTTCTGCCTCGTTTTAAGATGTGACTGAGCATACATCAGTCTTAAATTTTATGATTTCGATGTTGCTTTTTCAAGGCACTCAACAGAAACTCAAATCTCATTTTAGAATCATGAATCTGAGATTTGCAGTGAAGCTGTAATTTCTCAGTATCAAAGTTTCATTATTACACAACAATTCTGCTTCACAAACACCCTTCGTACTTCGTCCTGCTCCCCTGAGGCACCGCCCATTCTAAGTAAGGTTTCTGCAGCTTGTCTGAGACTAGAGCAGGCTCTGCTGCTTCGGTCACAAAACTCTTCCTGGGTGAACAGGAAGAGTTGCCCTTGCCCTTTCCAGAAGAAATGCTGTTTTTACTTTTTCTGTTTCTTTTCTACTATGAAAAACAGGGCTAAACCGAATCTTAGAATCTTATTTTCTGCTGGATGATTAAAATCTGTATTGCATATGTCATCTTAAGTCTCTTAAAATCCAAAACTTTAGTGGAGGACAGTATGCTTTCTCTTGTTGTCACTTAATCAAAGCAAAAATAGAGCCCCATAGAAGTTTCAACATTGAATGTTTTGTGAGTCGTAAAGCTTAGTACGAGTCCAACAGCTTGATATGTCCGTAGTCTGTGCATTATCTTTGATAGTTCATGATCTAGAAGACCACTTGTAGTCAAAAGCCCATCTTTCAAAAAGGTCCTATTTCCTCAATAGTCTGTTTACAGAGTTCACTGCCTTGTTTATATATATAGGCATGTATACCTGTATACAGGATACATGTAACAAGTGGTCACACAACCGCCTTTATATATACAGGCACATATATGTATATATAAGATATGTGTTAGCAGCAGTCACTCAGCTCTTAGCTGTGCTCCATGAAAGCCACTTTGGATGGCGATCATAGTCTCTGAGTCATTTTCAATCCATACACACACACACAGTTAACACTAGTCTCATAAATGCTGTTAACAATTCAGAAGGACTGCTTTTCTAATTGAACTCTAAAAGAAAAGTGCCTTGAATTTAAATTTTTTAAAAAACTTCAGTCTTCAATATTGAAACTGCTAAGTCACTCCATTTTTCTATGAAAAAAAAAAAAAACAACCCACAGATAATAGAGTTGGGGGAAACTTTTTAAATGAAAAAATAAATTTGAAAAAACATGAAAAAGCAAATTTGAGAAAACACCCTGTTACTAAATAGTTTAAGAAAAGAAACCTACAGAGAGAAAATATTCCCATAGAAAGGTAAAAGCTATGTGGACTGCCACAAATAATGGCATTATTTGTAATAACAATTAGAAATAAATGAAACCTTCAGTAATCGGACTGTAAAATTTATTAGGAAGTGTCCAACTGATAAAGCATTATACAGCCATTAACGATGAGGAGGGATCTGATGGACAGGGAACACCTGAAGCCAAATACAGAAAGGACCCTGCTGCTCTGAACAGCTCCAGTCGAAAAAACTAAGCAGGAACGCCATGTGCGGTGTCACTGAATTAGGGGTAGTCTTCCTTTTACTGGAAAAACCAATAAAGCAATATAAAGCTTCTGTATTGATTGTACCTTTTCTAAAAGAAAGCAAAAAAAAAACCCCTCAAAATGGAAGAAATTACTGAAAAACAAGTCTTTGCAAATAAATGTTCCAGAGCGGGGCGTGCGTCTGACTGCATCCAGAAACCAACGTGTCTTTCATCACTTGGGAGGCAGGACCTGAGCCAGCCTGGTTCTCTCGAGAGGAAGGCGGCGTGAACAGACCCAGAAGAAGAGGGGTAAGTGCCCAGCCAGAGGATCTGTGGCCACAGCCCTATTGTGGATTTTATTAACCAGGCTGTAATTTGTCCCCTTTGAGTGCTTAGACAACACACATTGCTATGCTTCAAGACAAAATTTCACAAAAGTCTTTATTTTTCTTGCTACAGAAAAATTCAGAGGCGCTACTATTTCCTTCTCATAATAAAGCAATTCTCAGCAATCAAGTCATATATATTTTTAATGACAAAATGGTTAGTGTTAACCCTATGTAACATGTGATCAGAAAATAATTAAAGACCACGGGGTGGTGACTATCAGAAACAATACTGGACAGAAGATTACCAACAGAGCAATTTTCAATAGAAAACTGAGCATTTTCCTTGGGAAATAAATTTAATATTCTATTATTAAGCAACTGGGGCAAAAAAGATTAGATTTTCTGTAACTGCGATTGAACAGGATTAGAAAGGCTTCATGGGGATGAAGTTTTTTTTGATGGTTTTATGATGACAACTACCACCTCCTAGCTAGTTTAGCTCTCCGAAGAAAATGTTCAATCAAAAGGCTAAATCATACAAAGCACTTAACGTTTTCAAACAGTTGCCTAATAACAAACTTTAAAAAGAGATTATCCATAGCAGTGGATTATTTTTATCAAATTTTTGAACAAGCCACACTCAGAAACACTACAACAGAGCAGCGTACTGGTTTATCTGGTTCTCTGCACTACTACAAAATAGTCAGAAAGAGCTTGGTGTACTCAGTGTAAGGCTGACGGTTTACTTGCTGCAAGCCGTGTATCGTGCAGTTACATTCTCCCAGTTGATCACATTCCAAATGGCCTTCAGATAATCGGGCCTGACATTTTTATACTGAAGGTAATAAGCATGCTCCCACACGTCAATCCCCAGCAGGGGGATAAGACCTGTTGAAATGAAACAAAAACCACAAGATTCAATCTAAAACACTGCATCTTCTCACTTTAACTGTCCTATGCACACAAAACTACCCTTTACCACATTCTCGTCCACTTTTCAGTTTCTTATATATGATATATATAGGAAATCTGCATAAGAATAAAGATCCTAAACGATTTTAAACTTTACTCTTTGGAAGAAGAAAATGTGATAAATAGGAAAAATAATTGAAATAGACTTGGGAAAAATCAACTAAACCACAGTATTTAACAGGTGTTCTTAAAATCAACAGATTTATCCAAGAGCCAATTCTCAGTGGTCCTTACTAGGGGTCTCAAAAAGGGTGTGATTCATTTGCAGGGGTGGCTATGTGTATGCTAAGTCACTCAGTTGTGTCTGACTCTTTGGGACCCCATGGACTGCAGCCCACCAGGCTCCTTTGTCCATGGGGATTCGCTCAGCAAGATTACTGGAGTGGGTTGCCATGCCCTCTCCAGAGGATCTTCCTGACCCAGGGATCAAACCCAGGTCTCCAGCATGCCTGAGTACCTTCCAAAGGTGGTGTGCATTTGTGGGGGGCTATGAAAAACCTGCTCTGCTCCCCTGGACTAAGGTTAGTCACAGAGAGCACAAAGCATTTATGATGTATAATTAATAAAAGTGAGTCACTTTTCGGTACAACAGAAATTAACACAACATTGTAAACCAACTATATTTCAATAAAATAAAGCACAAGGTTTATATGAGACATTAATATAAGAATAAGTTAACAACGAAAACTGAGTAAGACTTAAGGAAAAGATGCACATTTCAGAAATTAAGTAATTTAAATGAAGAATTAGTTAAAGCTACAAAACATTCATTTAAGAAACCTCTCTAGGGACTTCCCTGGAGGTCCAGTGGTTAAGAATCCACACTTCCAATGCAGGGGGCATGGGTTTGATTCCTGGTCAGGGAACTAAAATCCCACAGACCACGCTGTACAGCCAAAAAAAAAAGAAACCTCTCCAACTGTAAACACTCCTCTAAGAAAAGAGTCATCAACAAATGTGTCTGAGTCCATCGTGAGGTGTGCCACTAATCATTTATAATTAAGGCAGCAAAATTCATACATGACTTTTCCCATAAGTAAACTGCCATGACTTTCATTTATCTTTATTCCCATTGGCTTTCTTCAAGCGGGGAGAAGGCGGTGTCGCTAGGATTCACCAATCACAGCCTTCTGGGTCAGGTACCTGACTCCAGAGCACTCAGGGCTCACAAATCTTTGCTTTTCCCAATTCTGTGGCTCCCAAAAGAGCAGCTTAGATTCTGACTAAATCTGGACAGATCCGGGGCAGTGGGTCATGTAAGGAGGTCTCCTGACATGTGCAGAGGCAGAAAATATGGCTGAGACCCACTGCTAACCGATGCGATCACCTTTCATCAGAGTTTCAGCTGACCACTGGATTGTTAGGACTACTCCCTAAAGAGCTACTACTTCCATCTGGCTCAACATGAAAAAGGAATTCATGAGCCCAGCCTGCAGCTTTGAAGCCCAGCCTCTTCCTGCGCCAAAGCCCTCCGCAAGGCAGACTCTGGAAACCTGAGCTCTGGTCCCAGTTTAGCCACAGGTGCTCAGCAGAGGGGATGAGAGTCCAAGGTTTGAAGTCAGACCGAGCCTGTGTCTCTTTTCCTCCTTCATGCTATTTATCTAATCTTAGGTTTTTATACTAGTGCATATAATTATTCTGTAGCCTGATATGAATTCTCTATCAAATGAAGCAGAGCTTATGTTTAAAATCTTTTTTGTTAACATATCTGTAAAATTACATGTGCTAATTTTATAAAATATCAAGGACCTGGAAAGCATTTTTGCTCACACAAGACTCTGGGTATCGGCTCCTAAGATCTGCTCAAAACGTATTCAGGAAGGTTTAAACGCTGTTAGTCTCCAGTTCACGATAAATGCTTTACAATGAACCATCTCTCCAGAATAAAGAATTCTAACCTGTTGTTCCTTGCAGGGGATCCTGGTTAGAACAAGCAGCAATCTGTAAGCGTCCCTGCTCCTTATTGAAGCCGAGCCAACCCCAACCGGAGCCTTGGACACCAACAGATACAGCAGTCAACTTTTCCTTAAATTTGGCAAAGGAACCAAAGTCACGTTTGATGGCTTCCAGCAATTCCCCTATTAAAAACAGAAACCAAAAAAAGGTTACAAAACCCACCCATGAATGAAGAGATTACAACAATTACAATAAATCATTTTAGCACATATATCAAGTATTATTGTCATACGGCCCAAGACACCAGGCAACACAGAAAGCACTCCGTAACCCAGCAAGCCTACAAAACACAGTCATTCCTGCCCCGACATGACAGTCGTCGGGTTTCATGATTTTTATTCACGTGTGTGTTACTGAAACACGTTAGAGGGATTTTTTTCACTCACAGTGCTATTTCCACAAGGAAAGAAATAGTATTTTCCATTCACTTTCTTTTTCCCCCTCAACAGAAGATTTTACTTTGAATCCTACCCTACCTACTCTGTCGCAATTTGGGAATAAAATGTTATGGCTGAGATTTGCTTCTTCTCCAAGGCAGCCCAGATCTTTCCTACCTTAATTACTACATCATTTTAAAAAGAGTGATGTTGCCTCTTAAAGTGAACTAAGGGTGCACTCCACGGGTCATCACCCTTTTTATTCTGTAGCAATACAGAATACAGTCCTAGACTGAGCACATCAACTAAATCAACTACGCCCAAGATATTCCTTCTCTTATTTTAATGGTCTAAAAGTAATCATCTAGGGGCTTCCCAGGTGGTCCGGTGGCTAAGACTCTGTGCTCCCAATGCCCCAAGGCCAAGGTTTGCTGCCTGGCAGGGAATTAGATCCCACCTGCCATAGCTAAGACCTGGCAGAGCCAAAAAATAAATATTCAACTTCTTTTCAATTTTTAAAGTAATCATCTATTATAAGCACAAGTGGTGAGATAAAGGGGCACGGATAACACAAAAATGGCAGAGTGCCAAAACCTGTTGGCTGAACATAGGTGTATCTGATATTCTGGTAACTCTCAATACCTCAAAAGTATTAAGTCATGGTCCAAAGATCTACCTCAGAAAAAATAAATTCTCCAGCTCCCCATACTTACTCCTCCAATCATCCTTACTTCCAAATGAAACTGCTTATTTCAAGTGCATAAGGTGCCTTCTAGAATATGATTAAAAATGCCTCAGAAACTTAAGGTAGATGCCAGAAGACCAGAGACAAAGGTGGAGAGCTCTGTTTATGGCCCATACCTTCCCTGGGATGGGAAGGATAAAGTTACGGGACTCCACGCACCAAACAGGAAGTCAAGTGAACAAGCAGAGCGAACAAGTCCATTGGCTCTGGACTCCCTTGTTACCTGCAGCTGTCCTGGAAAACCTATTTTTCTGGGACAGTTTACTTTTTTATCAGTTAGAAAGAGTAGTAAAATAATAGCAAAGGGCACTATTCTATAATGGCCTAATTTTTAAAACAACCCTATAATCATCCCCATACCATACAGATGAAGAAAAGTAAGATATGGAATGGTTAATATCTTATCCCAGGGCCTAGAGCAAGTAAATGAAAATTCATCTTTCCTAAAAACTCAGTCTTCCCCTGATGCACAGTGCATTTCGACCAGGAGATGACACCGTATGTGGTATTGTGTGTGTGCGTGTGTGCATAATTCCCTGGATGTATTCTGCACTCTCGCACGTGCCCCTCTGAAAGTTACAGCTCTGTCGTACCCTCTGCTATGAGAAAGATGCCATCATGATACCTCAGGGAGAATGAAGGTAACTTAAGAAAATCAAGTCATTCCTACTATGCACAAAATGAAGCCAAGGTTGCCCCAGTTTAAACCAACCTTGGGGTTCTCCACCACCGTTAGGGCTCAGATTTGTCCAGAAGATGCTGTGATTGATATGGCCCCCACCGTTGAACTTCAACGCAGGCTGCAGAGCTATCTGAGCTGTAACATCACCTGAAAGATTAAAATATGAATACATTTTCTTTAAAGTCTTGCGCTTTATGGCAACCCACTCCAGTGTTCTTGCCTGGAGAATGCCACTGACAAAGGAGCCCGGTGGGCTACAATCCATGGGGCTGCAAAGAGCTGGATACGACTGAGTGACTGAACAAGCAGTCCCAAAACTTCACCATTTCAATATTTTACCAAAAAAAAAAAAAGTGTCCCCAAATTATGTGTCCCAGTGGATTTTCAGTTCAATCAATAATGTAGCAAACAGCTAGTGAGCAAGAGTGGCAAAGCTAGTAAAAAATTCACTCCTAGGCTTCAAAGAACTCGGTTTTCTCGGATAGAAAAGATTTCAGTAAATGACCTGACAAAGAAAACAAGGACAGAAAATAGTGGAGTGCTATAAAATAGATGGTTGCATACACAGGCTATATGGAGAACGTTCAACTCTCATTCTCTAGACAACCACCTACGAACATGGTTATACTACCCAAACCTCAACTTACTCAAAACTGAACCGCTGATCTTCAACCCCAAACGCGTTCGTCCAAAGGCCTCCCCCATCTCAGTGAGTGCCAGCTGTTTGCTCAGGGTATATTTGATGACATGGTGATTTGTAATTCTTTTCCTCTCACACCCCACATCCAACCCAGCAGCAAAGCCAGAGAACATCCAGAGAACATCCAGAACCTCATCCCTTCCTCCAGCCTCCATGTCTCCCACTGTCTGCTGCTTCTACACCCACCCCTACGGTCTATTCTCAACACAGTGGTCAGAGGGCTTCTCTAAACCTCAGACTGATCATGGCACACCTGGGGTCAAACCCCTCCACAGGCTGCTCTTATCAGAGTGAACCCCAAGTCCTTACAATCGGTACAGGGATGCGTGTCATACGGCCCTCTGCATCTCCCTGCTGGCCCAGCTCAGGCCACAGTGGCCCCTCCTGGCACTTAGATAGCCGGCCTGGCATGCAGCCAGCTTAGGGCTTCCACTGACCACTGCAGCCTTTGCTGGAACACTCTTCCTGGAGACAGCCTCCGGGTTTACCCCTCCTTTCCCTCTCAAGTCTCCACTGAAGCATCAACCACATTAGAAGGCTTCTCTAACCACAATATGAAATGGGCAATGCCCACCGGCCTCCAGACCACTTCCCGTCATCTGTTTTCCTCGATAGGACTTCAGCCCCTGACATACTACACATTTCTTATTCACGTCTCTCCATGCAAGGAAAGCTCCAATGAAGACATGGACTTCTGTGTGCTGCTGTGTCTCTGAGGCTCAACATATTGCCTTACAACATAGCAGGCACTCATGACACTAAATGGAGTTTCTACAGAAAAAGAATTCTGACCTCTGTACTTTAAAAAGAATGGCATATTTGGAGCTGTTTTTTTGACCTTGCCAAACATGGAGGCAAAATAAGATATTTTTTTCTATGCCTTGAAGAAGGTACAGACTAACAAAACTATTATGAAAGATGGGAATTTCCTTATTCAGTATTAAGTTCTTATGACTCCAAGATCCCAAAGTGAAGGACACAGAACCAAGCAGAACTCTGCCCTTGGGGAGCTTACATAACAGAAGAAGTTTTCTATTTCTGTTGTTGGTTCATTCACTCAGTCATGTCCAACTCTTTGCAACCCCATGAACCACAGCACACCAGGCCTCCATCACCAACTCCCAAAGTTCACCCAAACCCATGTTCATCAAATCGGTGATGCCATCCAACCATCTCATCCTCTGTTGTCCCCTTCTCCTCCTGCCCTCAATCTTTTGCAGCATCAGGGTCTTTTCCAATGAGTCAGCTCTTTGCAGCAGGTGGCCAAAGTACTGGAGTTTCAGCTTCAAAATCAGTCCTACCAATGAATACCCAGGACTGATCTCCTTTAGGATGGACTGGTTGGATTTCCTTGCAGTCCAAGGGACTCTCAGGAATCTTCTCCAGCACCACAGTTCAAAAGCATCAATTCTTCGGTGCTCAGCTTTCTTTATAGTCCAACTCTCACATCCATACATGACCACTGGAAAAACCATAGCCTTGACTAGACGGACCTCTGTTGACAAAGTAATGTCTCTGCTTTTTAATATGCTGTCTAGGTTGGTCATTTCTGTTGTTAGGGTGCATGCTAAGAACACACATAAGAAATGGCGCTGTCTGAAACAATAAAGCCTCCAGGTTTTAGCAATTCAGAAAGTGAAGTGAAGTGAAGTCGCTCAGTCGTGTCTGACTCTTTTCGACCCATGGACTGTAGCCCACTAAGCTCCTCCAGCCATGGGATTCTCCAGGCAAGAATACTGGAGTGTGTTGCCATTTCCTTCTCCAGGGGATCTTCCCCACCCAGGGATCGAACCCAGGTCTCCCACATTGCAGGCAGATGCTTTAACCTCTGCACTACCAGGGAAGCCCCAGCAATTCAGAAAGGAGAAGGCCAATGATATCTAAATACACAGATAATCTTTGAGAGTTCTGTTTAAGATACCAACTTTTGTCACTATGTTTACAAAATAATTTTCTGACAGATCAGTGTTTCCCTTACTAATTTTTTTTGGAGAATCAATCTAAAAATAAATACAGAATTTATATTGCTTTTTACTGCCAACAGTAACTATAATGGAAAAGAAACTTGCTTACTGAGAACTAGTTTCATCACAATCTCCTCAAGTTTACATAAGCATTTTTAAATTTTAATAGAAATTTGGGGGGCTTAATATCTGCTTTTAAGAATTTTCCTGAAGCTCAACGTTTTCTTTGGCTTCACAGTAGTTTTTTCCTCTGTTGAATACAGTAAAAGTCAAATATATATGTTTGTTTGAAAAGTATTTATGGTACTTTCCTGAGATAAAATTAATGATGTTATTTTCCTTACACTTTTTTCCAAAATTTTCAAACATGAAAATGTAACTTCTTAATGGTTTTTAAAATATAATTGTTTAAATAAACAAAAGTACCACAGATACTTATAAAATATATTAGAATATATATATAGAACACAGAATATATTGTGATAAAGTAAAGCTTTTTTCCCAGAAGCTTTCACTAAACAAGCAAAGCTTCTATTGCACAAGGACTGGCATTTAAGCTGCTTTTAAAATACTGAAGAGGCATTCAGAGGTGTCATGTGTTGTCTTACAGGAAATAAGTTTCACAACTGGGATTTACCCCAGCCTCTCCCCATTACCACATTCTTCCCGAAGTTGTTTTTTCCCTAAATCGTAGAACCTCTTCCTGTACTCAGAACCTTTTTCTTTCTTCAGACCATCCCTCTGATGGTCACAAGTAAATCTTCCAGAATGTGGTAACTTCCTCTTCTTTTCGTTTACCTAATAATCTCACACACGACCAGACTGAACTGCTGCCTTTTCCCACTAGATGTCCCCAGTCAACAAGCAGTCACTGCCTAAAATACAATCAACCAATTTCTCAGGACTGAAATTCAACTCGCAGATATAGGAAATCTAGAAAACTGATGCTGATGAACCATGTGCAGGGCAAGAATAGAGACGCAGATGTAGAGAAGGAATGGACTCGTGGACAGGACCGGTGGGAAGGGGCGGGGGAGGAATTGAGAGAGCAGCACTGAGGTACATACAGTGCTGCTGCTGCTGCTGCTGCTGCTAAGTCACTTCAGTCGTGTCCAACTCTGTGCGACCCCATAGACGGCAGCCCACCAGGCTCCCCCATCCCTGGGATTCTCCAGGCAAAACACTGGAGTGGGTTGCCATTTCCTTCTCCAATGCATGAAAGTGAAAAGTGAAAGTGAAGTCGCTCAGTATACACTACCATATCTGAAATAGCTAGCTAGTGGGAAGCTCCCTGTACTGCACAAGGAGCTCAGCTGGGTGCTCTGTGATGACCTACAGGGGTGGGCTGAGGGGGCGGGTGGGGGAGGCTCAAGAAGGAGGGGATATGTGTATACCCATAGCTGATTCATGGAGAAGGAAATGGCAACCCACTCCAGTATTCTTGCCTGGAGAATCCCATGGACAGAGGAGCCTGGGGGGCTACAGTCCATGGTGTCGCAAAGAGTCGGACACGACTGTGCGACTAACAACAACAACATAGCTGATTCATGTCCTTGAACAGCAGAAACTAACACAACATTGTAAAGCAATTATACTCCAAATAAATAAAATGGGGGAAAAAAAACATTTAGGAAAAAAAAATGCACTTTTAACTGTGTTGCTTCAGCCACACGTACAGCCTGGAAACAACGGTTTCCCTCACGCAAAACTGTAAAAACTATTCTGTATAGAAACGTTAAGACATCGTACTCCCATAGACGGCCCCAGACTCAAAACACAGAATAAAGTTCACGCACTACGGGTTTTGTCAACTGAGCTCCTCTAAAAAAAGAAAAACACCAACTCCGTACTATATTTTCACTCAATTCAAAAGAGTGGCATATAAAAGAAAACAGAGTGGCCAACAAATGCAAGCCTGGGTTCCCCACGAAACGGCTGTTGTCCCTGTGAATTCCGCCCCCAGGTCCACGCGTAACCGCGCACGTTGGTTCTGCGCGGCGCCGGGGGGCACTGGTCTTTACCAGGCACGCCTCGCAGCGTAGCGCCCCGCCACCCGCTTCCCAGAGCCCGGCCGCCCGGCACCCACCCTTCTCCAGCGCCTCCCGGTACTTCTCCTCGGCGACGTTGAGGTTGTTCACGTAGGCCGCGTGGTGCTTGCTGTGGTGCAGCTGCATGATCTGCGCGTTGATGTGCGGCTCCAGGGCGCCGTAGTCGTACGGCAGGTCGGGGAGGCTGTGCTTCTGCCGGGAGCCCAGCACGCTCAGGGCCGGCACCAGTCTCCTGCTCGTGCTGCAGAGAGAGCACACCCAGCGCGATTGGGCCCCGCACGCAGCCACCTTTCCCCCGCGAGCGCGTCTCCGCAGCCCGGAGAGAGGACCCGAGCGCCGGAGAGGAGGAGGAGG
>NW_011494720.1:8835458-8854895 GCF_000754665.1 Bison bison bison
CGCCGCTTCCAACTCCGGGGAAATGGGGTGCTCGGCGCTGTGGTCGGCCCCGCCCGTGCTCCTGGCCCAGCGCAGGTGAGAAAGAGGCCCGGCAGTCTCCCCGGCGGCTGCGCGAGCCGCGGGGCCCCCACTGCGACTGCGCGTCTCCGGGCGCGTCGCCAAAGGGAGGGCCGCTGTTTTCCCTCCCCCCAGCCCCCGAAAGAGATGGTACGGCTCTGCGTTCCGCCCCCGTGAAGGCACCGCCTGGCGCGGCCCGCGGATGGGGGGCCCAGGCCCCGCGGGCCGTGCCGGGAAGCCCGCGGCTGCGTTCCTGCTCCTTCCCGGACGCTGCCGGGGTGGGGTGGGGGGTAGCCTCGGGGTCCCGGGCCCTTCGCACATTGGAAAGACTAGTGTCTCTGGGAGCCGCATCGGAGCGCAGCCGTGAGCCGACGCGGTCTCGCAGGAGAGCGGGCCCTGGCTCTGGGACGGTGTAGGGGCGGTCCCTCTCCAACTACTGCCCGGAGTGAGCGTTCTTTCCGAGTGAACCGACCTTGGGACCTCCGCCAGGCCTGATAATAGTGTTACTGTGCACCCGCCACGTGCCAGGGACTGCGCTGCAGAGTTTACATACATTTATCTTTGTTTCACTCCTAGGATAGGCATCATTGATTCCCGCTTAATGAACCGGTTGCCCCGGTCACACCGTTAATAAGTGAAAGATCAGGATTAGAATCCAAAGTTCACACATTGATTACCAGGCCTTAGCAGTCAAGTCTTGAGTGTTTGCCGGGAGAATATAAAAGAAGTACAACAGAGGAGTCTTTGCTGCGGCGTCCTATTTCTAATGAACTGTAAATATCAGGTACTTTCTCAACAACTGGGAAAAAAAATCCTGAATTCTGTGAAGAAATTAGAAAGTTTTACACTGTTACTGGCCTGAGTTGGGCCTTTCCTGAATAGAATAGTACAGTAATAAACAGACAAATAATAGGTGCTGAATAGTGTTTCAGTTACCTTCCTCCACCCCCTTCACAATTTCCACCCCACCTCTGTGCCGAGGATGACTAGGGGAACCGAAAGGGGAAGCACTGAGCCCGGCTTCACAGAAAGGGTAGGGCTTGCTGGCAGTCAAGGTGAATGTAAGGGCATGCTACCAGATGGAGGAAATTCAAGTTGGAACCAGGTGATGAGTGTCCTTAAAACTCAAACACGTAATTGGTAACCGGAAACTGAAAAGCATTTTAGCTGACATGAGGCATATTTAAAGTAGTTTTCCAGTCAAGGGAGTCTGCCATTGATTTAAGGGGCAGGCTAGTTAAAAAACTGTTGTATAAATTCTAGCATGAGATACTAAGAACTGCTTTTAGGGTACTAGCTATGGGAACTGGAATAAAAGCATTTGGAAGAATGAAATAACAATTCAGTGGTAGGTCAGTCGCTAATAAAAAGGCTTGTTCTAGTGAGAACAAAATATCACTAGAAGGAGATTGAGCCCAGTCAGGCCAAATCGCTGTACTTCTTTTTTGTACAAGTGATGCTTTGATATTTAAATTGAATTCCCACCCCACCCCCTCAGCAGGACAAGCTCTTTTGAGCAAGCAACAAAGGCTGGGTTGTGGGGAAGTGAGATTAGTGTCTCTAACATCATATCTGCCATTGGTTACAGCCTTCCAGAAGACACCCCAACTACGAGATTGACCAGGATTGAGACCAGGGCTTGGGGGCTGCAGGAGGAAATGAAAATGTCTTACATCCAGTAAACGGGCCTGTTTTTCCTTTATAGTTAACCATTATCAGTTCAGTTCAGTTCAGTGGCTCAGTCCTGTCCAACTCTTTGTGACCCCATGGACTGCAGCATGCTAGGCCTCCCTGTCCATCACCAACTCCCAGAGCTTGCTCAAGCTCATATCCATCCAGTCGGTGATGCCATCCAACCATCTTATCCTCTGTCATCCCCTTCTCCCACCTTCAGTCTTTCCCAGTATCAGGGTCTTTTCCAATGAGTCAGTTCTTCGCATCAGGTGGCCAAAGTATTGGAGTTTCAGCTTCAGCATCAGTCCTTCCAATGAATCTTCAGGATTGGTTTCCTTTAGGATTGACTGGTTGGATCTCCCTGCGGTCCAAGGGACTCTCAAGAGTCTTCTCCAACACCGAAGTTCAAAAGTATCAATTCTTCAGCACTCAGTTTTCTTTATAGTCCAGCTCTCACATCCACACGTGACTACTGGAAAAACCATAGCTTTGACTAGACGGACCTTTGTTGGCAAAGTAATGTCTCTGCTTTTTAATATGCCATCTAGGTTGGTCATAGCTTTTCTTCCAAGGAACAAGTGTCTTTTAATTTCACGGCTGCAATCACCACTATAAGATGTACTCATTCAACTGTCTCAAGGAGTTAGATTACAGTTGACTGGAATCTGTCCCAAATTCCTCCCGCCGGCTCAGGATGTCATCTGCCACATCAGGGCACCATAATTGTGGATTTCCCATCAACAAACTTCCCAAGACTACTTCACAGGCATCTCAGACCCACCAGAGTCTAGATCAACATATTGGCTGAAGAAGGAAAAATGTAGGTTGAAATGAAATCCTTTGGAGTCGGTTATTAAACAGATCCAGCCACAGTGTCTCAAACCCAGAAGTGTGTATTCCCTCCTGTAAAAGAGATCTGGAGTGGGTAGTCCAGGGCTGGGATGACAGTGCTGTGAAGTCCTCAAGGAACCAGGTTCCTCTGTCCTCAGAGTTGCCTCATGATGATAGCTTGTAGAACACCAGCTATCTCACCCCCTCTCCATGAAGAGGGAGGGACAAAAGGTTGGCCCCAGCTATCTCCTTTCAAGGATTCTCCATGGTAGATTCACCCAACAAATTCCAATCAGAATTTTGGTAGAAAGCTGTACCTAACTATAGAGGAGGCTGGGAAACATTCGTTTAGCTATGGCCATTCCCAGTGTTAAAAAATGTGGAATTCCTTAACAACAGAGAAAATGAATAACGGATTGGAAATTAACAGTCTCTGCCACATATCCTTCTACAAGACATATTTTCACATGCTTAGTAATGAACTCGGACCATTTATGGAATGACTTTAGCTACATTCTCTCCTTTTTCTCTCTCACTCTTCCTTTTCACCCCTTGTACCACAAACCTTACCCAGACAGGAATCTCAGTGAGAATTGCTCCACCAGCTTTCCTTTTGCATAAATGAGATCGCTAACAGGATCAAGTTGTTGTTGTTTTACTGTAGTTTAGTCACTCAGTCATGTCCAACTCTTTGCGACCCCATGGACTGTAGCCCACCAGGCTCCTCTGTCCCTGGGATTCTCCAGGCAAGAATACTGGGAGTGGGTTGCCATTTCCTTCTCCAGGAATAGGACCAAGAGTAGTACTTAAATTGCTAAAATGAAACCAGTGATCTAGACAAAGAGAAAATGATGGGAAAGATAGAATATCATTAACAAAGGTTTCAAAGTGAGCTGCCCACGCCACAACATCAGGCGGATTATAATTAAATTGCATCCTCTAAGAATGCATTAACTCTTGGAAAGGAAAGGGGAAGGTTGGCTCAGAGCAGAAGTGTTTTATTGAATGAGACAGGTAGTCAGAGACCCCAGTTTGATTCCTGGGTCGGGAAGATCCCCTAGAGAAGGGATAGGCTACCCACTCCAGTATTCTTGGGCTTCCCTTGTGGCTCAGCTGGTAAAGAATCCACCTGCAATGCAGGAGATCTGGGTTCAATCCCTAGGTTGGGAAGATCCCCTGGAGAAGGGAATGGCAACCCACTCCAGTATTCTTGCCTGGGAAATCCCTTGGACAGAGGAGCCTGGTGGGCTATAGTCCATGGGATCTCAAAGAGTTGGACACAACTGAGCAACCAACATAAAGGAAGAAAGGAACTGACGTAATTGAGCAGATCCTCAGTTCTGGTACTGTCAGACCCTGTTCTGGTGCTGGGTCTGATGCTCCACATCTTGTCTTAATTCACAGCATCTCTGTAAAGTGGCTTATTATTTCTCTTTTGCACAAAGGTAGTAAGGGACTTCGGCTTCCCTGGTGCTCAGCAGTAAAGACTCTGCCTGCAATACAGGAGACCCAGGTTCGATCCCTGGGTTGGGAAGATCCCCTGGAGGAGGGCATGGCAACCCACTTCAGTAATCGTGCCTGGAGAATCCCCATGGACAGAGGAACCTGGCAGGCTACAGTCCATAGGGTCGCACAGAGTCGGACACGACTGAAGCCACTTAGCACACACACACACAGTAAGTGACTTGACCAAGGTCACACAGAGCCAGTCGATAGTAGAGCTCGGCTTTGAATGTACTGCTCTCCCTGTTAACCCTAACATCACTGTGCCTTTAAACAGCCACCACACCCCCTGCCCGCCACATTCCTTGCACCCAGTAAAACTGAGCTCAACCCTATTTTGTTTGTAGTTCACTGTTTGAAACTTGCCCCTCCTATGCTGGGTCCCAGCTTTTTCCTGTCTTCTCGACTCCTGATTGATCTCCAGCCTCTTCTCTTGCATATGATTCAGGTCCTAGCTCTTGAACCTGAAGCTTGAAGTGGTCCTCCGTTCTCCCTTGCCCCCTCTCATTTGCCCCTTCGATCACCTTTGCTCCTTAGTCTCAGTGAAGACCCAGCTTCCTGGAGCTTCCCTTGACCCTGACCCACCTGGCTGACTTTCCTACCCTTGTCTATGGAATTAGACTCACTAGCCATGAACCTGGGAAACCAGAACAGAATGGGGGAAGGGTGAAGAGAAAAGTGGTCCCATATTTAGAATCCAGGTGATGCCTGCGTAAGATCCCTCTGTAAAAACTAGGCAACATCTGCCCCTTTAGGGGAATCAACAATCCACCATCATCACCACTCCTGGTGTGTACTCCAGAGAAACAAGACTACTAAGATGTGTATACGCAGAGAGAAAGAGATGTATTATAAGGAAGTGCCTCATGCGATTATGGAGGCTGGAGATCCAAAACCTATAGTGTGAACTGGCAGGCTTGAGACCCAGGCAAGCCAGTGGTGCAGTTCCAGTGTGAAGGCAATCTGATAGAGGATTCCCTCTCACTTAAGGAAAGTCAGTCTTTGCTTTACTTAGGCCTTCAACTGATTGGATGAGGCCCACACACCTTATAGAGGACAATCTGCTTTACCCAGAAATTTACCAACTTAAATGTTAATCTCATCCAAAACATCCTCCAGGTTAACACCTAAAACTAACCACCACACAGGTAAAACACAGGGGGGGCAATGCATTCCATGTAAGCGGTGGGGAGATTTGTTAGTCATTACACCACAGAATTCCACTTAACAACCCAGGATTTATCATGGAGTGAGGCTGAATTCATGGCATAGTTCTAAGAATAACTCTCAAGAGCTACTCACAATGAGTTGACCCTGACCACAAAGGGCAATCGGAGAAGGCAGTGGCACCCCACTCCAGTACTCTTGCCTGGAAAATCCACGGACAGAGGAGCCTGGTGGGCTGCAGTTCATGGGGTTGCTAAGAGTGGGACACGACTGAGCGACTTCACTTTCACTTTTTACTTTCATGCATTGGAGAAGGAAATGGTAATTCACTCCAGTGTTTTTGCCTGGAGAATCCCAGGGGCAGGGAAGCCTGATGGGCTGCCGTCTCTGGGGTCGCACAGAGTCGGACACAACTGAAGCGACTTAGCAGCAGTAGCAGCAGCACAGAGGGCAATGACCATGCAGAAGGAGCTCAGGCTAGCTATGTCTCCTGGCCAGCATTTGTTAGGAGCCGCCCTCCCACCAAAGGTCCACTCTGGAGAACCAGAGGGGGTACGCAGGAGGCATGGCCTCATATACAATGGAGGTTCATTCCAGAACTTGGTCCACGAGAAAGGATGGACCCTGGGTCCCGTCTCAGGTGTGTCCCAGAATATTCTCCATCCTGGTCTGCATCACCCGATCCTAGGGCCCACTTACATGTGCACTGGCCCTTTGGTGGGAAACTGGATAAAATCCTGTCCAATAAGCCTAGAGGGATCTTTAACCTTTGATTTAGTGTCAGGAACTAGTCAGCTATGTGTTGGGGTAAGATGCTCTGTTTATGAAAGACAGCTGATCAGTTACTCTTGTAAGGAGTTTGAAGAATAGCCTCTCAGTGATGGACAAACCAGCAGCTCTCTTATGCTCCACATTCACCCTAAACATTCCAGTCCCCCCGAGCAGACATCTTAGTCCTGTCCCAGACCAGTTTAACACTTAATCCAGTTGTCAAGGACTGTATTTGTCCCCCAGATTCATATGCTGAAGTCCTGACCCCCAGTACCTTAGAATGTGACTGTATCCAGAGACAGAGCTTTTTTTTTTTTTTTTTTAGTATCAGACACTTTTACTTTTTATTTAAATTAATTCCCTTTTTATTTCCTTTTTATTTTATTTTGGAGTATGGTTGATTGAGATGGCATCACCAACTCAATGGACATGAGTTTGAGCAAACTCCAGGAGAGAGTGAAGGACAGGGAAGCCTGGTGTGCTACAATCCATGGGGTCGCAAAGAGTCGGATGTGACTTGGCAGCTAAACAACAGCAACGATAGTCGATTTACAGTATTGTATTAGTTTCAGGTGTACAGTAAAGTGATTCAGTTATACATTTATCCATTCTTTTTCAGATCCTTTTTCCATGTGGCTTATTACCGAATATTGAGTAGAGTTCCCTGTGCTATCCAGGATGCCCTGTTGTTTAGTTTACATACAGTAGTGTGTATATATTAACCCCAAACTCCTAATTTATCCCTCCCCGCACCATAGTAAGTCAGATGAGGAAAGACAAATATCATATGATTCCGCTTATATGTGGAATTTTAAAAAATAAGACAAATGAACTTATTGACAAAAATTAGAAGCAGACTCACAGACTCTAAGAAAACAAACTTATGGAGACAGAGCCTTTTAAAAGGTAATTAAGGTACAATGCAAGCACTAACCCCCCCTCATAAAAAGGGGGCAAGGCCAGGGACACACACAGGCCAAGGGGCGACCATGTGAGGACATGGGGCATCGAAGAGCCCAGGAGGCAGACCTAAGAAGAGGCCAACCTTCCCA
Source organism: Bison bison bison (assembly GCF_000754665.1). NCBI lineage: Eukaryota > Metazoa > Chordata > Mammalia > Artiodactyla > Bovidae > Bison > Bison bison. Next base: position 8,842,514 of record NW_011494720.1, read on the forward strand.
CACCTCGCTCTCAGACTCCTAGGGGTGAGGGGTGAGCAGAACGGAGAAGAGTCAACCCCAACGCTCTGTTAAAGCCAGAGACAGCTCTTCTGTCTCCCCAGTGCCGCGCTGCCCAGAACAGGAGCCTCCCTGCCTCTGGTCCAGGCTCAGAGACTTCATAATCGTGCTTTGAGTAGCAGCTGACTCCATTAGCTGGGGTTGGAGGGTGGATGAGAAAGGATTTCAGTGGATGCTTGAACCTTCACATTCTACTCCCCGCACGGACCGCCCTGTGGTGCTAAGCCTGCCAGGAGCTGGGATGTAGAACCAGCCATGTCCCCACCCACAGGTGCTTGGTCATAGTCCTGCAGAGCCTGTTACCCCAGAAGATCAGCGGCTCTCGGGGTGTGACAGCAAAAGCCTGAGGCTACCCAGAGACTAGAGTCTGGGGTCAAAGGCTGGAACCCAGACAGCTGGGCCTTCAGTCTCAACCTCCACACTGCTGACGATTTAAACCAGGTAACTCTCCCACTGGGGGGCTGTCCTGGGTATGCAGGATGTTTACCTACCTCCCAGGCCACTACCCACCAGAAGCTGGTAGTCCTCACCCACCTACAGCTGTGACAACCAAAGATGTCTCAGTCTGCTCGTTGCACGTGATGCTACCCCAGCCCTTCCATTTTCAAGTCTTCTCAGCCTCCATACCGTCCTGGCCTGAAGCTTGGTTGGATGAGCTTACAATTAGTAGCAAGGCAAATAACCTCTAAGAGAGATGAAAGAAGTTCTTGGTAACTGTTATTAAGAAACAAACAAACAAAAATAACTGGAGAAAACCTATACATTGGAACAAAGTTATGCTGAATGATGACAACTATCTGGGAAAAACAGTACCTGCAAAAAAAAGAAAAAGATGCTAACATCATCACCCACAAGTTTCTCAGTTTAAAGGGTAAACACAGTTGTGAAAGATTACTAATGTCCTTTGGGAGGTATGATTTGAGCAGCTGTGAGCAAAACACTGAGGCATTGGGCAAACTGGGAAACAGGACAGTGAATCAGAGTTTCTTTTCCTTTCTTGAGACATCAGTGGTTTGATGAAAGAGGGAGCTTGCACACACCCCCACCACCCCTTTGATAAGAAAAATCACTAGCTGGGGCCTGGGGCAGGCATAGAGGAAAGTCAGTCATGTGAGTTGGTGTATGTGAAACAGGCCTTGGTCCCACAGGGGATGGACAGAGAGCCAGAGAACAGCCATCTTGAGTGGCCTGGTCATACACTCCACCCTGACATACCCTGCACGACCCTACACTCTTGATCCACCCCTCTTCCGGAACCTGCCTGGGGTCAGGTATGTAGGGGGCACTGCAACCAGATACAACAAATACAGCACAGACAGAAGCAGCCAAAGAGAACTAAAGAGCGAGAGACCAAGTCTGCTCAGAATTCACGTGCCAGGATGTACGCAGGTTTTGCAGCCAAGCGCTTACTGGGTCAATGGAAAGGGAGTCAATAGCAGCGGTATCCTGTCCAGTTATAAAGAAGGCCACCCTCGGTTTTCACCAAGCCAGAGCCACCCCCACATGGAGGGGCAGGCCGGCTTTAAAAGAAACATTCTGGGACTGCCCTGGTGGTCCAGTGGCTAAGACCCTTCACTCCCAAATACAGGGGGCCTGGGTTCAATTGCTGATCAGGGAACTAGTTCCCACATGCCATGCTAAAGATTTCACATGCCACAGTGAAGATCCTGCGTAATGCTACTAAGACCTGGTACTGCTGCTGCTGCTGCTGCTAAGTCACTTCAGTCGTGTCCGACTCTGTGCAACCCCATAGACGGCAGCCCGCCAGGCTCCCCCGCCCCTGGGATTCTCCAGGCAAGAACACTGGAGTGGGTTGCCATTTCCTTCTCCAATGCATGAAAGTGAAAAGTGAAAGTGAAGTCGCTCAGTCGTGTCTGACTCTTAGCGACCCCATGGACTGCAGCCCACCAGGCTCCTCCATCCGTGGGATTTTCCAGGCAAGAGTACTGGAGTGGGGTGCCATTGCCTTCTCCGAAGACCTGGTACAGCCAAGTAATATTTTTTAAAGGACAAATAAATAAAAGAAACCTGCTGCTGCGAGGCACAGCCAAAATAAATCAATAAAGAAACCTTCTTGTGGTCTAGCAGGAGTCAGCACAGCACGTTCTATCACCCTAGCTATGTTTCGTGCCTTTAGAGGTGGACCCCCCACTAGGTCTTTCCAAACAAAAAGTGGTTAATCCCACCAGTTGGACACGTGTGTCCAGAAGCCAGCCTACTGCACTCCACATAGCACAGCCTGGGGGCTCATGGGCATCAGTTACACAGTAAGGCTTACCAACGGGATTCCTTCCGATATATCGGCGTGAAGCACAGGAAGACGGGGAGAGTCTTTCCCCTCCGTGGGGAAAAAAATATATATATATATATAATATATATTTCAGTAATATATAAATAATATCAGTAATATATAAATAATATATGTTATATAATATATGTTGTATATTATATATGTTAATATATAACAATATATGTTATATATACTATATATATTACATAATATTTATAATATGTAATATATATTTCAGTTATATATATATATAATTCTTTCCTATTATAGGTGGGTCCAAGATATTGAATATAGTTCCTTGTGCTATACAGTAGGTCCTTGTTGTTTCTCTATTTCATTTATAGTAATGTATATCTGTTAATCCCAAACTCCTAATTTATCCCCCCTCCCAACTTTGTCCTTTAGTAACCATAGGTTTTCTTTTATGTCTGTGTGTCTCCAACTTTCATTTTTTTCAGTTCAGTTCAGTTCAGTCACTCAGTCGTGTCCAACTCTTTGAGACCCCATGGACTGCAGCACGCCAGGCCTCCCTGTCCATCACCAACTCCCAGAGCCTGCTCAAACTCATGTCCATTGAGCTGGTGATGCCATCCAACCATCTCATCTGTCGTCCCCTTCTCCTGCCTTCAGTCTTTCCCAGCATCATGGTCTTTTCTGGTGAGTCAGTTCTTCGCATCAGGTGGCCAAAGGACTGGAGTTTCCGCTTCATTTTTTTTACATATTTATTTATTTGGCTGCATTAGGTTTTAGTTGTAGCAAGGGGAATCTTTGCTGTATCATGCAGGATCTTTAGTTTGAAGGCACGGACTCTCTAATTGCAGCAGGCGGGTTTGGTTGCTCCGAGGCATGTGGGATCTTGGTTCCCCAACCAGAGATAGAACCCAGGTCCCGCTGCATTGCAAGGCACATTCGTAATCACTGGATCACCAGGGAAGTCCCATGACTCCAACTTTTTAGATCACACGGAGTAAGAAGACATTCACCTCTTAGTGCTAAATGAAGAACACATTATCTCTGTGATCACACTTTGGAAGTTGTGTTTAAAGATTCTGGTCTTTGGAACATAATATCCATGTTGTTAAAATTGGACTTTCCGTTGGCCTAGTTTCCTCGCAAGTTCAAGCCTAAACTTTTCAAGTTCGAGACAGAGATTTGTGTTTCTTTTCTCGTTTCCCTGGAACACGACGCCATCCCTCAGTTTTCAGACTGAATTCCAGGGGAGAAATCCTCAGCGATAGGATGGTCTCCAAAACCAGGAGAGAAAAGAGTCTGCTTTAAACATCTGCCAGGCAAGACAGTGGTGGTCAGGTAGCAGCCTCGCCCCCACCAGCAGGCATCTCCCACCCCACCACCACGAACAGTACCAGAACCTCCACACTCCTGCAGCTCAATCCCTGGAGAAGTCAGAAGCCACGAAGAGCTTACTGGAAGAGGAGGAACACAAGAACAAGGCTGGAAACTTAACCTCCACCAGCTTCCCACCTTTCTCCCACTGCAGGCTTGCTAGCTTCCTACAGGTTTGTGCTGAAAGAATAGAGTTTCAACCTTAAACCAGAGATGTGCCTGTGTAAGGGAACTCTCCTGCACTCTTGGTGGGAATATAAATTGACACAACCTCTATGGAGTACAATATGGAGCGTCCTTTAAAAAACTAAAAATAGAACTACGATATGACTCAGCAATCACACTACTGGGCATATACACCGAGAAAGCTGTAATTCAAAAAGACACGTGTACCCCAGTGTTCACTGCAGCGCTATTTACAATAGCCAGGACATGGAAGCAACCTAGATGTCCATCGACAGATGCATGGATAAAAAGATGTGGTACATATATATACAATGGAATTTTACTCAGCTGTAAAGAGGAATGAAATTGGATCACTTGCAGTGATGTGGATGTACCTAGAGTCTGTCATACAGAGGAAAGTAAGTCCGAAAGAGAAAAACAAAATAGCGTACAGTGACGTATATGTATGGAATCTAGAAAGATGGTACGGATAAGGTTATTTGCAGATCAGGAATAGAGACACAGACGTAGAGAGTGGATATGTGGACACAGAGAGGGAAGAGGAGGGTGAGACAGATTGGGAGAGTAAGACTGACAATATATACACCACTGTGTGTAAAATAGGTAGCTAATGGGAAGCTGCTGTGTACCGTAGGGAGCTTAGCTCAGGCTCTGGGATGATCTAGGCGTGGATTGAGGGGGTGGAAGGGAGGTTCACGAGGGAGGGGATGTATGTATACATACAGTGATCCACTTCACTGTAGACCAGAAACTAATACAACATTAGAAAGCAATTATACTCCAATCAAGGAGAGAAAGACTGTGCCTGTGTTCTGACTTAAAGTGATTATATGACTTTTTATTATGTAAGAAGTTTTAAAAAAAAAATGGCAATGGGGCTGGCATTTTGGTCCAGGGGAAAGAAAACAACAAGCCCCCAGGCCAATGTAATGACACAGCTGGGGACAAAAGAGAGTCACTGTATTACCACAGCCTATGAGTCATTGTTACTCAGTGTTTTGAGTACTCAAACACTGAGCAGGACTCAATGTACTGCTACACTGACCAGAAATCCTCCCATGTTTCCAGAGGATATTCGAGTGACCACCAGATTTCCAGCACTAATTTGGATATTTTTCCCCATGAATCATTTTGGTGGGGATTTTAGAGAAGAAACTTTGCTCATGCCAGCATTTTGCCTAACAGTATCCATCCCAGGGATTTCCCCAGCAGTCTAGTGGTTAAGACTCCACCTTGCAATGCAGGAAACATGGGTTTGATTCCCTGGTCAGGGAAGTAAGATTCCACATGCTGCACAATAAAAAAAGGAAAAAAAATGACTATCCATCTCCAATCAGCCCAAATATAACCTTAGAATTCAAAAAGGAGTATGGTGGCTCAGCAGAGAAGGCAATGGCACCCCACTCCAGTACTCTTGCCTGGAAAATCCCGTGGATGGAGGAACCTGGTGGGCTGCAGTCCATGGGGTCGCTGAGAGTTGGACACGACTCAGTGATTTCACTTTCACTTTTCACTTTCATGCATTGGAGAAGGAAATGGCAACCCACTCCAGTGTTCTTGCCTGGAGAATCCCAGGGACAGCGGAGCCTCGTGTGCTGCAGTCTGTGGGATCGCACAGAGTCGGACATGACTGAAGCGACTTAGCAGCAGCAGCCCCAGCATGGTGGCTCAGATGGTAAAGAATCTGCCTTCAATGCAGGAGATCTGGGTTCTGATTACTAGGTCTGGAAGATCCCCTGGAGAAGGGAATGGCAAACCACTCCAGTATTCTTGCCTGAATTATTCCATGGACAGAAGAGCCAGGCAGGCTACAGTCCATGGAATTGCAAAGAGTCGGACACGACTGAGCGACTTGCACTTTATGCAAAATTACAACTTAGATTCTTCTAGATATTTAATGGCTTCCTGAGTTGTTTTCAAACTTTTCACCAATTCCTTTAGAAGAGTATTAGTAAGAGTAGCTGCTCTGACAGACAAGCTCCCACTTCCCCAGGGTTGACATTATATATTCCAGTGTTCGTGTATATATTCCAGGGTTGTGTCCCCAGCCTCCTGTCCATTGGTGGGCAGGTGAGAAAGAGAATGAGAAAGGTGTTAACTGGCCCAGCCTGGAAATGCCATACATCCCCTGCCCACAAACCATTATCTGGAGTTCCGTCTTACAGCTGCATCTGACAGTAAGAGAAGCAGAACCAAGTAGCTGACTTCCGTGATGAGGAAGAGGAGGAAATGGGCTAGATGAGTATCTAACAGGTGACTGGCACACACATACTAAGGATTCCGGTAATTGTAATAAATGTGAAGATGTCAGTTAAGGAACTTTTCTGGTGGTCCCCTGGGTGAGACTTCGCCTTCCCATGTAGGGGACGCAGGTTCGATCCCCGGTCCAGGAAGGTTCCACATGAGTTGGAGCAACTAAGCCTGTGAGCCACAGCTACTGAGCCTCTGCCCTAGAGCCGGTGCTCCGAAACCAGAGAAGGCATCACAGGGAAGAGCGGCCCCGCTCACCAAAGCTAGAGAGAAGCCCACTCGGCAACGAAGGCCCAGTGCAGCCAAAAAGAAACAAATAAATCTTAAAAAAAAAAAGCATATTAAATAGGTAACTTTCGGAAGACAATTACATTCTCTTGAGTCACTAAATGTTTATAAGAATTTAAGTAATGATAGTAAATAAGGGAGATATATTTAGCTCCTTTAACATTCTTATATAATGAATATACGTTTATACAACTGACTGATAAAATTTCAGTGAACACAGAACCTAGGATGATTGTCACCCCATGCCGCATCTAGGCACTCGCTAGTTTGAAATTAATCTGAAAAACACGCCTTGGTAATATGACTGACATCATTACCACAGTTGAATATGGTGGTAACCTAAGCTCTTACACAATCACTCCTCCAGCACGAGGTCAGGGATGGCCCAAATGACCCTGTAGACAGCTCTTGACTCCAGTTTTCCAAAGGCCAAGGCTGAAGCCAAGTACATAGTGGAGTGTAGATAAATACCTAGGTCAAACTCATACCATGGTTTATCCTTTAAAAACTTATTAAATTCTTGCCTCTTTCTAATGCCTTCTAGTAAGATTCCTATACGGAGCAAGCACATGGATCTGCTGGCTTTGATCCTGTACATATTGTTCATTTGCTGTTTCCAGTGTCGGAGGCCTGTAAACACTTCTTACCCTCACCTGTCCCTTCATCTAGAGGCTTGGTCCTCTTCTCAGCATTGGCACTTCTGCCTGGGCCCTACTTGGATGTAACTAGCGGGTACCACCACGTGTCTCCCCCTCAGCTCTGCTCCTAGAATGGGCCTCTGACAACACTTGTTCATCTAAACACATCTCCGTTTCCCATGCTTCCTGGACGTGGCCTTGGACAGCCTAGGGTTCCTCATTAATAAAGACTCTGAGGGACTCCCCTGGTGGTCCAGCGGTTAAGAATCTGACTGCTAATGCAGCAGACATGGGTTCGATCCCTGGTCTGGGAAGATCCCACATACCACGGAGCAACTGAGCCTGTGCCCCACAACCATCGAGACTGTCCTCTGTCCTCCACAATAAGAGAAGCCATCGCAATGAGAAGCCCACACACCACAACTAGGGAAAGCCTGCGTGCAGCAACCAAGACCCAGGGCAGCCAAAGAGTAAACAAATAAGTAAATACTTAGAGAAAAAAAAGCCTGGGGCCTCTGCAGCCCCTCTTACCTTGCCTCATGCCCAATCCTGCTCTCGCTACCACGCGGCTATTCCTCCAGTGGGACAGAAGCATGACTCAGACTTATTGGATTGTTTGGCTATATTCAGCGTTTATTTCCTAGGGACCAAAAAGAAAACCTTCCTGTGTGTGTATCTAAGGTTTATCCTACTGAGAGGGAGGCTTACTATTCAGCTTAAGGGTTTACAGGCAGAAAATAAGGAATTTCCAAGTTGGGGACACGTCATCATAATATCTGCCTGATGAAGGTAAACATCCAACAAAGGTCCGTCTAGTCAAGGCTATGGTTTTTCCAGTCATCATGTATGGATGTGAGAGTTGGACTATAAAGAAAGCTGAGCACCAAAGAATCGATGCTTTTGAACTGTGGTGTTGGAGAAGACTCTTGAGAGTCCCTTGGACTGCAGGGAGATCCAACCAGTCCATCCTAAAGGAGATCAGTCCTGAAGATTTATTGGAAGGACTGATGCCGAAGCTGAAACTCCAACACTTTGGCCACCTGATGTGAAAAGCTGACTTATTTAAAAAGACCCTGATTCTGGGAAAGATTGAGGGTGAGAAGAGAAGGGGATGACAGAGGATAAGATGGTTGGATGGCATCACTGACTCAATGGACATGAGTTTGAGTAAACTCTGGGAGTTGATGATGGACAGGGAGGCCTGGCGTGCTGCAGTTCATGGGGTCGCAAAGAGTTGGACATGACTGAGCGACTGAACTGAACTGAGTCACATGCTTTGCAGTAGCTGGGCTATTACTTTGCTAATGGTTTCTATTTTTGCATATGTCCCTAAGGGAAGCCTGTTGTGTAGGTTTGGGTGGACTCTGAAATCAACTTAAATTCATCCAAGCTGATCACCCCTCGAAATCGGTGCTAATTACTGACTCTGTGCCTCAGCCGTCCCACCTGTGAAATGGGACAAGCACAAGCCCTTACCTCGCTAGATGTCTGGCTGTGAGGATTAAAGAAACAACATGTGGAAACAACCAGCAAAGCATTAGGAGCAGTTTCCCACCTCTCTTTCTGCCTATACCCTCCCCCACCCCCGTATTCTTTTTCTCTCCAGAAACCCAGCCAGACCTTGAGCTTCCCTGAGTCCCCCACCGGGTAACGAGTCCCATACAGACTTTCCACTTCCTAAGAGGGATGAGCCCGGCTTTGAACTGGAACATTCTAGCACATTCCATCTGGGCTTCACCAGTCCCTTCTCCTGACTGCACGCACCCAACTGCCCCCACCCTGGCTGGGCCTGGGTAGTGATTTGGCCTTGACTTGGCTTTGACCAGAGGGCTTGGAGGCACAGTATTTCCCTTTTTGCTTTTGGTTCCTCACTAGGTGGTACTTTTTCCCAGAAAACTCTGAAGCATTTCCTGTTCTGCAATCCGTTGAAAAGTTGTATCAGATGACTGATTCCAGTGCCCAGGTGGTAGGGTAATCCAGCCCTGGTGCGGCTCCAGTTAACCACATCCAGGCGTGTCGGGGTTCAGATCAGAAGCCTGTGCAGGAGTGAACGGTAGAGAGAGTGGTTGCTGTCCACAGGGTCTCTGTCTTGCTGGGCTGCCCCTTCCCAGGTCCTGGTTACAGGGAACAGGCTTTTGTTGGGGGTTGAGGGGGGCATGTTTTGTCTATACTTTCCAGGGTGCCTGCTTCTGGGGTTTATGTGTGTTTGTGTGTACTCAGTCAAGTCCAATTCTTTGCAATCCCATGGACTGTAGCCCACCAGGCTCCTCTGCCCAAGGGGATGCTCCAGGCAAGAATATTGGTGTGGGTTGCCATTTCCTTCTCCAGGGGAATCTTCCTGACCCAGGGATCGAACCCCCATCTCTTGTATCTCCTGCATTGGCAGGTGGATTCTTTACCACTAGTGCCACCTGGGAAGCCCCTGGGGTTTATGAAGCCAAAGCAAAGCCAAGGGTCCTGAGATCCCCAACCAGTGTGTCTGACTGTGGTTGATGCACACGTGACATCTGGGATTTTTAGTTGTGGTTAGCGAGAGTAACATGGAAGTGTGTGTCTACTCCATTTCCCCAGGGCTGGAACTCTCCTGGAGAAGAGTATTAGTGAGACCAAGTCTCCCGAAAACTGACTTCTCTTGCTGAGTTCATGATTAACCTCTATCCAAACCTTGATTGCCTTGCTTGTCTCCTCTGCCCTCAATTCCTTTCTTGTCTCCTCTAATCTCAATCCTGTGCTGACCGAATGCTAACCAACCAGAGTCAGATGGCCGAGATGGTTGTGCCGATGATGTCATTAAAGTGGTGGCGTGTCTGCTGTTGTAGATCTCGTCACTGATGGACACACTCGGGTTGTCTCTCTGGGGCAAGGTGAGTTCACAGACCCTGGAGCCATGGACCGCCTGGTCAGAGAATGGTAAACTGGAGACATTCTGATCTCCAAAACCACAATTTAGAAATGTCACAAGAGGGACTTCCCTGGTGGTCCAGTGGTTAAGATTCCGCACTTCCAGCACAAGGGCTGCGGGGTCCATTCTAGGTCGGGGGGCTAAGTTCCCACATGCCTCACAGTGTGACCAAAAAAAAAGAGAGAGAGAAATGTCACAAGACGACGATTAACCCGGGTTTCTTTGCTCTTTCCATTTAAAACACCCCTAACTCAAAGACCAAGGTGGAGTGGATCTGAGGCTTGTCTCCTACTCCCTTGCCGGATTCCCTGCAAATTAACCCTTACATTGCTGCAAACACCCTCTGTTAGAGTTTGGCTTTCTGCACTGTGGCCACACGAACGCTTGCTCAATTATATTAGAAAAGCAAGATGGTTTTGATGGGTGGCTGGGAACCAACTAGGAGAAAAGATGAAGGTCTGGACTTGACTGGCAGACGCAGATGAGTGGGATGCAGGAAAATAGTTTGGAGGTTAATAAAGGCAGGAAAGAGCAATGAAAATAAATCTGATATTGGTCTTAGCAGACCTCTGTAGCAGGTGGTCAGCATGGTCAGTATTAGAACAACTGCCCAGAGTCCAGCATGCTTCTCTTGACAGAAGAACAAACTGGCAATTTGTCCTGGGGAATCAGCTAGTAGGTCTCTTGAGCTAGTAGGTCTTTAATCTAAAAAGGAAATAAAGCTTTCCTTTTTAAAAACTGGGGTTCTGCGGTAGCTCAGTTGGTAAAGAATCTTAGAAGAGGTTTCACTGAGTGTTTGACCCAACAGAATTTATCTATTGCTCCCATAGGTTAAACGCAGTTGGTGAGACTAAACAGAATACTATTTTGAAAAGTTCTGGAAATAAGGTTCTCCAAGCCTCTTATATTTTTAATGTACTGAGGTCTGTATAAGTTTGATGTTTTGAAAGTGAATAATGGGATTTAAATGTCTGCTTTACTACACTGCTAAACCATGAGGGCTTGTAGTCATAACGTGCTGTGAAAACAATAATAAAAAAGCAAAATGCCACAGGAAGATCAATTATTTTGATGTGTGGGTAAAGGAAGCACAGTTCATGTCTTAAGACTGAATAGTCAGCTCTCTCCTGGTGAATTCCTTGATCATCTTATATATATTACATATATAAAGGAATTATTATATACATATATGTATGTATGTACATATACACACATACATATTTTTATCCTGAGAAAAACCTCCTTTGTTGGTAACTTTCCATTTTCTTTAACTTGTTTATCATGCAAATACCCTTTTTCTCTGTGTAGGTCAGCACGAGTTTTGCAATGGGTAACAGGAATCCTGACGGACAGTGGTTTAAACCATTAAGGAGATTTTCATTTTACTTCATGAAAAGCCCGTCAGCTGGCAGTCCCTGCTTTAGTTTGGAAGCTTACCAGCATCATCCAGGATCCAGGGACTTTCCACCCTGTTTTTCCACTTGGCCCTCAGGGTCAGGGTCATAAGACGGTTTCTACCAAGGAGGTGGAGGCGAGCATCGCAGCCCCTCCCAGCCTGTCATGAGAAGGAAGGTGGCGTGGGGTGGGGGTGGAGAGGGGAAACGGACACTTTTTCTCCTCAGACACGTCTCTCTTGTCAGAAGGCAAAGTCTTTCTCAGAAGCCCCAGAAGACATCCTCTGGTCCTGGCCAGAACTGGTCAACTGGCCACGTCTGCCTGCGAGAAGACCGGGTGTCACTGTTTTATAAAGACCACAGTGCCCACAACTGACGGGGTTCTTAGCAGGGGCACCTGCTCCTCTGGAGGTACTGGAAACAGAGAAGGGGCACTTTTGGTCGTCACAGAAAAAAAAAGAGGTGCTACTGGCATGTTGTGGATTAGTTTAAGGATGCTAAATGTTCTAAAATGCACAGAACCCTTCTACACACAAAACAAGATTTGTCTTACTCAAAATACCAAGAGCAGTGCTATTAAGAAACACTGGGCTCAAACCAACGATCATTCACCCCATGGGCTGAAGGTATCACGACTCGAACACAATCTGGGGGCCAAGAGCAAGAAGGAGAACACGGCTCCCAGCAGAGGTGCCCTGGTACCCCCGTGGGGGTCGGGAGGAGGGTGCGTAATCGTGCTGGCACGTTGAGTCCTTTTCAGAAAGTACTGTTACTTACAACGAATGGAGAGCAAGACAGGGAAATCAACTCCAAGGGCTGCCTTTATTTTTCCTAATGAAGAGATTTCCCCGTGATTGGACAAGCCTGTTTCCAGGAACAAGTGAGTCTGAGTTCCCCCCGCCTCTAATATCTCTGCTCCTTGCTCCCACCAAGGATTGAGAATGACTAAAACCCAACTGTATAGCCACTATTTCAAAGATAAACATCTCCTTTGAAGACTGTGTACCCAGTTCAATAGTGGCAGGTATCTAAT
>NW_011494720.1:8854995-8855537 GCF_000754665.1 Bison bison bison
ATCTAATAAATATTTCTTGGGTATATGACAAAATAAAGTGAAAGTGTTAGTCGCTCAGTCATGTCCAATTCTTTGCGACCCTGTGGACTGTAGCCCACCAGGCCCGTCTGTCCATGAAATTCTCCAGCAAGGATACTGGAGTGGGTTGCCATTTCTTTCTGCAGGGGATCTTCCCAACCCAGGGATCAGAACCTGGACCTCCTGTATTGCAGGCAGATTCTTTACCATCTAAGCCACTAGGGAAGCCCTATATGACAAATATGTTGATTCAAATCAATACAAGGAAGCAAATCCCGGAAAAACATTCCACATTATGTTCAAGGAGATAGATACGGTGAAATAGAATTTGAAAAATTGTACTAGTAAAGTAAAGTAATGCTCAAAATTCTCCAAGCCAGTCTTCAGCAATATGTGAACCGTGAACTTCCTGATGTTCAAGCTGGTTTTAGAAAAGGCAGAGGAACCAGAGAACAAATTGCCAACATCCACTGGGTCATGGAAAAAGCAAGAGAGTTCCAGAAAAACATCTATTTCTGCTTCAT
>NW_011494720.1:8856272-8857467 GCF_000754665.1 Bison bison bison
TGGCATCACCGACTCGATGGACGTGAGTCTGAGTGAACTCCGGGAGTTGGTGATGGACAGGGAGGCCTGGTGTGCTGCGATTCATGGGGTCACAAGAGTCGGACACGACTGAGCGACTGAACTGAACCGAACTAGTAAAAAATATGATAAAAACCTAATTGTAATATATATATATATATATATATATATATATATATATTTTAGAATACCAGCAGAGTTCTTTGTGGTCTGCAAAGACAATGAAGACTAAATATCATTAGCTTTAATGGTGGTTACAAAATTGTTAACCAAGGCTGAAGGATTAGATTGGGTTGGTATGCTGCAATGAGGCTCACAGAAAAATTGTAAGGAAGTCAATGTAGAACCCACTAGCTTAGAAAATTCATCTACAAAGCTTGGTTTAGCTCCTCTATGTGTAAAACCACAAACCTCTATATTTGAGCGCACAATTAAAGTAAATAATGTGTTTAAAGCTAGTTGCTAGTGAGGAATGGCAGATAACCTGGTAAAGAGGAGTGGAAAGAGCACTGAAGACAGGAAGGATGGACGAAGCTAAGGAAGTGACTCACAGAAGAGCATGCTATGCTCATGGTGAAGGCCACATGAGCTCTGAGCTCAGGAGTGCTTCTGCGAATCGCTGCTGCTACTTCTCCAAGGACTAATTCTGCCCATCACCAGGCTCCCTAGACTTCTTGGGTGCAAAGATAAAAAGCCACACTTACTGCAAATACCTTTTTCCATGTATTATTGATTTATTTATTTGGCTGCACTGGGTCTCAGTTGCAGAAGAAGGGATCTTTTATTTGAGTCAAGCAGCACGTGGGATCTAGTTCCCTGACCAGGGATGGAACTCTGGCCACGTGCATCAGGACTGCAGAGTCTTAGCTACTGGACCTCCAGGGAAGTCCCACAAGTACCTTTTCCTTTTCTTCTTCTGGTATCCCTATTAATACTTTATTAGGTGGCTCCTAAATCAAAGTAGGAGGGTTCTAGGTTATGCGCTGAGTAGCAGGCTGATGCGGAGAAGGCAATGGCACCCACTCCAGTACTCTTGCCTGGAAAATCCATGGACAGAGGAGCCTGGTGGGCTACAGTCCATGGGGTCGAAAAGAGTCGGACACGACTGAGCGACTTCACTTTCACTTCTCACTTTCATGCATTGGAGAAGGAAATGGCAACCCACTCCAGTGTTCTT
>NW_011494720.1:8857567-8861029 GCF_000754665.1 Bison bison bison
AGAATCCCAGGGACGGGGGAGCCTGGTGGGCTGCCGTCTACGGGGTCACACAGAGTCGGACATGACTGAAGCAACTTAGCAGCAGCAGCAGCAGCAGCAGGCTGATGGGAAAGAAGTGACCACTTTACTTAAACCAATCTAAGTCAATCACATGTGCCGTTTAAAACAATAATATGTAAGTAAGTTTCTTCATGGGCTTCCCTTGTGGCTCAGCCGGTAAAGAATCTGCCTGCAACCCAGGAGACCTGGGTTCCATCCCTGGGTTGGGAAGCCCTGCTGGAGAGGGGAAGGGCTACCCATGCCAGTATTCTCGCCTGGAGAATTCCATGGACTGTATAGTCCACGGGGTCGCAGAGAGTCGGACATTACTGAACGACTTTCACTCACTCAACCTTCTTCATTCTTTGACATCTCATTTGAAATTGCAGCTTGAAGCTGGCTGCATATTGACACTGTACTAGGTTTAACTGGGGTGCTCAATAAAAATTTATTGTTTATAGTTTCACAAAGGTTTTTTTTGGAGTAATTAATTTGGTAGCGCCGTTAAACTTGTACTACTACTACCCTTTCTCCTGTATTTACTGTAAATTGGAGGTTGTCCCACCATTTCAGATTCAGAATTTGAGCAGTTCAGGCGGTGACCACCAGGTGGCACCACTATACAAGCGTGTTCCCTTTGCAACTAGATCAACTGTGAGGTGATCCTTCCGTGCCACATGAATCCTATTTCCCAGCAATCTGTCTAAAGGCTGTCTAAAGCAATCTGTCTGGCTAAAGGCTTTATTTTCTTTTAATATCTTGCAGTTTTATCTGTTAGTTATATCTCATTAAGGCTGAGGGTGGGAGGAAATTTTTCAGCTGGTTTTAAAGACACAAGATTCAAATTCTTATTCCATGAATGCAAGTACTTTACCTTCAGAAAAGTTTAATATTTATTTTTTCCTGGGACCTCGTTGGTGGTCCAGTGGTTAAGACTCTGCACTTCCACTGCAGGGGGCACAGGCTCAATCCCTGGTCAGGGAACTAAGATCCTGCATGCTACTTGGCATGACCAAAAAGAATTTTTTTTAATTTGGACCTTTTTTTTTTTTGGTTCACTGGGTCTTCATTGCTTTGTGTGGGCTCTTCATTGTGGTTCTCAGACCTCCAGTTGTGAGGCACAGGCTTGGTTGCTCTGCAGCACGTGCAATCTTAGTTCCCTGACCAGGGATCAAAGCTGCATCCTGCATTGGCAGGTAGATTCTTAACCACTGGACCACCAGGGAAGTCTCGGGTCCTGCTGTTCTTGATCTAGACTTTAAGAGATACCACCAAAGTAACACAAGAGAAGATTGTTTTAATGACGTGCAGTTTCATTCATTCAACAAAAGTACACCTAAGCGTCAATAATGCAACAGGCCCTGAGCTGGGCACTTGAGCTCTAACTTCACAGAAGAAATGGTCCCCTGTTTAAAGCGGGAATGCACCTGCCTCATCTGACTGGAATATGGCCAGGAATTAGCCATGATTTGCAGAGGGAAGTCCTGTCAACAGATAAAGGTTTTAAAGTCCATTGATAATCCTTCCTGAATCAATTGTTTCTTTTTTTAACACTTATTTTTAAAATTTTATTTATTTGGCTGTGCCAGGTCTTAGTTGCCGCCTGTGGGATCCAGTTTCCTGACCAGGGATGGAACCTGAGCCCTCTGCATTGGGAGTGCAAAATCTTAGCCACTGGACCCCCAGGGAAGTCCCCAAAGATTTCTTTATTGCGTAACAGTTATCTTCTAATTACCTCATTTATATTTATTTGCTAGTACCCTATTGTAAGGAAGAGTTTCTTCTCATCCACCCAGAGTGAACCACACTATTCCTTGAAAAAAAAAAAAGGCAGGGCAAATACTATTTTTACTTTTAATAACTAATTTCTTAAGAAGCTGGTGTAAGTCATTTCCGATGATGGAAAACCAGCCCCCACCCGCTTTGTCTCTTATCAAGTGTAACTGCAGAGTCATAGATTTTTATTTTTTCAGTACTTACAATCCAGTCTAGTCATTTTCTTTTACTGTTCATTCATTCATCTGGCTACATAGGGTCTTGGGTGTGGCAGGCAGGATCTTTGTTCAGTCTTCGTCCTGGCATAAAGGATCTTCAGTTGTGGCATGTGGGGTCTAGTTCCCTGACCCGGGCTCTAAACTGGGTCCCCCAGCATCGGGAGTGCAGAGTCTTAGCCACTGGACCACCAGAGAAGTCCCTGTAGTCTTCTTCTGGTGCTAAATTTGCCTTAAATTTGGCCTGTGGGAGATCCTTCAAGCTAGTTCCTGTGTCTTTTAAAAATTTACTTCTGAAGATTGAATATACCAAAGGACATGGCCTGACCAAATATGAAAAAAGAAATTCTGACCCACAACCTGCATATGCCTGCCCAGGAAACCAATTCCCTTATCTCTGATAACCAGCCTCAGAAGCCAACCTGCTGTAAGTCACAGTTAGAGGAAGTCAGGCTGCTATCACAAGTAACAATCCAGGAAGGTAAATAATAATGTATGACAATCAGCTCAAAATGGCCCTGACCTAATTAAAAACTGACAGCTTCTCTAAGTTTTGTCCCCACTTCCAACTTAGAACTAACCAGAGAAAGCCAAATCAGCACCCCTAAACAATCAGACAGGTAAGCTTGCTCTCAGATACCTGCTTCCAGCTTCTCCGTGCCAACAGCCGCCAGCAGGGCATACCTGAAGCCATTCTTTCTTTCCACTATGAAGCCCTCCCACTCCTCTGCCTGCCTCTGCCAAAATGCAAGGGATGGTGGTTGACCTGACTCTGACTCTGAAGAAATAAGACTTTGCTTTTCTCATTTGGCTGGTCTTCATTTATTTCCACACATTACTGAAGTACAATTTACATACACATGAGGATGCAATCTCAAAAACGACAGAATGATCTCTGTTCGTTTCCAAGGCAAACCATTCAATATCACAGTAATCCAAGTCTATGCCCCAACAGGTAATGCTGAAGAAGCTGAAGTTGAACGGTTCTATGAAGACCTACAAGACCTTTTAGAACTAACACCCAAAAAAGATGTCCTTTTCATTATAGGGGACTGGAATGCAAAAGTAGGAAGTCAAGAAACACCTGGAGTAACAGGCAGATTTGGCCTTGGAATACGGAATGAAGCAGGGCAAAGACTAATAGTGTTTTGCCAAG
The DNA here is from genome assembly GCF_000754665.1 of Bison bison bison. Lineage (NCBI taxonomy): Eukaryota > Metazoa > Chordata > Mammalia > Artiodactyla > Bovidae > Bison > Bison bison. The sequence goes on from NW_011494720.1 coordinate 8,860,754, forward strand.
AAAATGCAACTGGTCATAGCAAACACCCTCTTCCAACAACACAAGAGAAGACTCTACACATGGACATCACTAGATGGTCAACACCAAAATCAGATTGATTATATTCTTTGCAGCCAAAGATGGAGAAGCTCTATACAGTGAACAAAAACAAGACCAGGAGCTGACTGTGGCTCAAATCATGAACTCCTTATTACCAAATTCAGACTGAAATTGAAGAAAGTAGGGAAAACCACTAGACCATTCAGGTGTGACCTAAATCAAATCCCTTATGATTAT
>NW_011494720.1:8861417-8861805 GCF_000754665.1 Bison bison bison
GTATGGCTATAACAGAAGCAGAAGATATTAAGAAGAGGTGGCAAGAATACACAGAAGAACTGTACAAAAGAGATCTTCACGACTCAGATAATCACGATGGTGTAATCACTGACCTAGAGCCAGACATCCTGGAATGTGAGGTCAAGTGGGCCTTAGAAAGCATCACTACAAACAAAGCTAGTGGAGGTGATGGAATTCCAGTTGAGCTATTTCAAATCCTGAAAGATGAGGCTGTGAAAGTGCTGCACTCAATATGCCAGCAAATTTGGAAAACTCAGCAGTGCCCACAGGACTGGAAAAGGTCAGTTTTCATTCCAATCCCAAAGAAAGGCAATGCCAAAGAATGCTCAAACTACCACACAATTGCACTCATCTCACATGCTAGTAA
>NW_011494720.1:8862376-8865826 GCF_000754665.1 Bison bison bison
GAAATTAAAAGATGCTTACTCCTTGGAAGGAAAGTTATGACCAACCTAGATAGCATATTCAAAAGCAGAGACATTACTTTGCCAACAAAGGTTCGTCTAGTCAAGGCTATGGTTTTTCCTGTGGTCATGTATGGATGTGAGAGTTGGACTGTGAAGAAGGCTGAGTGCCGAAGAATTGATGCTTTTGAACTGTGGTGTTGGAGAAGACTCTTGAGAGTCCCTTGGACTGCAAGGAGATCCAACCAGTCCATTCTAAAGGAGATCAGCCCTGGGATTTCTTTGGAAGGAATGATGCTGAAGCTGAAACTCCAGTACTTTGGCCACCTCATGGGAAGAGTTGACTCATTGGAAAAGACTCTGATGCTGGGAGGGATTGGGGGCAGGAGGAGAAGGGGACGACAGAGGATGAGATGGCTGGATGGCATCACCGACTCGATGGACGTGAGTCTGAGTGAACTCCGGGAGTTGGTGATGGACAGGGAGGCCTGGTGTGCTGCGATTCATGGGGTGGCAAAGAGTCAGACACAACTGAGCGACTGAACTGAACTGAGGATAAAACTTATATCAGGTATAGTTTACATTAAGTGCACCCATTTTAATGTACTGTTGGATGAATATTGACAAACTTATATACTTAGCTGTGCATGCACGCTCAGTCACTCAGCATGTCTGACTCTTTGCGACCCCATGGACTGTAGCCTGCTAGGCTTTCCTGTGCTTGGAATTTTTCCAGGCAAGAATACTGGAATGGGTTGCCATTTCCTTGTCTAGGGGATCTTCCCAACTCAGGGATCAAACTTGCATCTCCTTCGTTCTCTGTATCACAGGCAGATTATTTACCACTGTGCCACCAGGGAAGCCGTATATATTGAATTATCACCACTGTAATCATAATTTAGAATATTTTCATCACCCCCAAAACTCCCCCGTGTTCCTTTCCAACCAACTCCTGCTCTGTTCCAGTCTGAGCCAAGCATGGATTTGACTTCTATCCCTATCAGTTAGTTTTGCCTGTTCTCCTAAGTCCTGTTGACATCTTTATTAGCCTAAGCAACACCTTTTCATGCAGGCATAGCGTAATGTCTCATTCATCTTGCACCTTCCCTGCTCTGTCAGGTGTCAGCCAATTCTCCAAGGAGCTCTGTTTCTATTTAGTGGGAATGGGATTTAGAAGCCATGAGGGGAAGTTCCCTCAGCGTCACTCTGAGGTGGCCAGTCACTGTGCTTGCCTGGGACACTTCCGGTTTTAACAGAAAGTGCAACATCTTGGCACATCCCCTCAGTCTCTGGGAAACTGGGACAGTTGGTCAGGGCCCAGTGCTCCTAGGCCCTTTTGGGGCACAAAACTAGGAAATCTGTTTTTTAAATCATGTGCTCAGATTGATATATCCAATTTAAATATGTGTGTTGTGTGTGTTTAGTGTGTTTAGTCACTAAGTCGTGTCCAATTCTTTGTGACCCCATGGACTGTAATCTGTCAGGCTCCTCTGTCCATGGGATTCTCCAGGCCAGAATACTGGAGTGGGCTGACCATTCCCTTCTCCAGGGGATCTTCCCAACCCAGGGATCGAACCCGAGTCTCCTGCATTGCAGGTAGATTCGTTACCACTGAGCCACCAGGCAAGACCCTTACTTACAGGTTTTTTCCGAACTTTGATCTTATATTTGTATCTCATTTTCTCTTACAAAGTCTTATACATGAGAACATTAAAATATTTGTATTACCCAATATACGTATGTTTCAAAACCACAGAAACAATATTACCATTAATTATAAACATCTGATTGAAACTGAAGATTCCTTTGCAGTTTTTTTTCTTATCCTAAGCCATCCCACCACAGATAATTCTCTTAAAGTACTGTGTCCAAAAGGCCTGTGGAATTCTTTTCTCCATGCAACAACATAGTTACATTATCAATGTGACTTAGAGTTAAGCTTATTTTAATGTGCTATCAACTTTGGGTTTACTTGTTAATGTTTATGGAACAAGCTTCCAATTTTCCAAATAGGCTGGCACATATTTCAAGGTAACAAACATCATCCTCATTCTGTTTTTCTGGCGGCATTGTATTCCATGGTATGAATATATCATGTCTAACCAGTTCCCTATTAATGGACATTTATTTCCAAACTTTTGTGATGACACTTGTGACGTAACCTTGTCCACATGTTCTTTCTGTATGTGAAGGTGTATGTTCAGAATAAGGTTAGGGTTAGACTTGAAACTGCAAGACCTAAGAATGAGTGCATACAGAATTTTGGCACTCCATAGGGCTTGAATCGTTTTCCCATTCCCACCAGAAAACATATCAGCACTGTTTCTCCATAGCCTTGTCATTTCAGTGGGCATTTCCATTATAAGTGAGCATGAACAGTCTTTTCTGTTTACCAGTCATTGCTGTTCTTCTGAGTGAAATGTCTACTCATGTCCTTGCCCGTTTTTCCCTTCAAATTTTGGTCTTTGACCATCTAGAGCATACTTTGTTGTCATTCAGTTGCTAAGTCGTGTCCTACTCGTTGCAAGCCCATGGACGGCAGCACTCGAGGCTCCCTGTCCTTCACCATCTCCTGGAGTTTGCTCACACTCGTGTCCAGTGACGCCATCCAACTGTCTCATACTTTGCTGTCGCCTTCTCCTCCTGCAGTCAATCATTCCCAGCCTCAGGGTCTTTTCCAGAGCCGGTTCTTTGCATCAGGTAGCCAAAATACTGGAGCTTCAGTTATCAGCCCTTCCAGTGAATATTCGGTTGATTCCTTGTAGGATTGACTGGTTTGATCTCCTTACTAAGGGACTCTTAAGAGACTTCTCCAGCACAATTCGAAAGCATTTAAGCGTATACTGTACTCTTATCCTTATAAACCACCTAATTCCAGAATACCTCCTTTGGGGATAAACGGTTTTGGGGAAGCTGGATAAGGGGAGCCCAATGCAAAGTCTATCTGACTCCTCCAGTAAGTGTAAGAGTCTAACATCCGCCAGACAACACCGTGGTTCTGATAGACCAGATGGTCGTGTAAGGGAGGGTATCTGAATTTAAAACTTGTATTATAGGGTTCTTTAGGGGTTATTTATTGTCTCTCATCTCTTATTCAACTATCCTGTATGATGACAGGGGAGGCCGGTGACTTAAATGCAGCCTCTCTGGATCAAAAGAACCCCCTCCACCGCCCTGCCAACCGTGCCGTGATATAGGTAATACCTTAACATTTCAGACAGTGAGCCTGTTGTTAGGCCTGGAATGAAGTGGACTTTGTAGTCTCTTGCAGTGAGGGAGCCGAGAAGGCAATGGCACCCCACTCCAGTACTCTTGCCTGGAAAGTCCCATGGACGGAGGAGCCTGGTATTTTGCAGTCCATGGGATCTCAAAGAGTCGGACACGACTGAGCGACTTCACTTTCACTTTTCACTTTCATGCATTGGAGAAGGCAATGGCAACCCACTCCAGTGT
>NW_011494720.1:8865926-8866939 GCF_000754665.1 Bison bison bison
AATCCCAGGGACGGGGGAGCCTGGTGGGCTGTTGTCTATGGGGTCGCACAGAGTCGGACACGACTGAAGCAACTTAGCAGCAGCAGCAGAGGGTAGAATAAGCCATGGAACATGAACCATGTTAAGAAAAATTATATTGTTTATTATTGCTCACCACTCATGACAAGATACTTTCTGAAACAAACGAAACAAGACAAAAAGAACTCAAGAGGCTCGCCTTCCCCTGGTTTTTGAGTTAGCAAGGTGCCCCCAGAGCAGCAAACAGAGGTACAATCTCCATCTCCCAGACAATAGCTCCCAGGTTTCGCCTCGAGATTTCAAGGAGCGGTCGAACCAAGCGTCCACTTCCAGACGGAAGAGCGGGCATCGATTTCTAAATTATCAAAACCTAGAGCAGCGACGGTTGGCGACGTCCAGACTGACCGCATTCGCCGCCTAAGGCCGTCCTCAGGAGAGTTGCACCTGGCCCGCCAGCGCGCGGAAGCATCACCGCTGGGCGCTGCACCAAAGGGCAGCCAATCACGCACCGCCTTCGCCCAGATTCCTCCGCCGGAGGCCGCGCCGCAGCCGCAGGTGGCCCGGCGAGCGCGTCCACCCAGCGCCGCCAATCGCGACCCCCGCCGCCCGTCCCGTGATGCCCCGCGGCTGACCTGCGACCTCGCGGCTCGCCTTTCCCTGAGGCCAGCTCTTCTCCCCGCCCCCCTCACACCCCCCCGGCGAGCTTGCTAGGGCTCTAGCGGCCGCGAGGCGTGCTGCCGGGAGCAGCTCCTCCCTGAGCGACCGCGGGCCTCCTGGCAGGCGCCTTCCCTTAGGCTCTCCTTCTCGCGGCGGGGCCCGGCGGGCGGGTAGCCGCGACCGCGTCCGGGAGGCACTACCCGTCGGTGAGTGGGCCGGGCGCGAACTCCGCGGGGCGGGGAAGCGGGCGGGCGCCGGCGGCGGCGCGGGGCGGGGCGGCGGGAGGAGCGGGAAGGGGGTGGGGCGTCGGGGCCTCGCTTCCTCCCTCAGCGCCATTT
>NW_011494720.1:8867444-8898763 GCF_000754665.1 Bison bison bison
GGATCGTCAGGAGTGGCGGCGCCGATGAGCCGAGGGGAGGAAAGCCGCGTCCGTGGAGCACGTTTCACATCGCGCAGTAGCTTCCTACTGCAGCTGCGTTGTCTTGTAGACTTCCATTTTTAAATGAGTGCATGCCTTCTAAAAAAAAAAATAGTGAATTCGAGGGTTTCGTGAAATTTTAAAATCTCGCCTTGGATCCCTGTAAACCGTATTTCTCTAGTCAGTGGGGAACACGTAGTGGAAAAATGTCCACGTTTGTTTTGATGAAGTTGGATATTTGATCCCAAAGGACTAGGTTAAAATCCGGAATAACCGTGTTCATAAGGGAAGAAATGATCCTTTTCCCGAGATTAGAGGAAGATAGAAAAATATTTCCACGAGAATGTTATGGTCCTGAGTTCACCTAGTTTTCTATTTCAGAATTTAGTTCCATCACTGAGGAGGATAAGTTGAAGTCACAGGTCTGTCACCACAAATTCTACCGGGTTTTTTTTTTTTTAAATTGAAATATGGTTGATTTACACTGTTGTGTTTCAGGTGTATAGCAGAGTGATTATCTAGAGTGTTTTACTTAAAAATTTTGACCATTAAGTTTTGTATAACATAAACACTTTTGTATAACATAAACATATTGTAGCCATTCAAAACCCCGTTTAAAAAAAAAAAAAAAACTATCGTGAAAATCTTTTCAAGATGTCTAAGTGTTACACATTTACATATGTCATTTAGTATCATCTGATTAGGCAAGTTGGGGAAAGATATTGGGGCTTGTGATAAGGATGAGGTTAAATTTCAGTGATTTGTTTCGCTGTATTCCTACAATTCTTTCAGATCTTACATTATCTTAAGTAGTTAGCTATAGCTAAGTGATCAGTGTTTTCACTTCCCAGTAGCAGAACTTAGGCAAACTACCTAAATTTCTAAGTCCCAACTGACAAAAGTAATGATAATCAAGTGTATCCCAGACACAGCTATTTTTTTGACTTAACTCATCTAACTTAGAACTTGACCTGTTTGAATATTGAGTATTTGTCAGAAATGAGAGAAATACAGAAAATTCATAGCCTTGTGGCATGGAGACGAGAGTTGTAATAATTATATTTGTCCAGTCCGTTACAGCACTCAGAGTCCCTTACATTCATCTAAGTATGTATATATGTAATACACAGTTCCCCTGAAAATACTGTTTATTTTAGAGGTCTTGATCATTTTCATACAATAGAACATTATCTTGCTCTTGAAAAAAATTTTTCTTAAAAATTTTCTGTTGGATCCTTTAGCAAAACAAGACCTAGACAGTATTTGGCTTTATTTTTGTTTTTATTAATTATCTCCCACTATTTTGCCTCTAAAAGTCCTGTCTGACTCTTCTGCTACCCGGTGGGCTGTAACTCACCAGGCTTCTCTGATCGTGGAGTTTCCCAAGCAAGAATACTGGAGTGGCTTGCCATTTTCTTCTCCAGGGGATCTTCCTGACCCAGGGGTTGAACCCATGTCTCCAGCGTTGCAGGTAGATGAGCCACCTGGGGCTTAAATATATTCTAGTACTAAGCTTACTGGAACAAAACTTCTCAATATTCCTCTAACACTATATCCCATTAGATATAAAGGTGGTGCATCAGGCTAGAACTCCGTGCTATAAAGAAATGGTCTTAACTCTTGAAAATGTAGTTGGTGGAATTTAATTTTTCCTAAGTGCACGTTAAAATTCTCTTATGCTAATATTAGTATTTTATTTGAATTATATTTGTTTGTAAAGCATCTTTATGGTATTTAGAGCATTGAGATTTGTAGCACTTTGTGAGGCAGGAAATTGGCATCCTCTTTGCTGATTTAGAGGCTGCAATCTAAAGAAAATACCTTGCTCAATATCACATGACTGATTATTACGAAGTTAAGAAAAGCTGGTCTTCCGATTCCTAGCTAGTACCCTTTCTGCTGTTGTGCCTTAATTAGTACAGTGTCAGATTATTAGTTTCTTGCATTTAGTTACAATTAGTTTCAGCAAGGTACTGGTTTGTTACTGAAGTTGTGTCATCTGGTACATGCCAAGTCGCTCCAGTCTTGTCTGACTTCTTGCGACCCTATGAACTGCAGCCTGCCAGGCTCCTCTATCCATGGGATTCTCCAGGCAAGAATACTGGAGTGGGTTGCCATGCCCTCCTCCAGGGGATCTTCCTGACCCAGGGATGGAACCTGTGTCTCTTATGTCTACCTGCATTGGCAGGCGGGTGCTTTACCACTAGCGCCACCTTGGAAGCCCACACCATCTGGTACTACTTTATTAAGTGAAGTGAAAGTTGCTCAGTTGTGTCCGACTCTTTGCAGCCTCAGACTATACAGTCGGTAGAATTCTCCAGGCCAGAATACTGGAGTGGGTAGCCTTTCCCTTCTCCAGGGGATCTTCCCAACTCACAGATTGAACTCAGGTATCCCGCATTGCAGGCGGATTCTTTACCAGCTGAGCTACAAGGGAAGCCCAAGAATACTGGAGTGGGTAGCTCCTCTCTTCTCCAGTGGATCTTCCTGACACGGAATTTCATGACTTAGGATCATAATGCTAAAAGCCTGGGAAGCCCTGGAATATGGGATGCTAGGCACCTAACCAACCAGAACTGAACTTAACATCATAATGTCGTTTCTCAGTGTAAAGGCATCAAGAGTACAAGGTACTTTTGACATTCTAAACTTGAGCTATATTATCTGTGTTATCCACATGGATAACAAACCTTTACATAAAACTTGAAACCATGTTTCAGCCAGTCTTTTTCAACTTGCTAAGGGCAGCTAAATTGGTCCGTTTTTAATTTTTTTCTGTTTTGCTTTTCTGCATTGTCCAGTTTGCAAAGCTTGATCATTATTAAGGATGGAGGAATGGAAGAATTACCTGTCCTCATTGGTACCAACTTTTAAGAAGCACTAAATTTGGGATCCTAAAGCCTGAGTTTTTAAATTAATAGCTGTTTTAATCTGAGCCGATTACCTAGTGATTCATAGCTTTAGGTATATATTCATTTTTTTTTTCCCTTCAAGATTCAACCCCAAATAATATTTCCAGTCATTCTGTTTTTCTGATAGATTGTTCTGAGAACCTGGTATATCCATTGTCTTTATGAATCTAGAATTTAGGTGGTTATTGTGCTTGTCACTTGTGCTAAAAAAAGTACCTTGGGGAGTAATAAGTGTTATAGCACATGTAATATGAAAGTTGTAATTGAGAATCATGTTCTGTTTGGATTAAATAGTTGAATGTTGATTCTTTTAAATTTTAAGCCTGTTTCTAATTTGCCTTTTGTCACACTGTCCATTTAACTATTGTGGTATATCATAGAATCTCAAGCCAAGATTGACTTTTCACCAGCTAAAGATAAGGAAGCAATTTCTTACGAAATGCTGATGTTTTGATTTCCCAAGTCATATATTCCGTAATATGTGAAATGATAGGTGATTGAGAGTCAACATATAAAACACAAACATACGTACAAAACCTGTATTTATCCCTGACTTACATTACAAATTTAGACCTTTATTTTTATAAAGAAAATCTAGATATCCTTTAAACAATGTGTAATTAAATTCTACCTAGTGTCAGACTTTTTAAAAAGGAACATAAGCTAGTGTTAGAAGTGTAAATTACTGTTTAGAATTCTAAAAATCAGAGATACCAAGTAGGGGCTGCAGTAGGGCTTAGAAACAGGAGCGTGTTATGATCTTATCCTTGTCAATTTTCTCCTCAGAATCTTTAAAGAGTGATTGAGTCTTTTTTGTGGTGATTTTTCTCTCTCCAGTGGGAAGAAGGAAACTAACAAAGTGCTTACTTTGTGTCAGTTACTATACTAAAGATTAATGTATGTCCTCAAAAATAGCACAGTAATTCTGAGCTTTGGCAGTGGTAATCCTTTTTGAGATGGGGAAAGTGAGGCTCAGAGGTTCTGCTGTTTTTTGTTTTCAAAGTTTACACTCTCTTCAAAAAAGTGGAGTTACTAGAACTTTCTTCATGTGTTTACCAATCCTTTAAATATCCTTTAAAAAACAGATTAGCTTATTTGTTGCTAATTAAGCTCATGGTTTTAAGAAAAGAATGAACAAATAAACCTGGGGAAGTGTCAAATTGTACAAGTATATACTAGTTTATTAAACTGTAATTTATATTGAATATCATCCATGAAACTTTGTTTTACAACCAAAATTCTGAGTAGCTAGGGTGCCTAGTAACCAGATAGGTAAACTACCTATCCGTAGTGGTAAATTTAGCTGTTTTCAAGCTGTTAGTCATAGAACTCAAAGTACGTTTTATATTGAGTTTATTCTCAGAATTTTACAGTATGGTCATCTTGGGTAATTTGGGGGGGAAATTAGGTTGTCTTATTTAGTTCACTCTTACAATTTAAATAGTAAATGAAGCTGATTCATTTGTTCATATTTTCATTTACCATATATTTGAGTGCATACTATGTATTGAGATATCAGCAGTGAATGAAACAGTTCTTTCATGGAACTTATTCTATCCCTGGGGTAGACAGATAAGTATACAAAATGTCAGCTTGTGATAAGAGTTGAGAAGAAAAATAAAGCCAGATATGAGGGGATAGCAAGGGATTGGTATGCACAATTTTTGGTTTTTGTCTTTTATTGGAGTATAGTTGATTTACAATGCTGTGTTAGTTTCTGCTGTACAGCAAAAAGGATCAGTTATACATATACCACTTTTTTTTAATGCTTTTCCCATGTAGGTTATTACAGAGTATTGCGTTGAGTTCCCTGTCCTATATGGTAGGTTCTTACCTGTTACCTGTTTTATATATAGTAATGTGTATATTACTATATATACAGAAGAGGGACAAATAAATAAGTACACATTTATATATTGTTGTTTTTTTTCAGTCCCTAAGTCGTGTCCAACTCTTTGGGACTCCATGAACTGCAGCATGCCAGGCTTCCCTGTCCTTCACTATCTCCCTGAGTTTGTTCAAACTCATGTCCATTGAATCTGTGATGCCATCCAACCATTTCATCCTCTTTCCCTCCCTTCTCCTCTTGCCCTCAATCTTTCCCAGCATCAGGGTCATTTCCAGTGAGGCAGCTTTTCGCATCAGGTGGCCAAACTGTTGGAGCTTCAGCATCAGTCCTTCCTATGAATATTCAGTTAATTTCTTTTAGGATTGACTGGTTTGATCTCCTTGTTGTCCAAGGGACTCTCAAGAGTCTTCTCCAGCTCCACGGTTCGAAAGCATCAGTTCATCAGTGCTCAACCTTAAAGTTCAGTCCAGTCACTCAGTCATGTCTGACTCTTTGCAACTCTATGGACTGCAGTACGCCAGGCTTTCCTGTCCATCACCAACTCCCGGAGCTTACTCAAACTCATGCCCGTTGAGTTGGTGATGCCATCCAACCATCTCATCCTCTGTCATCCCCTTCTCCTCCCGCCTTCAGTCTTTCCCAGCATCAGAGTCTTTTCCAATGAGTCAGTTCTTCGTATCAGGTGGCAAAAGTATTGGAGTTTCAGCTTCAGCATCAGTCCTTCCAATGAATATTCAGGACTGATGTCCTTTAGGATGGACTGGGTTTATCTCTTTGCAGCCCAAGGGACTCTCAAGAGTTTTCTCCAATACCACAGTTCAAAAGCATCAATTCTTCGGTGCTCAGCTTTCTTTTGGAGAAGGAAATGGCAGCCCACTCCAGTGTTCTTGCCTGGAGAATCCCAGGGACGGGGGAGCCTGGTGGGCTGCCGTCTGTGGGGTCATACAGAGTTGGACATGACTGAAGTGACTTAGCAGCAGTAGCAGCTTTCTTTATGGTCCAACTCTCAGATCTATACATGAGTACTGGAAAAACCATAGCTTTGACTGTATACTAGTGACGTTCAAATGGCACAATTTTTTTTTTTAATTTTTAAATTAAATGTGTTACTGATATTTACCTACTGTCTGCTGCTGCTGCGTCACTTCAGTCGTGTCCGGCTCTAGCGACCCCATGGACTGCAGCCTACCAGGCTCCTCTGTCCATGGGATCTTCTAGGCAAAATTACTGGAGTGGGGTGCCATTGCCTTCTCCGAACCTACTATCTAGCTCTGGACAAATGGGGAGTTCCAAGGAAATGTTAAACTTGACATGTGGATTCCAAGAGGTTGCAGTCTAGTAAATGTACATTAAAGTCAGGCCTCTGGAGTTAAACACAGTGAGGGTTTATTTCTCAGATGATTAGATTTATTAGAATCATGTTAGGATAGTCACTAAACAGCTATCTATAACTTGCAACAGAGGCTATAAACTGGGTGATAAGGGGCCTAAAGTAGGCAGGGGTCAGTTTAAAGAGAAAAAATACTGATTTTTAAAAAGTAGAAATACAACCGTGTCTTCATAGGTATTAGTTGGTCAGAGAGACTTGATCAGCTACATCAGCTCAGAAGCAAATGATAACATACTCAGGTTTTTGTTCATTACATCCAATGACAAGATCATCAAAGAGGGAAGAATTAAACCAGTTAATTAATGGCATAATCAATATATAGTTTTTTTTTTCTCTAAAATGTACTGATTTCTTCAACTCAGTGTACTGAGTTGAAGATCAGGGTTCTGAAAATCAGGGTTTAATGACAGTATGATTAAAATATTTGATGTTTGAGTTGGGATTGTATGTAATATAAAAAATGGTATTAAAGATCATCTTTTGAGGAATCTCAAATATTCACTAAAAGTCAAGTAGCTTTTAAAACTCAGTTTTATACTCTAGATTCTTTGGTTATTTTTTATTGAGGTACTGACATGTGACATGTTGTTGACATACATTATTTTCAGGTGTACAGCATAATGATTTTATATTTATATACATTGCAAGAGAAGCACTCATAAATCTAGTTACCATCCATCACCATGCATAGTTACAAAATTTTTTTCTTGTGATGAAGCCTTTCAGGTTGACTCTTTTAGCAGCTTTCAAATATATAATATCATGTTACTAACTATAGTCACTGTGCTGTACATCACATCTCTATAACTTGCTTACTTCTCTTTGGTTAGCTTTTTAATAGTTAACAGAGTTTGTAATAAGTATGGGTAAGTAAAATAAACTAAAAGTTTACGATATAAGGGGACATTTATGACTTTACTATTACTGGAAGGGATATCTAGGAATAACAAGCTAATTTTGAGATTCAAATTATTCTGTGATATGAAGTTAAATAATGTCGGTAATGTAGGAATATTTTTATTAAGGTGTAAATACCTTCATTCCTGCATTGTATAGTGGTGAATTATGACAGTGATAAACTTGACCTTACTGTAACAATATTAATTCTGTAAAAGGCAAGGCTTATCGATTGGTATTACCCTTCTGTATCCTTTTAACAAGATGCCTGGGATACTGCCTGAGACCAGTATCTGACTTCAGCACAGATCTGTCCTTTCTGCTGCGAGATGTCTTTCACAGGGCAGTTGTAAGAATGCATTGAAAAATTGCATTTCTTTCAATCCTTTGTGGGAACATTACAAAGAATGATCAACTTTTTTATGAGAGAATTCTTTAAAAAAAAAAAACAAAACCTAATGATAGTAATAATGTAAGATGTTAACCAAGGAGAACCTGGGTGCACAGTATACGGGAACCCAGTAATACCTTTGTAACTTTTCTGTAAATCTAAAACTAGTCTAAAAGATGTGTTTTAATTAAAATAACCTAATGATTTGGTCATAACTGAGTTCAGTAATAAATTCTTTTGCAAAAGCCAGTATATTTTGTTTCTACCTTAACTGGAAGAAAATCAGGTGACATTCTTGTCTTTATTCCTTTTCTAGGATTCAAGATGACCAACGAAGAACCTCTTCCCAAAAAGGTTTGCTTTCTCAGCAGTTTTTAAGCACTTTATTTGAATAATAGAGTGGAAGGGACTGTCCATATTGTTTGCTTGTTTTCCCGCTTGCTATCAGTTATATAGCATTGTGGGTATATAACGTGTTAGACATCGTATCTATATGTAATGTAGATTAAGAACATTTTCAGCCTTTGGAAAACTTGTAGTATCCCCATGATCTACTTGTAACCTTTATCATATGACTGTTTCCAGCTACGTAGCTACAAATAATGTCAAAGTAGGAAAGTATTTTACAAGATCCTCTAAGTTACTTATTTTCTTTTTCTTCCTAACTTAAATCCCTTTGGTTTTAATGCAAAACCACTTTTATATTTAAAAAAAAACAAATAACTAAATTCTACCTTTTCCAGTTAAGTTTTATTTTCTAGTCTCACTTTCCTTGTTTTATTTTCCTGTGTTAATTCAGTTTAGGCACTGTGACACACACACAAAAGAGGTTACAAAGGAATAACATTTTCTAAGAGGAATTTATAATGCAGTTGGGAAAGCGGGAATATGTGCTTACTAACCAGTGAGTATTTAAGTGAACCATTTATTGGATAGTAAACATGGAAATTTTTATCCTAGAAAGTCAAGTGCTTTAATAATCTGAGAGTTACTGGGTGCTTTCAGTTAGGCTTAGTAATATATTCTGATGCTACAGTGATTTTCCCTCTTTCGTTTCTGATAGTAACACTTACATTGTGGCAAATGCTACAATTTGAACCGTTTTTATGAATAAAAATGTTTTAATAAGGGAAATTAATAAGAATTTTATATTAGGATAGGTTCTTGAGCTTTATAGTCTTCTTTGCTTAGAGAAAACAATATTTCTCAATTTACAAAGCAGTTTCATCTTATTAGAATATTCTCATCTTTAAAAACTTTATTTTGAAATAATAGTAAGCGGCAAAGACATGTACAGGGAGGTTTTGTGTACTCTTCACCAAGCCTCCTTCGATGTTAACATCCTGTGTAACAGTATCAAAACCAGCAGCTTGACCACTGGTACAGTCCACATGCTCAGATTTCACTAGTTACATGCACATTCTGTGTGTGTGTAGTTCTGTGCAAGTTTATCACTTGTAACTTAATGTAAATACCAGCGCAACCAAAACAGTTACCTGAACCATCACCACAAGCCTCTCGATGCCACTCCTTTCTTTATAGCCACATCCATCCTCTCCCACTCTATCCTCAACTCCTGGCAACCACTAATCATTTCTTCATTTACGTAATTATGCTACTTCACAGATGTTGTATACTTGAAATTATGCTGTATTAAGGGTCCTTTTCATTTTCTCACAGCATCATTTCCTTGCGCTTTCTCCAAGTTGTATATGCTGGTGGTCTGTTTCTTTTTATTGCTCAATCGTACTTCGTGGTATCATAGCCTACCATTCACCTGTTGAAGGACATTTGGGTGGTTTCCAGTTTCTGGCTATTACAAATAAGGCTGCTGTTAACGTTTTTATACAAGTTTCTGTGTGAAAATAAATTTTCATTTCTTTGGGATATGTGCTTAAGAGTATAAATGTTGGGTTGTATGGAACATCCATTTTTAGTTTTAAAAGAAACCACCAAATTACCTCCAGAGCAGCTGTATCATTTTACATTCTCAGCAGCAATGTATGAATGATGTTTCTCTGCATCTTCACTCCATATTTGGTACTGCCACTATTTTTTTATTTACTTGTTTTAAAACTTTTGGAAAGAGCACTTAGTTTATATCTTAATTCTCTTCGTAGGTTCGACTGAGTGAAACAGACTTCAAAGTTATGGCACGAGATGAATTAATTCTAAGGTAAAATATTCTTTTATGAAAAATATAAAAATCTTTCTATAGAACATTATGTTGTGATTTTATACCATAGTGTTTATATCAAATACTGTTTCGTTTTTAATGTTAACACATCTTCAGATCATTTAATATACTTTTTTCTATGGCCTGTTTCTTCGTTGTATAAACATTGGGGAAAGCATAACACTTTAAAGAACTAAAGCACTAGCTTGGGTAACTTCTAGACTGACAAGTAACCTAAATTTTTTTCTTGTAGAGGCATGTGTTCAGAACTCTTAACTAGAGAAGCATTTGTACTTCATGTATATAACTTGGTATGGGGAAAGACACTGCTCTCAGAAAGCTTTCAGTTTAACAAATGAATAGACTTGTTTTGATGTTTTTGGTTTTTTTTCCCTTTTCCATGTAACATGTGGAAAAGTTGTAGCCTTCAAGGATATTCTTCTCATGAAAGAAATATATTATTTACTGATGAAGTGAAGTTAATCTGTCTTGTGACTGTGACTTTAGTCACCATTATATCCTTCATTTTCTAATCTGCAAGTTTAAAGAGTTGGATTTAATTACTTTTAAAGATGACATCCAGCTCTGAATTTCTGTGGTTGTCTTATAAATGTCTTACTAAAGCAGACTGTCAAGTACAGCATTATGTTACTCATTTTTTAAATGTAAGAAATCAGAAAACGGGATCACACATGTTTTGTGTTTTATAACTTAAATGTATTCTTTCTGCATTTTATCACTGTCGTAAGTTTTTTACGAAATAACTTTTAGATAAAAATTAATGCTTTTCAGAGCAGCCTGCAAGATTATTGAACTTTTTCCTCTAGAAATTTCAGGGAATTTTTACTTGCTGAACTGAGTAAATTTAACAAGTTGGAAGTTGGGGGAGAGTAAAGGTGGTTTGGGCTCAGTGGTAGAAAATCTGCCTGCCAGTGTTGGAGGTACGGGTTCGATCCCCAGGCCGGGAACATCTCCCGGAGGAGGAAATGGCAACCTACTCTAGTATTTTTTCCTGGGAAATCCCATGCACAGAGGAGCCTGGCACCCTACAGTCTATGGGGTTGCAAAGAGTCAGACGCAACTTAGTGACTATGCACACACGCATGCGAAATAGGGAGACACAGATGATGTCCTCCCTTGTTTGTTAAGAGTCTGTGCTCGTTCTCCTTAGCTCCTCTATTGTGGACATGCTCTTTATCTTTCTTTGCCATCGTCTCATGCATAGGATAGTTTTCCTATTGCATAACTTTATATTCCTGCATATAAAATTTAAATACTTAGCATTTTAAATTACTCTTGCTGTTTTTTGCTGATGTAGATGCTCGTGATACACTACTCGTGTGTTGATGTTCTCTTTCTGTCTCTGGTATGGTTATGACTTTTAAGTAGGTTTTTTTCCTATCTTCTTGATAAGGATGTTTGCGGTTGAGCTTTTGTATTTGTCTTTTCTTCTAAAATCTTACTTTTAGAAAGGAGAAAAGAAACATCTTTTTTCATCCTGAAACGTTGAATAAACTCCTCTTTGGTCTCCTGTTAGGTCTAACTGAAGAGCAGCTTGAAAACATATTTCTTCAGTAAGCAAGGTAGCAGACAGCTTACCGTCCAGAGCAGTTGCTTAAACATAAGACTGGGGAAAGTTTGTTATCTGCAGTAGTTGCCTAGAGCAACTAGTGTGTGTGTGTGTATATGTGTGTGCGCGCACGCTCAGTTGTATCCAACCCCATAGATTTGTAGTCCGCCAGGCTCCTCTGTCCATGGGATTATCCTGACAAGAATACTGGATGGGTTGCCATTTCTTTCTCCAGAAGATCTTCAGATCTTCCTGACTCAGGGATTGAACTTGAAACTCCTGCATTTGCAGGTGGATTCTTTACCACTGAGCTACCTGGGAAGCCCTGAGAGGTGTTTGTTTTTTTTTTTATGGCTGCACTGGGTCTTCGTTGCTTCATGCAGGCTTTCTCTAG
This sequence comes from Bison bison bison, assembly GCF_000754665.1. NCBI lineage: Eukaryota > Metazoa > Chordata > Mammalia > Artiodactyla > Bovidae > Bison > Bison bison. Next base: position 8,879,063 of record NW_011494720.1, read on the forward strand.
TTGAAGAGCGTGGGGGCTACTCTCTGTTTTGGTGCACAGGCTTCTCATTGCAGTGTCTTCTCTCATGTGGAGCACGGGCTCTAGGCGAGTGCAGCACGCGGGTTCTAGAGCGTGAGCTCAGTAGTTGCGGCCCATGGGCTTAGTTGCTCCAGGGTGGTGGGATCTTCATGGATCAGGGATCAAACTTGTGTCCCCTGCATTGGTAGGCAGATTCTTAGCCACTGTGCCACCAAGGAAGTCCTAAAGCCTATATATTGAGGGTAGAGGAATGTAATAAAGAAAGATCCAGATAGCGTATGGCATTTATGCAAGTTGTTTCTGCCAATTAGATATGCTTTTGAAAAATAGTATGTTCTGTTTTTATACTGTACAAAAAGGACAGACCCCCTTTTTTATTACTTTGTCAGAAAGCACATACTACTTTCACATAAGAGCTGAGATCACCTTCAGTCCCTTAAAATTCGGCACATTTTAAAAATGCCTTTGTTTGAAGTGGACAGCATATCTGAAAAGTGGTGGTGAGCTTTTCACTCACCTTTTACAATCCAGGCATCATGCTGAACGTCAGTGATACGCTGTCCTGTATGGTGTGTGATCTGACTCATGGGAACGCCTCTTGTTGTATACTCAGCAGAGAACACTTTTCTCTGTACTTCCATTTATCTAACGCCTATAAGTTCAAGAAGGAATAATTTTAAAGTGACTAATTTATTACGGCTTATTATGGGTTAAACTAGATTCATAATTATCTTAAAATAATAAGAGTGTGTGCATGTACACTCATTCATGTCTGACTCTTTGCAGCCCCATGGACTGTAGTCTGCCAGGCTTCTCTGTCCATGAGATTTTCCAGGCAAAAATACTGAAGTGGGGTGCCATTTCCCACGGCAAGGGATCTTCCTGACACAGGGATTGAACTGGAGTCTCTTGTGTCTCCTACATTGACAGGCAGATTCTTTACACTGGTGCCACCTGGGAAGAAGCCCCTGTTAAAATGGGAGCGACGTTAAAATCTGCACAGTGGAATTCTTAGTATTTAAAGTTAATGGATGTGATTTCTAGTATATTTAGTAAAAGCAGTTTAAACATAACTAACGTGGCTTTATTTTTGTATTAGGTGGAAACAGTATGAAGCCTATGTGCAAGCTTTGGAGGGCAAGTACACAGATCTCAACTGTAAGTTAGAGTTTTAGCTTCCTAAGGACTATGTGAATATTTCCTTTTAGATTGTTGTTATAAGCACAGGATAGTTCGTTTTACTAAGTAATTTTTATTCTAGAATTTTATTAAGGACCTATGTCCAGGCACTGCATTTGATGCTAGGAAGTAGAAAGATGAAGGAGACATGATCTCTCTTTTAGAAGAGTTCACGTCATTGGAGAAGACTGACATACAGTAATCTTAACAGTAGCATGACTTCAAACTGAACGACAGGGTTCTGAGAGTGCACAGATAGGGAAATTCACAGCTACTTGAAACTTCCTTGATGTAGCCCTTCCACAGAAATACTTGAAGTGAAACATGAGTTATTACTCTAGCAGGGGGAAATGTAGAAGCAACTGGTATTAAATTTATGATAGCTTAAATTGTAACAGTAGGAGATAGCTGTGTATTTATGGATTTTTCCAAAATCTACTGAAAATAATAAAGTTTATAATTTTAGACCATTTTAGTCTTTATCGCTTTTCACTGAGTTTTAGAGTAACATATTATTTGCGAGTGTAAAAACCAGTACAGTTTCCCAAGTTCAGAAAGATTAATATTTTAAGATCTCAATTGTATAATTATGGTATAACCCATAAAAGTTGTGAATAGTGTTGTTTAATGTCTGAGTCACGTCTGATTCTTTTGCGACTCCATGGACTGTAGCCCTCCAGGCTCCTTCTATCAGTGAGATTTCCCAGGCAAGAATACCGGAGTGGGTTGCCATTTCCTACTCCAGGAGATCTTCCCAACCCAGGGATCGAACCCACATCACCTGCATTGGCAGGTGGATTCTTTACCAGTGAGCCACCAGGGAAACCCTTGTGAAAGCTTAAAGTAATAATTAGCTGTGCAGTTATGGGCATGTTTATATTGATGAGGTTAAACAATACTATATAGGATTTTGTGAATACTTTGTAGTAGAAACAAATGCAAATAATGGAATTTCCTGTCTTTTTTGGGAACAGATGAGACTATAACAGCATAATTCCATCTAGCATTAAGTGGTTGTGGACCAGTTTAACACCACTAACTCTTGAAAAAGCACTCATGATCAAGAATGAAGTTTGTTGTCATAAAAGTTTAGTTTAGGATAGAAACTAAAGACTTCAATTTTTGTACCATGGTTTTTATTATCCTTGACAAAGGGAGTCAGAACTTTAATTTGGTTAATTCAGTTTGATCTTTAAATTATGTTTCATGATGTTTTGGGATTTTTTTCCTTTTAATCATCAGCTAATGATGTAACTGGCTTAAGGGAATCTGAAGAAAAACTAAAGCAGCAGCAGCAAGAATCTGCACGCAGGGAAAACATTCTTGTAATGCGACTAGCAACCAAGGAGCAAGAAATGCAAGAGTGTACTGTAAGTGTTTCAGATGTTTTAACCTTTATGAGGGTTTGGGTTTTGGTTCACATTATTTTGTGTGTTAACTCACATTAAGTTAATTTTATATAATTAATACTAATTATATGTACATTTTGTTAAGGTAGATATGTTTTGAGCTTCAGTGTGCTAAATGTAAAATTCTGATACATAATTTCTCATCATTGGATTTAAAGTAATTTTTTGTGGCCAAGAAGTCAGAAGTTTAAGTTATTCTCTGAAATCTCTGTAATTTATGAGAATTAATGTATTGGTTCATGTATCTTTTTTTTTTTTTTGGTTCATATATCTTTAAGTAACATAATACCTGAGGGTATAAGCACCATTTACTCATTTTACTTGGCAAGCTTTCTTGTTAATTTCTCCTTTGCTGTCTTTATGTCTTTCTACAGAAAACTAAGTATCGACTTCTACTGTGTCTCCTTTTAATTGTTAACACCTTTCATTTGTACTGTTTGCCATGTCTACATATATCTGAAATCTATTGACATATTTGATCCTTTAACCCTGGTTGAATTTAGACTCAGTTTTGTCTTCAACAGCCTTAGCCCTTGTTTTAGTGTTTGTATATGTAAGTTACATAAGATAGAGGCAGCTCTTTCCCTGTTGTTTTTTATTACTTTTGTTTTTTTTTTCTTTTCATTTTCGAGCCATGCCACGCAGCTTGTGGAATCAGACTTCCCTGATAGTTCAGTTGCTAAAAAATGTGCCTGCAGTGCAGGAGTCCCCGGTTTGATTCCTGGGTCGGGAAGATCCCTTGGAGAAGGGATGGGCTACCCACTCCAGTATTCTTGGGCTTCCCTGGTGGCTCAGCTGGTAAAGAATCTGCCTGCAATGTGGGACACCTGGGTTCAATTCCTGGGTTGGGGAGATCCCCTGGAGAAGAGAAAGGCTACCCACTCCAATATTCTGGCTGGAAGAAGTCCATGGACTAAATAGTCCATGGGGTCACAAAGAGTCAGACACAACTGAGCGACTTTCACTTTCAACCAGGGACTGAACCCAGGCCCCTGTGGTGAAAACGTTGAGTCCTAACCTCTGTGCCACAAAGAAATTCCCTGTTGTTTCTAATCTTAAAAGCTGCAGTTTTCTTGAATAATTTTGTGTAATATCCATTTGATAGTTATTAAAATCTAATGCATAAGCCAGTATTCTGGTCATTGGAGGTTAATAATCTATGGGACACACTTCTATTTCTTTTCCTTCTCTCACCAATAAAATGTTCTTTAGGATTTAATCACAGTCTTTATTCTTCCTGTGTCCACATTTGCACAAGTCTTCAGTCCTTTCTTCACTTTTTCAAAATGACTTCTTTACCTGTTACTTTGCTAAAGAAAAGGGTAGCCTCTTGTTGTCTGTATCTTCTCAGCGCTCCTTTTGTTTCTACCAGTTACTTTCCACCTTCACTGCTACTACATTTTTTTCTGTAAGGTCATTGTATTAAGAAAATTCTCTTTCTCATCACTTTTATGTCTTCACTTTCCCCAACTTTGGCTTTTGGCATTCCTTCTTTTGACTTTTTTTTTTAACTTGGGTACTTGGTTCAAAGAAGTCTTAACAACATTCTTAGTATAATGGGTTTTGTTTTGTTTTCTGTAACACCCCTCCAATTTTTTTCCTCTTGGGATGTTCATATCTAATGGTATGAGTAGTACTACTGAAGTGCCAAGTCCCAAAATGAGTTAATTCTTTCTTTTTGTGATACTTCGGATTCTAGGTTCAACCCTTCACTCACTAATAGTTTTAGGTTTCCCTGTTGACACAGCACTGTACTAGATGCTAACACATGCAAAGGATGGCTCTTACCTTCCAAATGCAGGCACCTGGTAGGTAGTGTGAGTGGATGGTGCCAATGATAGTGTCTCACAAAACCAGTGTGTCTTGATTTCTGCCTCTTGAGTCCTCCCTACTCTTGACATTCTGGTCCGGGCACTTCTTAACCACTTAACTTGGGCAGTATGTGCTGTTGACTCACCTCAGCGATTCTACAGCCATCCCATATACACTGGCAGTTTTGATCATTTTATTCCTAATCTAAGCCTTGGTGCTGCCTCTTCACCCTTCGGTCATCTCAACCTAGATTTAAGATTTTTTTTCCAAGTAGAACCTAACTTACCAGCCACATTTTTTTTTTTTAATAGCTCTTCTCTGCACATCTCAGCTGAAGCACTTAACTGATCTTTCAGTTAGAACACAGTGAGGTTTTGCAGGAAGGGCAGCAGGAGCAAAAATCACAAGGAAATGGCAAGCTTATAGTAGTAGATGAGGGCATTTCATTTTGTAAACTTTTAAAATTCCTTAAGCTAAAAGAAAGAAAATTAGTTCTGTTTTCTTGGTGAAGTAGTAATTAAGTATAGCTTGATCCTCTTAGTATATTTGTATCTTTTACTAAATTCATGTTAGACATTAATAGCTGTTTTAGAAATATTATTTTTAATCCTATTTAAGGTTTAGAATGGAGTAAGATCTTGAACCTGATCTACTTTGGGTGTGAAGAAAGTGATGCATTTAATGCTAATCAACTGTATTTCCTATTTTAAAACTGTGCTGACAGTACAACCAGAGTTGAAATTGAAGGTTTCATATATAAGTAGAGGGATTTGGTATGGTGGGAAAAGCCTTAGACTGGAAGTCAGGAAGCTTGAGAATAAGAATTGTAGTTCCAGTACTGGCATTGAACTAACTGTGTCCTTGAACAAATGGCTTCTTTAATCTCTCAAAACTAAGCAGTTTGGACCAGGTCAGTCACCTTTCAGCTTTACAATGCTGTGATTCAAATCTGCTTGGAGGGAAAAAAGTGAATATGTGCTTAATTTTGGGTTTAGGTGCTATTTTTAAAGCTGTAATGCCAGTTCATGTAAATATGTAAGTACTATGTATTTTTATTTAGAAATGCAAATATGTTTTAAGTTGTATTCTTGTACCTGGTGTAATGTTAGGGAACAGTTTCCCAAAAGCACAGATTTGTATGAGTAAATCACTATACTCTTAAATAATTAATATTTTAAACTTTGCCTTTTTTTTTCCCTCGTTGGGCATCAGCATTTTTAATAAACACAGCAACTTTTTTTTGTTTGTTTTTTTGTACTGTTTCGATTGCCAACATGTAGTTTCCTTATATTTAAAGTTTCCATATATGGAATGCAGTCAAATGGTGTTTTTTTTCCTACGTGGATAACCTTTAGTTTTGTGAGTGTTCTTTTTTGTGGGTTTTTTTGTTTTGTTTTGGAGTTTTTTTGCTGCAAGGCTTGTGGTATCTTAACTTCCCTGACCAGGTATTGAAATCAAGCCCTAGCAGTGAGAGCAACTGAGTCCTAACCACTAGATTGCTAGGGAATTCCTAAATAGTTGTTCTTAATTTGTACTTTTTTTAGAGGATTTTAAGATAGAAGGGAGAGGGGCTTAATAAGCAAGTTGGTAAACCAGTGAACAGAAAGGGATTTTATCTCCTCATCTTAGGTATGTTTCCTTTGATTTGGTAGTAATGGGGTTTTTTTGCTTTGCGCAGACTCAGATCCAGTACCTCAAGCAAGTCCAGCAGCCTAGCGTTGCACAACTGAGATCAGCAATGGTGGACCCAGCGATCAACTTGTTATTCCTAAAAATGAAAAGTGAACTGGAACAGACTAAAGACAAACTGGAACAAGCCCAAAATGAACTGAGTGCCTGGAAGTTTACGCCTGATAGGTAAACAAATCATACTCCCCAGTCAAGACTTCCCTGACAGTCCCACTGCGAGAAAGCTGTGGTGGGACAGCCACGTACTCGTTTCCACACCAAGACTCAGACTTTTTGAGCCAAAAAGCCACATTCTTATACTATCCAGCTTGTAAAGGTTAATGTAAAACTTACCAGATGAACCTTGTGTTTCAGCTTTTTTCTCTTCCCCCTCCCCTTGCTTCAGAGGCCTGATGGCGTCGGACTATTCCGAAGAAGTGGCCACCTCCGAAAAATTCCCCTTCTAGAACATGTAGACACTTGAGAAATGTTTCTGTTTGAAGAAAATAGAGGGAGAAACAGAAGTCTTAAGTCTGTGGCACACTGTGTCTTCAGACAGTTTGGAGGAATGAAAACCTAGAGATTTAAAACCATGAATTGAACATGTAAAATTCCAGTAAATGTAAAGATGGAATATGCATCGCTCTTAACCTTGAGCATAGTGACTTAGAGACACTGTATATCAGTTTTGCCAATAAGACCGTGGACTTCGTGATTGTTGTTGAACTTCTGGGTCACACTCAAATGAGGTGAATTTTGCCTTTAAAGGGTTTATTTGCTAAGAACCAACTTAATAGTCATGAGTGAATCAAATAATAGATGTCAGTACAAGTAGTTCATCTATTTAACCATTTCGTTTGGGGCTCTATATTACTTGATTGAGCCTTAAATCTGTGGTTTTACTCAATGATTTGTTCTTTGAATGGTTGCTAATACTGTAGATAATCTTACCGAGGACTGTACAAACATGAAGGTGTGGTGTCAAACTTCAGGTTTTAAACTGTTTGAAGCGTTATAAACATTCATTTCACAACTAGATTGTATAAGGATATTGGCTGTGATGAGACTCACTGCGTTATTTTTTTTCAGTAGTGAAATTTATTAAATCCCCATCCATTCAACAGGCACATGTTGAAAGAGCATTGTCGTTGGTGTTAATGGGGGAATGTGTTCCTTCATTGTATTTGGGCCTTTTGTATTGCACTCTTGATATTAAATTAAATGTGCCTTGAAATAGTTGTTTTTTTTTTTTTTAAGTTCAAGGATTACTATGATGATTTTGTTGTACTTTTAACATTTTGATTGGGGGGGCGCTGTGGAGAGCAGATTGATTTCGAAAAAATTGTTGGTGTGCTCTTCAAAGTGAAGGAAAAGGCTCTGTGTCTCATTTTTTGAAGACCTACTTTTTTCCAGCTGGTATCATAAAAAAACAAAGAGACTTGACACTTGTTGCTTTTTGACACCTTGTCCCAGGATATTGCAGTAGAAATTAATGTGGGACAGCTTTACAGGGTGCCTGCCAGAAGATTGGGGACAGAATATATCGGAACTGTGGGCTGGCCTAAGTGAGACATTTTATGAATTGAAAAAAAAGTATAGTGATCATTTGTAGCAAATTCATTTGCTCATTAGATAAATGAGGCATTATTTTCTTCATGCTTCCATCCAATCCTGGAGGTGAATTTTTTCGTCAGATCATTCTATAAGTCACCAATGCGAATTTTCACTTGGTGATAATGGAGTCTAAGATGAGTGGAAGATAAAATGTTCCAGATTGTCCCAACGTTTAAGTGCAGTTTTAACAAGGGTGACTTAAGTTCTCTCTTAATCATTCCAATCAATTGTAAGTATCTTGTATGTCTGTACTTGAGGGAACTGATTGTGGGGCAGAGGGCGGGTTGAAGAAGTGGTTTGTGTGACTTCACAGCAAGAAATCCGCTTCTAAGATTCTCACTGTGGGGGTTGGAGGGTAAGTAACCACATCTGTTTGAAATTAGCTTATTGTACCCGAATTAAGGCTTTTGTATATATTTTATGTCATTAAAGATTATAGTAGAAATGGGCTACGTATTTTCAGTAGGTCAAGAGATAATTAATTCATAAAAGGTATTGTGTACTCAAATTTAGCCAAGCATTTTTCTTTTGCCACTTAAGTAACAGTCACGTTGAGGTGGGGTTTTTTCTTATTGTTAAAAAACGTTTAATTAATAAGATAACACATGCTCATGTATAAGATTGAAACAGCACAAAGAAAAGTAGAGGTGTAAAATAAGTTTTACTCCTGGGTGACCTTCCCCTTGCCTTTCTATTCCCCAGGAATAGTGACCATTTTTAAATTTCTTGGGTATCAAGATAATTTGTATGCATATACAGTAATTATATGTGTATTGGTTTTAAACAAATGCGGACATGCATATGTACATATAGATGATTTGTAGCATGACTTTCCCCAGGCCCCCTTTATCCTTGGACTTTTTTTCCATTTTTTAGTATATTTAGGTTACTTACCATTTTTAATGGTTGTATAATATTTTCATTGTATTACTTTATTTTAACCACCTATAAATGGAATTTTGTAAAAAGTGAACTATAAGCTAGAGTTCATTGGGTGGTATAACTACATCATTAATTTGAAACAAACAGTGCTCAGTCTATACTCTGTCTGCAATAATTCAAATAGAATGGGTTGTGTGGGTTTTGTTTTTCACTTTTTCATTGTTTAAATTTTGAGGGAGAATGATCCCCTGAATTATGTTGTCCACTTTAGTTAAAATATTTCAATCATGTGACAGTGTGTATACTTTAGAATAGTTACAGGGAGATGTTGCAGAGTTTTGACAGTTTTCAGTTTGCATTTATAAACAGTTAGTTGTGTGTGTACCCCTTCAGAATACCCTCATCCCTTCCCCTTGATAACAAAGCAGTGTACAGTATCCGTTCCTTCTCTTAAATTATTTTCTACTTTTTTCTTTGTAAGTTATTTGATTTTTAGCAATGGGTTAGAATATTTTTTAATTAAAAAAAAAATTACTCCAGAGCCAGGTTTCTTGAAATTGGATTCTTACCATTTTTTGTGATACAATGAACACAACACAAATTTTACACAACATAGTAAAGTGGCATAAAATTACAGAATGTTTAAAGAAAACATTCAGTGCAGATTTGTTTTAATCATTTTAGAAGTGATAGGATTATTTTTAGAACATTTATTAAAAGGCGTGACTTCATAAATGAAATATTTTTGCGTTAGAATTTGGTACTTTCTATGAGGTTAAGTCAGGTCACAAATTGCTCTATTGATTTTACAATTGTTTGTATTTAAAAATTTGATACAAAAGAATTCTCAGGTTGGTAAACTGATGTTTTCACAAGAAAGCAGAGTTGGGGGAAGCATAGGCAGTGAAATGGAAGGAAAGCCTCTGTCTCTGATGATAGTGCCTGTTTCTTAATTCCTCGTTTGGTTTCTCTTATTCAGTAGAGGCTAAAGTCTGAGGATGCTAATAGGAAATATGGGAAATCTGGAGCTGTAATGGCAACAAACAGATATCAGCTGATAAAGTTGCCGTGTTGTGAGAGAACCCTTCCCACGTGCTAACTCGTTTTCATGTGAGGCTTCTTTGTGCAATAGTAAGCCAGGTTTTGGGCCTCCCTGGTGGCTCAGTGGTAAAGAATCCCCTGCCAATGCAAGAGATGCGGATTCAATCCCTGGATGGGGAAGATCCCCTGAAGAAGGAAATGGCAACCCACTCCAGCTTTCTTGCCTGGAAAATCCCATGGACAGAGGAGCCTGCTGGGCTACAGTCCATGGGGTCACAAGAGAGTCAGATACGTCTTACTGACTAAACACCACCACCAGCAACCACCAGGTTTTATTTCAGATTTGTGTAAGGAAAATATATCACAAACTTTCACTTGAATCACATTGGGTTAAAACATGTGCTATTGATAAAAGAAATCTTGCATCACAAACCCCAATAACAGTGTCTCAGTAAAACTTGAGTGCTTTTCTTAGTGTCAGCATTAAGAATAGAAATGATCACTTTTTTAAAGAGTTCTGATTTAAGCATACAATTGTGATGTTACCTTAGAGACTTGGAAAGGGACAGTTTGATATTCTTACCATAAAGTTGAGAATGATCTTACTGATGAAAAATTTTTTTGCTGACACTATTCTTTTAATGGGCTTTGATTTGCCCTATATATTACTTCACAGTACATCTTCTTATTAGTAATATATAGAGGATGAACCTTGATTGATTTTTGCAATTGCTGTATATATGCATGTAGAAAGTATGGCATTCCTAATTTGGCAGATATTCACATATTTGCATTATTTGTGCTGCTGCTGCTGCTGCTAAGTCGCTTCAGTCACGTCCAACTCTGTGTGACCCCAGAGACGGCAATCCACCAGGCTCCCCAGTCCCTGGGATTCTCCAGGCAAGAACACTGGAGTGGGTTGCCATTTCCTTCTCCAGTGCATGAAAGTGAAAAGTGAAAGTGAAGTCGCTCAGTCGTGCCCGACTCTTAGCAACCCCATGGACTGCAGCCCACCAGGCTGCTCCACCCATGGGATTTTCCGGGCAAGAGTACTGGAGTGGGGTGCCATTGCCTTCTCCGATTATTTATGCTAAATAACCCCAATCTTATTTTTGTGTCCTAAGGATAATCTTTTCAACATGAATAAAATTTCACCATATATTAGTATTAAAATTTCAAAAACTTATATCCCAGTTTAAGACAGCTCAAATATATATATACATATATATCATATAAAGTTAATTGAGGGATTAATAAATAGAAATAGTCTTGAGTCTTAAAAACAATTACTGAACAGGCCTCACTTAATGCAATAAACGTTCTTGTGGGAACTGCCTATTAACAGGCATCCTTATAAACACTGGTCTAGCAAGAATTTATTCTCATTTGTATATTTATAGGTACTGATTTTATATATTAGGTAGAAGTTTACATTTGTGGTTGATGTTGCATTTACCCTTTCAAGAACTTTTCTGTTTCATAAAGCTAAGTACCTTAGAGTTTTATTAATATTGATATATTTGAAATGTGTGTCAAATAACTGGCCTGTTTGTATTTCAAATTATAATTTGGGATAAAAGTAGATTTCAGAATCAATTATAATGTAATAGAAAGTAGCCACTTAGGTATTTTTTCTTCAGGTTTTATCTTTGCTGCTGTATTGGCAAAATACTGAAATGTACAAGATGGATGTGTCCGGAAAAGAAGATGGTAATTGTAGGCAGGCGTCTACTGTGACATAGTTATATTCTGTATGTGTTATATCTGTTGCTGTAATAATTTCAAACAAAGAAGGTTGTCAAGAATTTGTCTTCATTTTGTGATGAATGGCTCTTTCCTTTGCAGCCAAACAGGCAAAAAGTTAATGGCGAAGTGTCGAATGCTTATCCAGGAGAATCAAGAGCTTGGAAGGCAGCTGTCCCAGGGACGTATTGCACAACTTGAAGCAGAGTTGGCTTTACAGAAGAAATATAGTGAGGAGCTTAAAAGCAGTCAGGATGGTAAGGGGTTTTTTGAAAAGTTTGGTTAACTTTGCACTGGCTTTAAAATACTGCCAGGCATGAGTATTATAGATTAGAGTCTTTATATGCTAATCTCTACCAATGGTTCTATGAAGTTATAAGTGAAATATTTCCAGTTGAGTCAACAAACAAAGCCATTTAATTTAGTGGTGGTTTCCCCCTCCCCCCCCAGTTGTTTGTTGTGCAAATTTCATAAGTTTTTGTTTTTTTAGGGGTGGGGTTTTTTTTAGGGGAGGGCTTTTGTATTAATAAGGCATTCTGTAGCTATATAAATTTATATTCAGTGCTTAAAAGGATATATTCAGTGCTTAATATCTTCACTTAACCGATTTCTCTAAGTGTAGATCTTGGAAATATTTGGCCATGTCCAGGGATCTAAAAATATGTAATTGATTGTGGAAGAATTCCCTAGTGGTCCAGTGGTGTGGAGTCAGTGCTTTCAGCTCCTGGGCCAGGTTCCATCCCTGGTCAAGTCACTCAAGTTCCTGCAAGCTGCGAGGCATGGCCAAAAATAAGAAATAAATACAGAGTTTCTGTTTAGTGAATAAGATGTAATATTTATTTGCCCAAAGAAATGGAACTTGTCAGCCACCATGCTGGTCTAGTACAGCTGCATGCATGCTCTTTCTCCTTTGTGAAGAAAATTAGTAAGAAAAACACCCAGTCTCTCTTAAAATTAAATTAATTGCAACTTTGCAGGTAATTGCAAAGAAGGTCAGTAGTCAATATCTTTAAAATTGCCTCTTCAAAGTGGTGGTTTTTAGCTCTTACTATTTGTAAATACACTAAATAGAAGTCTTTTTGTATAGTAGTGAAGGAACTCCCTCACCCCAAGACCTTTTTAGAACTTCATAAATAACTGTATTTTCATCAGTTTCAAGAGTTACTTTTTTCTGAATTTTGTTCTTGAATGTAGAATAATCTTTGCTGACAGCATAGGCTTCTTTGGAGTGTTGGAATCAAGGGCTTCCCAAGGGACTACACCTGCTGTGGAGCTGAACATGGACTAGGCGGGTGTGGAGTAAGGGGCCAGGCGTGTGGGCCCATAGGCAGGCAAACGTGGAACAGATTTTGTGGGCTGTAACCAGTTTTATGTGGCCAGATAGTTTGGATCGTTGTAAATTTGGTTGCTTTTATATATTCAGGCTTTTGCTTTCTCTCACAAATAAACTTGTTGTTGAATGGCTATTTTAAAATTCTAAGCAAAACCTTAAAATATTCTTTCGTGATTTTAGAATTGTATTTGTTTACTTAAACATTTATTGACTGCCTAGCTTTGTGCAGGCACTAAGAAGTATTTTTAATTATATTGTAAGAGATATTAAAGTAGGTTTGGCTCTCCTTTGCACAGAACTGAATGACTTCATCATTCAACTTGACGAAGAAGTAGAGGGTATGCAGAGTACCATTCTAGTTCTTCAGCAACAACTGAAGGAGACGCGCCAGCAGTTGGCTCAGTACCAACAGCAGCAGTCTCAAGCCGCAGGCCCGAGTACCAGCAGGACTACATCTTCGGAGCCTGTAGGACAGGCAGAGGCCACAGGTAAAGACTGCAGTCGTCTGGCCAACGGACCAAGTAATGGCAGTTCCTCCCGGCAGAGGACGTCTGGGTCTGGATTTCACAGGGAGGGGGACACAGCCGAAGATGACTTTCCTTCTTCTCCAGGGAATGGGAATAAGGCCTCCAGCAGCTCGGAGGAGAGAACTGGCAGAGGAGGTAGTAGTTACGTAAACCAACTCAGTGCGGGGTATGAAAGTGTAGACTCTCCCACGGGCAGTGAAAACTCTCTCACACACCACTCAAATGACACAGACTCCAGTCATGACCCGCAAGAGGAGAAACCCGTGAGTGGGAAAGGTAACCGAACTGCGGCCTCCCGCCACGTTCAGAATGGCTTGGACTCAAGTGTAAATGTACAGGGTTCAGTTTTGTAAAAAAACAAAAAAATTTCCAGCAAATTTTTATACAGTGTCATTTAATTTGGAAGAGGATACTGTCCAGTTAATTAATGCATACTTTTGTCACAATTTGCCTTTTTTGTGGGTGGTTTTTTTTTTCCTTTTTTCTTTGCTTCAATACCTCTGCCACTTTGGAAATTGTAACAGTTAATTACTTTGAATGTTGCTAAAAGGACATTTTGTGTAGGGTCAGGTTATTTTTATATGAGTTAATGTGAAGTTGTAAATGGAACTTTTTGCTTAAAGTATAACACAGTGATGTCTGTGTGAATCTGTGTCTACCCTAGAACCTGTGCTGTGTGAGGGCATTCTTACTCATGCTGTTACTATGCTTATGCACCATTCAGACTTGTCAGAGTAGATGTGGGTTTATGACTGCCAAGTTTGCCCAGTACAGTAGTTTTATCACTAAAAGTTGGACTTGTTGAAGGAGTCCTATAGTAGTTTCAGTGTTAGATACAGTTTTTCCCACCATACATCTGTGCATTTTCTCTTTAGGTGATTGAATGTTTAAGAAATTTGTGTGCATAGTTACTCAGTTTTTATGAATTGTTGTATCCTGTTAATGCATATTGCTCTGTGACTCCAGTATATCTTACCTGTACTGACCAAACTTAAATAAAGATTTTTATTGTAACTCCTTACAGTGGTTGTTTTTTTGTTTGTGTGTATGTGTATAGCATTTGTCATTTCTTTTCATTGAATAGCTGAATGTCTACTCCATTTTTCCACATACCACAAAGGTGGAACTTAAGTCCATGCATACATTTAATTGTGCACTTTGTTTTTCTCCTGCCTTATACAAATAATTGTTAAAATATTTCAAAATTCAGAAAAATGTAAAGAAGGAAATAGTCACCGAAGTATTTGTTAGGTTATAATTGAAAAAGTAGGCTTTGTGAAATGATTTCAGGTAATTAGGTATCGTGTAGTCAGTGATGTTTTAAAATCTTATCCACTTACACGGTTTTGTACTAATAACATCTGCTAATATTATGTAATAACAGTGTGGAGTGTTAGAATGAAGGCGAAATGTTTTAAAGAGGTAAGACTGTTTGCTTCATTTCCTGTCACGTTTTAAACATTAAGTATCAAGGTCCAGTTGGGGGTGGGAGGTAGTCTCAAGAGGGAGGGGATATATGTATACTTAATAGCTATTTCATGTTGTTGTACAGCAGAAACCAATACAAATTGTAAAGCAGTTATTCTCCAAATAAGTATCAAGGTCTGGAATGGAATGGCTCTAAAATAGCTTTTCATATGTGTGGTTAAGATGAAGTATGAGTTTTGCTAAAAGCAAAATACTTTGTTTTATATATATCTGTAATATAATCAGGGAACCTCAGACGGAGAGTTAACGGCATTTGAAACTGAGGTACAACTTGAAAATAACTCCTTTGGTTTTGCTTAACTGGCATACAAATATATCTGGTTTTCATGGTGTAGTAAAATACTGAACTTGTCTTTTGATTAACCTTTTGTGCAGTCTTCAAGTGTTGAAAAAGATCCTACACAATTTTAAATGAATTTGCTTATATACATTTTGGTATGTACTGAAATAACTATTTCCTTGGTGTATTAAGTAATGTGGACTTTGGCTTTAATTGTATATACTTTTAACTTGCTGAATTTAAACGGAATTTCTCTTCCTTTTTGTGGTATGTAATCATTGGTGTGTGCAGGAAGAAATTTTTCAACTAGTGATAGAATTGTGTGACTAAATTTAATAGGCCTATTATGTATCATTACCAATTTTCAGAATTCTGTTGAATCTGCGTTAATGGGTGAATGACTTGGGCAGAGAGAACTCAAGGTTGTTGGTATTTTTTGTTTCTGGAGTTGGATGCTTTATTTGCCTGGTGTGCCTGATTAAAGAGATGGTAAATCATAATGGAGGTTGAGAGTGACCTAGATTTTAATAGGCTGGAATCCTGGCTCTACCGTTTATCTACTTCATGACTTGAGTCAACTACTTTATCTCTGTGGCTCCAGTGTTTCCCTGTAAAGAGCAATAAATGAGTTAATACATGTAAAGTGCTCTCAACAGCACCAAGCATCTAGTGACTGCTCACTAAATGTTCACATGACTGTTACCTTGAAGTTCCAGTCCTGGTAACAGACTGTCTCCTTTGGTCATACTCCCAAGTAGAAATTTTTATTGTTTGGGTAGTTTCCACTGATGGAACAGGACAGTAGCTTTAATGTATTGTTGTATCTTGGAGGGAAAAGTCAAAAGCCGCCTGTATTATTTCATTTCTGAGTTTGAAGTGTCTTACTTCTTAATGCTGGACAAGTGCAGGTGCCTAAGCATTCTTGAAGATGGAGAACCCAGCTTTTGGCAAAAGGCTTGCCGAGTACTGCCAAAGAACGGTAATTTTATGGGCAGACAACTTAGTTAAAGCCCAAGATGATAAAGTATCTGTGTTTCTACTTGAACATTATTTTCAGAGTGTTTACTATGAAGGTAGCCAAAAAAAAAAAAAGGTCTTAACATTTTTTGACATGTTTTAAGTACTTACATGCCAGAAACTGACGGATATTTTACATGCATTATAATTTTTATCATCACTCCATGAGACAGGCACTTGTTATCCCCACCTACACAGTAGTAGATGTGCTTAAAAGGGTCCTGTAAAAAGCAAAGGGTTGGCAAACGTTCGAGCTGCCCTTCAGGTGCTGTTACTAAAGCTCTCTGGACATGTCAACCTCAAAACTGGCCGCTGACCCAGGTCTGATGCCAAGAGCTGATTCTTGACTCTGCCATTCTGCCTCCCTTCATCCTCTAGAGTAAGAGGAAAACAGTGTACCTGAGCTTCTAAGGAGGACACTTCACCAGCCGCCTGGGTGGTCACTGTGGTAAGCGGGTCAGAAACTCCCAAAACGGCAGTGCAGTATGGGAAAAATGCAAACCATGATTCTAAGTATATAGTTCAAGATGCTAGCTAAGGGAAGAGGGTTTAGTTAACCTCTCAGAAGTGGTTAATTTTGGCCCTCGAAGGAAATGATACTAACTAGTTTGTGGACAAAAAGATTGAGACTGCATCTGAAATTACTAGGGGATATACCAGTTGCTATCTCTTAACAAGATTTAGCGGGTACCACTGCTGGGATGATTTTAATGAGAAAACAATGTAAAAGTGCTTGTTACATAGGGCTCACTAGACTAGTTCTCTTGACCTCTCAGCTATGTTTGATGCAACAGAGCACTCAGGTTTCTGGGACACTTGTGCAAACAACGTAAAGTCATTCTGGCAGTTTTCTCTCAGATGTTTCTTACTGCTCACTAATTCTCACTGTTCCCTGTGCCCAACCATTGCCTACTGCTCTTCTCTGCTGGCACTTCCCTATCTGGCCCATATATAGCTTTGGGGTAGACAAAACTGTGAGGACTCCCCTGAGGATAGGTGCTGCGTGGCCACTCAACAAAAGCAAACAATTGTCCTCAACTTTTGCTGTTAGGTTGGTGGGCTCTGAATAGAGCCTCAGGTGGGAAACAAGTGAATACATTTCTTGCATTCAGAAGAATATAGTCATTCAGATATATAAGGCCCTGAGCTTAAAGAATGTATTAATTTATATTGTAATGTGCCAGGGGCTGTGCATAAAGCAATACAGCAAGATCTTGTGAAGACAGAAGTAGGAAGTTTAGTAAGTAGAAAGACAAAGATAGAACATGCTCAGAGGTACTAAATAGGAAGTCTTCCTGGAGGAAGAGATGTCTAAGTGGAGTGCTACATGGTAGGCTGGTAAACAGAAACTCAGCTTTGAATAGAGATAGAACAAAGACTTGAAGAGGTGGGTACAATGGGTTTGGTTTAGGCATGTTAAATTTGATGTGCTTATGGCAAATTTTCATAGGGTCTGTCAGCTCAGAAGACAAAGTAGGGAGAGATTTCCAAACAAACAGTAAAAGGGCAAAGTAAGCCTGGCTGAGAGTGGCCAGAGACGTAAAGGGATGCTGGTATAGAACAGAGTGTGAAATCGAAGGACAGGTTCCTTAAATTCCTTAGAGACTCATGTTTCTGGACAGAACACATTCCAGTCAGAAGACTGCTGATTCCATCAGGGTTCCAAACGCTGAGGATTCTCCTGACCACCATTATCCAAGCATTTCCTTCTCCACAGGGCCTGTGCTTTATAGTGCATGTCTCTGTAAAGTCTTAATGTGGGTTCCCAGGACCTAATGAATTTTCAGTCTACTTGAAAGCTCTTCAGAAGGATCACCCCTGTCTTGTCAACAGTTTTCCCTCCACAACCTGTAACTAAATTTTCTTCCTCCAGTGTTCTCAACAAGTTGCACTGCCTGCCTGGAAACTCTTTGCTTCCTAGTGTATTAGGCATTTCTCTCTGATTTACTGAACAGAGTAACTTCTAGGGAGTCAGCCTGGATGAATCAGGATGCTTTAAGTTTAACAGAACAGCTTAGCTAAGACGGGCTTAAACAATAGTATGTGTTAGTCGTTCAGTCGTGTCCAACTCTTTGCGACCAAATGGATTGTAGCCTGCCAGGCTCCTCTGTCCATGGGATTTCCCAGGCAAGAATACTGGAGTAGGGTTGTCATCCCCTTCTCCAGGGGATCTTCCCATCCCAGGGACCGAACGCAGGTCTGCATTGCAGGCGGATTCTTTACCAGCTGAGCCATTCATTAGGGAAGTCAGGACTTAAACAATAAGGAAAACTTTTCTCACACTGTTGGAAGATGAGAGGTTGAGTGAAGTCTGGAGTTGCTCTCAAAGATGTCCTCCAAAGGCCATAGTTCTGTTCATCTCTGCTCAGATGTCTTCAGAGTGTTGGCCTTGCAATCATGCTGGCTCTTCTCATGATCAAAATGTGGGTGCAGCACTTCCAGGCTTCACACCCAGACACCACAATGTCCATAGGGAAAAAGGATCTATCTCTATCTTTCAGAAGTGAGAATACATTTCCCAGAGCGACCCAGCAAGTTTCCCTTCACATTTTTGTGGCCAAGATTAGGTCAGTGTACATTCCAAAACCACTGGCCAGGGCTAAGACTATTTAGGGTAAAATGAATGTTTAGGATCCAATCACTATATAACTGGGATCATGGGAAAAAGGTGAAAAATACTTTTTTTTTTTTTAAATAAACAGGATAAGTCTATTCAGCTTGGAAATTCCAGCCATCACTGATTACCCCACCAGTACCCTTTACTCAAACACCTTGTCAATACAGAAAATGGTGGTTTAGTGTTAATTATTAACTCCGTGTCTATTGCCAACTCTAACCTCTTTGTATGCAACCCTTGGGCATGGGTAAAGCTCTCGGCTAATACCATGAAAAATGCATTAATATCTCTTTTACAAGCATTAAGCCCTTATCGTGTGTCCAACACTGTCCTATTGCTAGAGAGAATAAGACAAAGCAAGACTTCTCTCTGGGAGACTAGATTTTTGGAGTGAGTCCAGGGCAAAATCGCCAGAGCTGAGGCTGGCAAGCGGGGCCAGGTACTGAGGTTCCTAGAACTCTGAAGGATTTTGAACTTTGCCCAACAAGGGATAGGAAGTTGGAAAGGGTTTAAAACAGAAGTCATCCAACTGTTGTTATTGTACACGCTCCTTGCCTTCCAGACTATCTACACGGTCAACTAGGGGAAATCCTTTTGATGTGTGGGACAGAAACACTTTGCTCACACACTCGCTGCTATGGCTGATCCTCCAGGATAAGAAAGGCAAGGGGGCCAACTCCACAAAAGGGCACGGAGTCCTCCCACTGTTGGCAGAGAGGAACCAAGCTAACCCCCTACGTAAATGAATGATGGGTTACGGACGCCCAGGCAAAAACAAAGAGGAACTTGAGAAGCCCCGAGAGCAAAAAGCACGCATCAGAGAGGCCCGCAGGCCTGCAGCTGGTTGGATTCACACCGAATTCTCAATGCAGAGATACAGAGCCTGGGCTGAACGCCGGATACGCCTGCCGCCTCACTTGTCAGTGACTCCAAAAAATCCTTAAATTCAAAAAAAGACAACCTTCCTGAGTCGGGAAGATCCCCCGGAGAATGAAATGGCAACCCACTCCAGTATCTGTGGGGAAATCCCATGGACAGAGGAGCCTGGCAGGCTACAGTCCATGGGGTCGGAA
>NW_011494720.1:8898908-8899081 GCF_000754665.1 Bison bison bison
TGCCGGGGTCCGGCTGATGCAGGATGTTCGAAGGAGAGACGGCCTAGGCGACTATTTATATGCTAATTAGAGATATAAGAGTAATAGAATGAGGATAGCTCAGTAGGAAAATTCAGTGGAGAAAAGAGGCTGAGTAGCTTGGTTTACGCGGGAGACCAATAAAACTTCAAGAC
>NW_011494720.1:8899223-8906016 GCF_000754665.1 Bison bison bison
TGGGGTTTGAGCCGTGAGCTAGGCCTGGCCTGCTCGTGGGGACCGCCTTCCGCCGCACCCTCAACCCACCCACCACAGGGCCTCCGGGACGCTCAGAACCCCGCGCCTCGCGCCTCTGCGGCCGGCCTGCCTGCCTTCCCTGCCCATTCCTCGCTCGCTCTCATCTGAGTGTTCTGATTGGCGTCTTGGGTAGGGCCACCGCGGCTCCTTGCCCTCCTATTGGTTGGCGGGGAAAGACGCTT
Source organism: Bison bison bison (assembly GCF_000754665.1). Lineage (NCBI taxonomy): Eukaryota > Metazoa > Chordata > Mammalia > Artiodactyla > Bovidae > Bison > Bison bison. Next base: position 8,899,466 of record NW_011494720.1, read on the forward strand.
TGCCGCGAGCCCCCTGATTGGCCAGCCACGGGAAGCACCATCTCAGCCTTGTGGCCACAGGGGGCGGGGTCGCTGGGTGGTCTGAGTTGGCGCGGGGCGGGTGGGGGACGCCGGGCAAGGGGGTCGCGTAGCTTAAAAGGAGAGTTAGAATTGTCCTAATGTCCTTAGCGGTATATAGATTTCAAAGGCCCTGGGCACGCTGGAGTGGGCGCCTTCTTTTGTTAGGGAAGCTTTTGCCCGCGCCCATCAAGCTCGGATTTGGGGGAGTGAATGGGTAGGTTTCCCGCGGGTCCGCAGTCTCTCCGCACACACTGGGAACTGCCTGCCTGGGATTCGACTGCTGCGCGTCCCCCGCGCTCCTCTCTCTGCCCGTAGTGGGGCGTCTTTTCCGAGGGAAAAAGCACCGGCCCGCCGGCTCCCCCAGCTCCCCAGGCTCCCTCTCCATCGACCTCGTCTTCCCTTCTGTTCTAGGCTCCTTCAATGGTGCCTTATCGACCGTTCCTGTCCATGACCTGGGCTCAACTGTCATCAGAGAGGTCCTGAAAAGGGCCGCTGTGGCTCCCGAAGAGGTCTCGGAGGTCATATTTGGACACGTTTTGGCAGCAGGTAACTGCCTAGATCAGGGTTATTGGAAGCAATAACCTCTCCTCCCCCTGCTCCCTACTTCACACACAGAAACATGTGTTCTTGCCTCTATGCATTTCATCTATTAGAATGTCTCCTGTCGCCTTCTGCCAGGCCCCATCAGTAGCTTCTCTCCAACTTAACCCGAGGGTCTTTAATATACGTTTCCTGGTCGATCCTACATCTCCGTCCTCCGCTGCCTTTTCATTCTTTAGAGGCAGGACCAGCCTGAGGTATGGGAGAGGATGCAGGGCCTTCTGTATTTCCCTAGTTTCTCACATTCAATAAAAATGCATTGAATTCTTCTGTGTCCCGCTCTGTGCTGGGTGCTGGGACAGGGCTCCACCGGCACAAGTCAGTCCTTGGCCTGCACCGGGTTCACTTCTGTGCTGGCCTGGTGGGTGGCTCCCAGAGAAGGGTGCATCACCCCTGGAGGGGCTGCTGTAGATGAATCTCAGGAGTGTTCCAACTCACTTCTGATTCCCACTAGGTTTACAGGCCCACACCCACTGACAATTCCAAGTTAGTTATCCATAACTAGTGCTCATTCAGAAGCACAATAAATTCTAATTATTCCTAGTGATAATGGTGTCACACTCACGGCCAACTTTTGTCCTTACTGTATCCGAGACCCAAACCATTTTTCTGTACATTTACTTTGCAGTTTTGTAGTTAGTTCCTCTTCCTAGTTCTCCTTTTTCACTTTGTCCTCATGGGCTTTAAGGTTGAAGCACATTACTTTTCTCCTGACTTTCCAAGGCATTGAAGTGTTTGAGTCACACCCTCAGGTGTTAACTCATTTTTTGGAACACTGCCTCCTTTCTTCCCAGACCCAAGCTCAGACTTGTTCCGTTGCCGTAGGGTCCTCCACTCCAGGTTTCTCTGTTACCTCTTCCACATCACTTTTCTCCTCTTGAGAGACTGAGTAACGAATACAGGATCACAGCCTTGAACCCAGATCTGTCCTACTCTTTAAGCCCCGGTCCCCTCCACCGTTGTGTAACTAATATTTACTGAGCAACTGCTGCACTCCAGACTGCCGGGGTCCGGCTGATGCAGGATGTTCGAAGGAGAGACGGCCTAGGCGACTATTTATATGCTAATTAGAGATATAAGAGTAATAGAATGAGGATAGCTCAGTAGGAAAATTCAGTGGAGAAAAGAGGCTGAGTAGCTTGGTTTACGCGGGAGACCAATAAAACTTCAAGACAAGAAGTTTGCACCACTTAAGTAGGCCGCAGGCGCCCTCTCGAATAGTGGAAGGTGCCCCACCCTAGACACCTTCTCGAGTGGGTCTTAGAAGCCCAGGCATAATTAGTAAGCATGGTGGGTTCCGCACTCCAGATGGAGACTTCAGCCAGAATGTGAAAAGAAAGACATGGGGAGACCAAGCGCTGGTGAGCAAGGCCCGTAGCTTTATTTTTAACAGGGGCTTATATACTCTAAGTTACACATAGAGGATAATAGGGGATGCAAAGTCAGCAGTTTTTGATCCTTATCAAAAACCAGGGTTTCTTTCCTGCAAATTTATCGTATACAAATGGTTTAGGTGATTTACATCATCTTCTGGCCAGAAGGCCTATTAACATTTTATGACTCTTGACAAGGACTTATCAACAAAGACTTATCTTCTCTTAGAGTAATTATTTTAAGGTTTGGCGCCATCTTCCGAAGATAAAATTGCATTCCTATAGGGCGGATGTGTAATGGGTTTACAACAAAGGAAAGAATTTATTACCTTAAGGGTCTAAAGTTACTAACACCAAGGCCACTACTTATTTTTTCTACATACCAACTATATTAATTAATACACATTCAAGGATACAATTCAGGGGATGTGAAAACTTGGCAACAAGCATTGGCTCATCAATGAAATCCTTTACTAGTCTTATTCTGACAGTTTCTAACTCTCTGAGAGGCTCTAAGCTATTTGAATATCTTAAGCTTCCCGTGAGACTGTAAACAATCGTATGCATAGCTGTAGGAGTCCGGGTAACTTGTCAGGCAAGTTAGAGAGTCATCTGAGGGGTTTGGATTTAAACACTCCTAATTGCCCAGGAACTTTATTAATTGGAGCTGTAAGTTAACTCTTTGACAGAGAGAGCGAGATGGTGGTAGGGGACAGCCCCCAGTAAAGTCAGAGGTGAGAGCACAAAGCAATAAAGTAGGCAGACTCTGGTTTTTGGGGGGCACATGCTCGAGAATATCCGGGGGGACTCCTGAGGCTCGATCCCGCCTTTGCGTATGCTGAGCCTCCTTCCTCATGACCTTTGTCACGACTGGAATGCCTCACCGGCTCCCGGCACCAGACATTATCAACTGACAAACAATGTTCATGTTAGATGGAAATCCTCAATTCTCACTGAGTTCACTTTCTGCTAAATGCAGACCATTAATTAATTCTGTTTGGCACTCATTTCTTAACTCTAAGCAAGATCCTCTGGAGTAGGAAATAGCTAGCCATTCCAGTATTCTTGCCTGGAAAAATCCCATGGACAGAAGAGCCTGGTGGGCTACAGTCCATGGGGTTGGAAAGAGTCAGACACCACTGAGCAACTGAGCATGCACGCACCTAAAGATGGGGATTATGAATAAATGCATACTTATTTATACATACTTATGTGGAAGGAAATGGCAACCCACTCCAGTGTCCTTGCCTGGAGAATCCCAGGGACGGGGGAGCCTGGTGGGCTGCCGTCTATGGGGTCGCACAGAGTCGGACACGACTGAAGTGACTTAGCAGCAGCATGTATGAATAAATACATACTTCCTTCCCTGAAGGAAGTGCCCACAATTGAATTGTGGAAAAATATTTGTCAGTTCTGATTTTGTACGTGTCTTGTTATATAACCAGTTAATCATGGTGTGATCAATATTAAGCAAGTAAAGAGGTGCTTCTTAGTAGAGGTTTCCTAAGTAGAGGAAACTTTCCTAAGTTTAACTTCCTACTAAGAGGTTAAACCTTAGTAGAGGTTTAACCCTCTTAATCCTCCCGGGCTTTCCAGGAGGCTCAGGGGGTAAAGAATTTGCCTGCAATGCAGGAGACGCAAGTTCAATCCCTGGGTTGGGAAGATCCCCTGGAAGACGGCATGGCAACCCACTCCAGGATTCTTGTCTGGAGAATGCTATGGACAGAGGAACCTGGTGGGCTACAGGCCATAGGCTTGGAAAGAGTTGGACACGACTGACTCGAATGAGCACACGTGCACGCTTACCCTCCCAGGTATCTTAAGCCATGATGAAGAAAGCAAACAGCCCTAGTGAAAAACAGGAATAATGCCAAATTTCTGCCCTATTTTTTTTCCATGTGTGCTCATTCAAGTACACACTTGATCAAAAGATCAAGCAAAAGATCAAGAAGACAGTTCCTTCTTACAGTATTAATAACTTTGTGGAGGAGGAAGCTTATATTCATGAAGTTTCTATGGTACAGCACAAGAGAATATGTATTCAGGGGTCAGACCGGGACAGGTCCATACAATTCTCTGCCTCTCTCAGGAACTTGACTTGGCTGGGAAGTGGCCGGAGACCCAGTTGGCAGCCTCTTGAACTCTGCATGCACTTTCATCCCAACATGCTGTCTTTCTCTTTGGCTGCTGAGTGGCCTCTGTGATTCTTCTTCCAGGCTGTGGGCAGAACCCTGTTCGACAGGCCAGTGTGGGTGCAGGAATCCCCTACTCTGTTCCTGCATGGAGCTGCCAAATGATCTGTGGGTCAGGCCTGAAAGCCGTGTGCCTCGCAGCCCAGTCGATAAGGATAGGAGACTCCAGCATTGTTGTTGCAGGAGGCATGGAAAATATGAGCAAGGTAAGGCCTCTGAAGAGATGGCATCCCACTCACTGAGGAATTCTGTGCATTGCCACAGCAGGGTCGACTGATGGTCTGAAAGCTGGAACCAAACAGGGAGCAAGAAAAATTTGAATCGAACCTTGATCCCTGCCTGCATGTTAATTATTCACAGTGATTGGGAAATTCAAGTGAAGAAAAAGCTGGTCAACCAGTGTGATGTCCTTAGTTTTACATTTCTTTCTCATTGTGAGGAAAAGTCAAAAACCAGATGTTGCGCTCACCTTCCTGCACGGGACAAAGGGTATTCCTGGGGACCACAGCCTGTCGACCTTTTGTAGGTACACAATGTGGAAGAGAGGACCCACTGAGTGGTGCCCATCTCCAGTGGGCTTGCCAGGTGGGATTGGCTTCACCAAGTTCCATCCCTCCCGCTGACACAGTGGGGGAAAAGGAAAACGTGTATCCCCTGCTTCCTGCAGCAATTCAAGGTCTCCCCTGGGGAACCCCTGGGCAGAGGCCGATTCAGCCCTCCTTGCTCAGGCCTAGGAGGAGACAGGGTGAGCGCAGCAAGTGCAGAGTGATTCTGGTGGGGCCGTAGCAGCACCTATGTGGTGCTTCATGGGGTGCTTTCACACATGCGGTCATAACAGCCCTTGGTTTGGGCTTTATTCCCAATTTACAGTTAAGGAAACTGAGGTCCAGAGCCAGGACTCAAAATAGAGATCTTCAGACTCTTCAGTCTTTCCTTTCTAGCTGCTGTTGAGTTGGTAGGAGTTGAGAGGGGGCTTCCCTGATAGCTCAGTTGGCAAAGAATCTCCCTGCAGTGCAGGAGACCCCGGTTTGATTGGGAAGATTCCCTGGAGAAGGGATAGGCTACCCACTCCAGTATTCAGGCCTGGAGAATTCCATGGACTGTATAGTCCATGAGGTTGCAAAGAGTCAGACGCGACTGAGCGACTTTCACTTTCAAAAGGAAATCCTTTGAAATCCCTCCACTGAGAAATCTCTCCCCATCGCTTAATCAGGCAACCTGATTATTCTCACTCTAGGCATTGTACGTCCCATCGAAATAAGGAACACATTGTTAGCATCACTTAAGCCCATTGATCAGCTCTTTGTGTAACAAATTGCTGGTTGCTTTGGAAGAATAAATGAGCTTTTTAAAGAAATAGGACAATATTCACAGGTTTATTTGATGGAAAGCTGCAAATGCATAGGGAAGAGAGTTACAGGTGGGTTTCCAAGGGCAGGTGGGGTGGAGTAGCCTATTAATTCCAGGGGTCTTCAGGCCCTGGGCCCTCGGTGGTGAGGAAGATGGGCTGGAATGGAGAAAGGTCACAAGGGGGACTCTGTGAAGACTGAGGAACCACTGGATGGTTTTGAGGGGAGCCTAAGGAGAGGACTAGTTACAGCCACGCCTAATCCATCTGTATTTCTTGTTTCCAGGCTCCTCATTTGGTTCACTTGAGGACGGGAGTCAAGATTGGGGAAACACCGCTGGCTGACAGTATACTTTGTGACGGGCTCACTGACGCATTCCACAACTATCACATGGGCATTACAGGTCAGACGGACGCGGCTGAAAACATCCCGACTGTAGAAAGGTTAAAAGGTCTCTAACATTTGGTTTTGCAGGTGCTTTTCCTCTTTAAGGGTAGGGACCGAGTCCTCATCATTTTGTATCCATGATGACGGGGATAGTTCCCATTTGATGTTGGGGAAATATTCCCTCTCTCCTTTGTGACTCCTTGATTGTCGGGAAGTTGGTGGTGGGAAGAGCCTCAGAGTTCCTCTGGGTCAATCTCTCATTTTATCATATGAAGAAACAGGGCTCACAAATAGTGGCTTTGTGGCAAAGGCAAAATCAGAGATAAGCTAGTACTTCTGGTATCGAACTCTGTATTCATTGCAGTACACAATCAGGTTTTCATCCACCCACAAGGCTTGCAATATTTCAACTGTCTTTTCATTATTGTATTCATTATGGTATTGACCATCTGGTGATGTCCATGTATAGAGTCTTCTCTTGTGTTGTTGGAAGAGGGTGTTTGTTATGATCAGTGCATTTTCTTGGCAAAACTCTATTAGTCTTTGCCCTGCTTCATTCCGTATTCCAAGGGAACATTTCATGCAAAGAT
>NW_011494720.1:8906492-8907156 GCF_000754665.1 Bison bison bison
GTCATAGGAGTTAAATTCACCCATTCCAGTCCATTTCAGTTCGCTGATTCCTAGAATGTCGACGTTCACGCTTGCCATCTCTTGTTTGACCACTTTCAATTTGCCTTGATTCATGGACCTGACACTCCAGGTTCCTATGCAATATTGCTCTTTACAGCATCGGACCTTGCTTCTATCACCAGTCACATCCACAGCTGGGTATTCTTTTTGCTTTGGCTCCATCCCTTCATTCTTTCTGGAGTTATTTCCCCACTGATCTCCAGTAGCATATTGGGCACCTACTGACCTGGGGAGTTTCTCTTTCAGTATCCTATCATTTTGCCTTTTCATACTGTTCATGGGGTTCTCAAGGCAAGAATACTGAAGTGGTTTGCCATTCCCTTCTCCAGTGGACCACATTCTGTCAGATCTCTCCAGCATGACCCGCGCATCCTGGGTTGCCCCATGGGCATGGCTTAGTTTCATTGAGTTAGACAAGGCTGTGGTCCTAGTGTGATTATATTGACTAGTTTTCTGTGAGTATGGTTTCAGTGTGTTTGCCCTCTGATGCTCTCTTGCAACACCTACCATCTTACTTGGGTTTCTCTTACCTTGGGTGTGGGATATCTTTACGGCTGCTCCAGCAAAGCACAGCCATTGCTCCTTACCTTGGACGAAGGGTATC
>NW_011494720.1:8907303-8907722 GCF_000754665.1 Bison bison bison
CCCCCCCGACCTCGGACGCGGGGTAGCTCCTCTAGGCCGTTCCTGCGCCGTCGCAGTCTGGTATTCTCTGCCGCTGCCCCTGACCTCCGACGTGAGGTAACTCGTCTTGGCCGCCGCCCTTCGGGTATGGGGTCCTCCCGGCTTCTGCCCCTGACCTCGGACGTGGGGTGGCTCCTCTCGGCTGCACTTTAGCGCACCCTCTTTGCAGCCAAAGATGGAGAAGCTCTATACAGTCAGCAAAAACAAGACCAGGAGCTGACTGTGGCTCAGACCATGAACTCCTTATTGCCAGATTCAGACTTAAATTGAAGAAAGTGGGGAAAAACACTAGACCATTCAGGTATGACCTAAATCAAAGCCCTTATGATTATACAGTGGAAGTGAGAAATAGACTTAAGGGCCTAGATCTGATAGATAGA
>NW_011494720.1:8908082-8912034 GCF_000754665.1 Bison bison bison
CCAAAGGAACATTTCATGCAAAGATGGGCTCGATAAAGGACAGAAATGGTATGGACCTAACAGAAGCAGAAGGTATTAAGAAGAGATGGCAGGAATACACAGAAGAACTGCACAAAAAGGATCTTCATGACCCAGATAATCACGATGGTGTGATCACTGACCTAGAGCCAGATATCCTGGAATGTGAAGTCAAGTGGGCCTTAGAAAGCATCACTACGAACAAATCTAGTGGAGGTGATGGAATTCCAGTTGAGCTATTCCAAATCCTGAAAGATGATGCTGTGAAAGTGCTGCACTCAATATGCCAGCAAATTTGGAAAACTCAGCAGTGGCCACAGGACTGGAAAAGGTCAGTTTTCATTCCAATCCCAAAGAAAGGCAATGCCAAAGAATGCTCAAACTACCACACAATTGCACTCATCTCACATGCTAGTAAAGTACTGCTCAAAATTCTCCAAGCCAGGTTTCAGCAATATGTGTACCATGAACTTCCTGATGTTCAAGCTGGTTTTAGAAAAGGCAGAGGAACCAGAGATCAAACTGCCAACATCCACTGGATCGTGGAAAAAGCAAGAGAGTTCCAGAAAAGCATCTATTTCTGCTTTATGGACTATGCCAAAGCCTTTGACTGTGTGGATCACAATAAACTGTGGAAAATTCTGAAAGAGTTGGGAATACCAGACCACCTGACCTGCCTCTTGAGAAATATGTATGCAGGTCAGGAAGCAACAGTTAGAACCGGATATGGAACAACGGACTGGTTCCAAATAGGAAAAGGAGTTTGTCAAGGCTGTATATTGTCACCCTGTTTATTTAACTTATATGCAGAGTACATCATGAGAAATGCTGGACTGGAAGAAACACAAGCTGGAATCAAGATTGCCGGGAGAAATATCAATCACCTCAGATATGCAGATGACACCACCCTTGTGGCAGAAAGTGAAGAGGAACTAAAAGGCCTCTTGAGGAAAGTGAAAGTGGAGAGTGAAAAAGTTGGCTTAAAGCTTAACATTCAGAAAACGAAGATCATGGCATCCGGTCCCATCACTTCATGGGAAATAGATGGGGAAACAGTGGAAACAGTGTCATACTTTATTTTTCTGGGCTCCAAAATTACTGCAGATGGTGACTGCAGCCATGAAATTAAAAGACGCTTACTCCTTGGAAGGAAAGTTATGACCAACCTAGATAGCATATTCAAAAGCAGAGACATTACTTTGCCAACAAAGGTTCGTCTAGTCAAGGCTATGGTTTTTCCTGTGGTCATGTATGACTGTGAAGAAGGCTGAGTGCCGAAGAATTGATGCTTTTGTGGTGCTGGAGAAGACTCTTGAGAGTCCCTTGGACTGCAAGGAGATCCAACCAGTCCATTCTGAAGGAGATCAGCCCTGGGATTTCTTTGGAAGGAATGATGCTAAAGCTGAAACTCCAGTACTTTGGCCACCTCATGGGAAGAGTTGACTCACTGGAAGACTCTGATGCTGGGAGGGACTGGGGACAAGAGGAGAAGGGGACGACAGAGGATGAGATGGCTGGATGGCATCAGACTCAATGGATGTGAGTCTCAGTGAACTCTGGGAGTTGGTGATGGACAGGGAGGCCTGGCGTGCTTCGATTCATGGGGTTGCAAAGAGTCGGACACGACTGAGCGACTGATCTGATCTGATTCATTATGGTGATCTGAATAACCATTTGACCTAGAATAAGCCAAAACAATTGGAGAAGGCAATGGCAACCCACTCCAGTACTCTTGCCTGGAAAATCCCATGGACATAGGGGCCTGGTGGGCTGCAGTCCGTGGGGTCGCTAGGAGTCGGACACAACTGATCGACTTCACTTTTTCACTTTCATGCATTGGAGAAGGAAATGGCAACCCACTCCAGTGTTCTTGCCTGGAGAATCCCAGGGACTGGGGAGCCTGGTGGGCTGCCGTCTATGGGGTCACACAGAGTCGGACACGACTGAAGCAACTTAGCTGCAGCATCAGCAGCAAGCCAAAACAATATCGACAAAATAGGAAACAGGGAGGTTTGATCTTTGGTATTACCACTATAGCTTGCTCCAAGGCTCAGATGATGGTTAGTGTGTTTTTAACAATAAGGTATTTTTAAATTAAGGTATGTACATTGTTTTTTTATAGTGCTATTGCACACTTAATACACTGCACATACTGTACAGTGTAGAAATATGGTGGATATCACTTTAATCAAGTGAGCAAAGTTGACATAACCTGAGATAAACTCCAACATGTATCCTGATAAGATACATGAAAAAATGTAAAAATGAAAAAATATCTTCATCCAATACTTTCCCACATTATATTCCAATGCGTTAGAATATTCTAATGTTATATTCCAGTGTGTTATCTAATCTTGAGGAAACATCAGGAAAATCAGGATTGGTGACGTCTGACAAAGGAACTGGCCCCTACCCTTCAAAAATACCAAGGTTAAGAAACATGGAGATATGCTGAGGACCAGTTGCAAATAAAAACTGAAGAGATTGACAGTGAAATGCAGTGTGTGATCATGGATTGGATGATACTGAACAAATTAGCTATAAAGGGCATCCCTGGGACAACAGGTGGACCTTGACTGTAGACTGAGCGTGGAGATAACAGTATTTTATGAGTGTTGCATTTCCTGATTTTGGTAGCTGTGGTTATGTAAGAAGCTGGCTTTTCTTGTGGGGAAATAATACACTGACATTAAAATTTAGAGATAAATGGGCATGATACCTACAACTTTCCATCAAACGGTTCAGAAACCAAATGAGAAGGCAAATGGGGCCAAAAAATAGGAACAATTGGTGAAGCAGCAAGAAGGAAATTTCTGAAAGGTATTTTATAGAAAGGAAAGCAGAAGGAAGGCAGCAAAGAAAGAAAACGGCTTCTTAAGAATCCTTGCAACCTTTCCACACCTGGCGGGAGGCAGGAGTGCCACAGAGGACTGTCTCAGCGCACCAGCGGGCCCGCCGGTGTTGGCCATCAGTGCTTGAGCCAGCGCCAGAAGCCGTCCTGAAAATGTTTGTTTTTCTTTCACAGCTGAAAATGTGGCCAAACAATGGCAAGTGAGTAGAGAAGACCAGGACAAGGTTGCAGTTCTGTCCCAAAACAGGACAGAGCATGCACAGAAGGCGGGCCATTTTGACAAAGAGATCGTACCAGTTTTTGTATCTTCTAAAAAAGGTGGGTGTGTCAATCGTAAAGGTTTAAAGGTCAACAGGGCTGTCTATAAGGCAATCATTACTAGTCTATAAGAAAAGCATTAATAGTCCAAAGGATACCATACAGGAATGTCTGTGCATTGTTATCTTAGTTATGTCTCTCAGGATGCAAAGAAAAGCTGTATTCAGGGTCGATCTGAACATGAGGTGGGGAGGAGGCTCTCCTGGCCCGCGGTCTCCCCGAGGCTGTGTAGGTACAGCGGTTAACGAGACAGGCGTGCTGGCCCCCGGGGAAGGCAGCAGCCCACCTTTCTGCCCCTACCAGTTCTCTCTTCAGAAGCGACTGTCCATTTCTGTTGCTTCTATGTGCGCTTCATATTTCTTGAGGGTGTCATCTTTTGGGGTTACTTAGCTCTTCTCCAACACAACGGTCAAGTTCTTTTACTGACTGACATCAATTATTGCCGGGGACCAGCCCCGGCTGATCCAGGGTATTCGAAGGAGAGACGGCGTAGGCGAGGATCAGGATACAATAGCTTCAATTAGATATTAATTAAAGATATAAAGAGTAATAGAATAAGGATAGCTCAGTAGGAAAATTCAGTGGAGAAAAGAGGCTGAGTAGCTTGGTTTACGCGGGAGACCAATAAAACTTCAAGACAAGAAGCTTGCACCACTTACGTAGGCCGCAGGCGTCCTTCCGTTCTCCCGAAGGAGAGGAGACACTGAGGCCTCCCCGGTCGGATCTTAGAAGCCCAGGCATAATTAGTAAGCATGGTGGGTTCCG
>NW_011494720.1:8912432-8915872 GCF_000754665.1 Bison bison bison
GCCTACAGGGTGAGGGTGTAGTGGGTTTTAGTTAAGGAAAGAATTTACTTAGCCTAAGGTCTAACGTGATTAATATCAAAGGTTAATAGTTATTTCTTCTATATATTCATTAATGTGTGTAAGGGCAGGGGATGTGGAGACGTAGCAACAAACATTGGCTCAACAAATGAAAAACCCTTCACCAACACAATTTCTAATTAGCCCATTATACTTATACTAATAGTTTTCTAACTTTTCTAAGGAACCTGTTTTTAGAAGGTTTAAAGCATCTCGTGCCTCTCAAGGTTGGGAGGCTGTGAGCAATCACATGTGGCCGGACGAGCCTGTCAGGCAGGCTAGAGAACCTTCAGAGGAGTTTGTAGGTTAAAACAGTCTTATCACGCCCAGGAATTATTATTAACTGGATCTCTAGGTTAACTCCTTCTCCAAAAGAGGTGGTGGGGGACAGCCCCCCGTAAAGTCAGAGGTGTAGGTAAGAGCACAAAGTAGTAAAGTAGGCAGGCTCTGGTTATGGGGGTAGACGCTCGAGGATTTCCAGGGGGACTCCTGAGGCTCGATCCCGCCTTTGCGTATGTCGAGCCTCCTTCCTCATGACCTTTGTCATGGGCGGAGTACCTCACTCTGGCCCCCAACAAATTATGTCCAGCCTTTGTGAGAGACTGGCTTTGACACCCTAGACCCAATCAGCTATAACCAGCCAAGACCTATACCCCAAACCTTAGCAACCTCTTACATGAAGAACTCCCTGTGACTGCCTTCCTCAGAAAGGGCTGTATTGGTATGGAAAACACTGAAGACGGTACTAATATAATGTCACAATAATTTGTATTACTATGGACTTTTCTATTAGAAGTATTTTATAATAAATTTTTCTTCCAAATGTGAATCTTTCTGTATCACATTTGAGGAATCCATCATTTCTAGTACCCTGACTGCCATCTTTGTACTAATCTTGGGTCATTTATTTTCTTTTCAGGTCTTACTGAAGTTAAAACAGATGAGTTTCCTCGCCATGGGAGCAACATGGAAGCCGTGTCTAAGCTAAAGCCTTGCTTCCTTATGGATGGAACAGGAACTGTCACCCCAGCTAATGCTTCAGGTTAGATTATTTGAAGGGCGGTTTGGGGAATACCATCTTCTGCAAGGAGTACCATGTACTAAGATTCTTCTTTTTTGGATGGGGGTGGGGGGGCTGTGCCTGTGGCCCATGGGATCTTAAGTTCCCTAAGCAGGGATCAAACCCATGCCCCCTGCATTGGGAGCACTGAGTCCTGACTAGTGGGCCACCAAAGAGGTTCCTGTACAAGTTATTCTAAAATCTTGTTTCAGTTGCTTTAGGGAAAAATGTAGGTTTGACCATTTGTTTCTTTATATTAGACTCATATATAATATACCGAAAAATGGATTTGGCTTCCCTGCAGTATCCTAACGGGACATACACATGAAAAAAGCCAATCAGATTTTATCTACTACCTTTGTGCTTTTCCAAAACCAGAAACTCCGATTACCTTCTGTGATGTCTGGGCTACTTCTTCCACTTCATTAATCTCCTGTCCTCCAGTGCTTCCATCTTCCTGTTCTTTCTCCCGTGGAAATGTTCTGTAATCAGTTGTATCAGATTGGCAAACCTACCATTTCTAATTACACTGTAAAGCCTAACAGTACATGACTTTGCCAAGATGTGTTAAGGCTGACTTAACTCACGTCTCCTGGTGTTAGAGAAAGTAGACACAGCTACTTAACGAGGATGGCTTCCTATTTACAGGAATTAATGACGGTGCTGCAGCAGTGGTTCTTATGAAGAAGTCGGAAGCTGGCAACCGTGGGCTCACACCCTTAGCACAGATAGTTTCCTGGGCACAAGCAGGTGTGGAGCCTTCGATTATGGGAATAGGACCAATTCCAGCAATAAAGCAAGCTGTGAGTTTAATTTTCAATGTTGGTACCTGTCCTTTGTCGCCAAAACCTCTATGGGAGCACACCCGTAACTTGTAAATGCTTTATTTCTGTCTTCTTCAAACCTTTGCTCAGATCCTTCCCACTCCAAAATGCTGAGACGAGGCTTGATTTTGTTTTCATCTTTATTCCTATCAGGTTTCACCTGCGTGTCTCTGAGCCTTCCCATTAGCCTTAAATGTGCTTATTCATCTAGTTTTCGCTGTTCTTTACTAAAAGAGCAGCCAACATTTGGATCACGTGCTCCATAACCTCATGCGGACCTAACAAATGTAACTGGTTCAGATTAACTGGGCAGTTTTTAGGAGATCCTTCATCACACAGTATATATCCTACTTTTACATCTACAACAAAGAATGGTTCCGCCTGAGTTCTTAAACCTCTGTTCAATTTAACCTTTCCTTTAGGTTGCAAAAGCAGGGTGGTCGCTGGAGGATGTTGATGTATTTGAAATCAATGAAGCCTTTGCAGCCCTCTCTGTTGCAATAGCTAAAGAACTTGGATTAAACCCAGAGAAGGTAAGCATAACCAAGCAATCCTGAGAACTTGCAAATGAATGTTCACAGTGCAAGAAATTGCATGCGGCTGTGCGTACATGCGTGCTATTTTGTGTCTGATTTTTTGTGACCCCATGGACTCCTCTGTCCATGGGGCTCTCCAGGCAAGAATACTGGAGTGGGTTACCATGCCCTCCTCCAGGGGATCTTCCCCAGGTCTCTGGCATTCTGCTGCAGTGCAGGTGGATTCTTTACCACTAGCACCACCTGGGAAGCCCCAGTTTTAAGGCTGTCAACACCAAAATACAGGCTATGTCCCAAGTCTTGGCCATGCAGTAATGGGTGGGCACTGGGTGGGTTCCTACTGGGACTCCAGGGAAGGTGACATTTTTTTGCTTCCTGAGGCAAAAAACTTACCTGCATTAGTTCACTTCCCACAGAAAGAGTGCATTTTAAATCTTTGTTGTGGGATAGCTCCTTGACCAGGGACTGAAACCAGCAACCTCCTGCAGTGGAAGGGTGGCGTTTTAACCACTGGACTGCCGAAGAATTCCCGTATTTAAAATCCTTTAAACTAGTCAGAATGAATGGTACAAGGGTAAAATCACTTCCTAAGCAACTGAAGTAAAAACAGAATTTGAGAAGGTAGTTTACTGGTATGACATTAATGATTTTATGTCCAGAGAAAACTATAAATGACACAAATCCTTCTGCCCCTCAGGTCAACACTGAAGGAGGAGCCATAGCCCTGGGCCATCCTCTTGGAGCATCTGGCTGTCGGATTCTTGTCACCCTGTTACACACACTGGAGCGCAAGGGTGGACATCGTGGTGTTGCTGCCCTATGCATTGGGGGTGGGATGGGAATAGCAATGTGTGTTCAGAGAGGGTGAAACTGCTGCCCAACAGCTAATTAGGCTGAGTTAAACTAAAACCACAATTGCATTTTTTACTAATAATACTAAGTCATGTGAAACCAGAGGACCAA
>NW_011494720.1:8915972-8917167 GCF_000754665.1 Bison bison bison
ATCTCCCACTTCACAAGGAACACAAGACTCGGCAGCCTGTTGCATTTTAATGTGTAATATTCGAGGTACAAGCAAGCTGCATCTAACATTGTCATAAATAAAACAGATCAGGCATCAAGGGCTCCAGAGTGAACAGCATCTTCATAACCTCCATGCTTATCATCTTTGCTTTCTGGGTGTAATTTAATAAGATCATCAATTCGAAGAATGGTAATTGCAGCTTCAGTGGCAAATTTCAAGCTCTTAACTTTAACTATGGTTGGTTCAAACACCCCTGCTTGTTTGTTGTCACGGGGTTTACCATTGACCAAGTCAAGACCAATCCTGCAATTTAGGAAAAAAACAATTGAACAGCCTCTTCCGTAATTCGTATCCATCCCATTTTACCCCTTTAAAAGCTGGCTTACAAATGCCAGCTATTCCATTAAAATGTTAACCTTGGGAAACCTGAGGGCAGATCCCTTTAAGTAACTAATTATGGATATACAAATTCATCACTGAAAGAGGTGTAGAAAGCCTAGGTGGAAGTCAAATATTTCTAAATGCCACTTAGTATCTTAAAGGGAGGCTGCTTAAAAATAGGCATGGACCACCCAAAAATAACTTCCTCTTTCTGGGGAACCTTCCTACTGTACGTAAATGACTACCTAGAGAGAGGTGAGGAATCATTTGGTAACTAAGACACACCAATGCTAGTAATCACTAGTCACCCCCTTAATGAGTTTAAGAAGAAAAACCAAACTACCGTATATGATACACAAATGACAATGAAAAAGGGAGTGTATGCTTACCATTTTAGATTTTTTCGTTCTGGGTTAACCTGAGCCTCGTTATGAAAAGCTCTTAATTTTGCAACCAGATCTGTAGAGTCCTGGGCAGCATTAACTGCCAGAGTATTAGGAATAACAAGAAGAGATCTTGCAAACTCCGCAATAGCGAGCTGTTCCCGGGAGCCCTAAGAGGAAAGACAATGAGGTGTCTTCACAAAAGAAAGAAAACCCAAAGCAGCAGCTTATGAACCAGAACAGGCTTCAAGGTGTTCTCACCATGCTGGTCGCGTAGTTCTCCAGGTAAATGGAAAGGGCCGCCTCTACAGCGCCCCCACCTGGGACCACAGACTTTGACTCCAAAACTCTCTTCACCACACAAAGGGCATCGTGTAAGGAGCGCTCCATCTCGTCACACATGAAATCAT
>NW_011494720.1:8917267-8927819 GCF_000754665.1 Bison bison bison
GCCAGAGTATTAGGAATAACAAGAAGAGATCTTGCAAACTCCGCAATAGCGAGCTGTTCCCGGGAGCCCATGCTGGTCGCGTAGTTCTCCAGGTAAATGGAAAGGGCCGCCTCTACAGCGCCCCCACCTGGGACCACAGACTTTGACTCCAAAACTCTCTTCACCACACAAAGGGCATCGTGTAAGGAGCGCTCCATCTCGTCACACATGAAATCATTTGCGCCACGTAAGATGACCGATGCAGAGGTACGAGCCTTAGTGCTATTTAAAACAACAGCAATAGTCTTTAACAGTAGTAAGTCCATGAAGAAATTCACTACTACTTACACAGGACATTTAGACAGGGAAGCAATGTCTAGACCATGGAGAAGAGATGAAATGGTAACTTCACCTCCATTTACAAGGGCCCAGTATTGTTTTATCCCATGCGTATAACTGCTCATATCACTGAAGGACTATAGCAGCAAATAAATGGGAAGGTGATCTCTTTTTACTCAATAATAAAATCTGCACAGCCTTACAATGTATGAAGTAGCTCTTACTTTTTAATTAAGATCAGTTCATCATCACAAATTCTCTCCTGTACCACTTCTTCTGCTTGTCCCAACATTGAAGCTTCAAAAGTTTCTTCGCCTTCCAAATTGGCCAGCGTTGACAGAACAGTTGCTATTAAAAATAATTATAAACACCTGTAAGCACTGTTCTCTCGTGAATATTTTCAACCCTGCTTTAAACATTCAGAAACATGGAATCTACCATAGAAGTGACACATAATCTCAAGTTTAAGGCTTACAGTAAGACATTCAAGGAACCATCCTATCCTAAGAGAACGATGTCACTTTGAGGTGAAGAACACTGAAGAACTTTCCCAGTTACAAATGCACAAAAGATTTCACACATTTGTACACAAAGCATTAAGGAAGTTTTCTGGATCTGCTTATCTTACCGTCCAACGTAAAAAGAACATGACAGCTGGCAGGAGACATACCTCCGGAAGCTTTAGCAATGCGTTTAAGGTCCCTTTTTAAAACTCTTCGAACTGCCATAGCACCAGCCTCCACAAAATACTTCAGACACATGTCGTCAATTCCACCAGTGGTTAGGATAACGTTGGCACCAGTTGCCAGGATCTTCTGGATTCGCTCCTTGGTGATGTCAGATTCTCTACAAAAATGCAGTACTTGAGTAGTAACCCAAAGTTATCTTCTGTATTTTTACTATTACATAAAGCTTGAACTTCCATTAAATATTTTTCATAAAATAACTACAGATTAAATGATACTAACGAGTCTCTCCCTTCTATGAGCAGAACTTACATCAGTCCAATTTATAGAAAAATTCAAGGAATTAAATACCAGTTAGCTCTCCCCACCCCAACTTTAGTTTCTAACCAAGAATAGCGCCTAAGAAAGGAAGCCTGACGGACCTGGTGGGGAGACAAGACCATCAAGCAAACTCGAAGGCCAGTGTCACTTGCAATACACAATGCAATGCAGGGAGGACAAGCACACGAGAGCCACGTGTCCAGGCTGGCAGGGGGACAAGGAAAGCTTGACGGTCTGGAGTTGAGGGGTCCAGAGTTGGAACTCCAGGTAGGAACAGAAAATGAAGAACTCTGTAGCAATGTCAGAGTCTGAATTGATAAGTTTTTTTTTTCTTTTTAATATTTTAAAGCGAGAGTAGTAGTATCAATCTGTGTTTTCAAAGGATGAAAGAATGAAGACACTCTGAGGCAATAACTGGAGATGAGTCTATCTGATGTGAACAGATGGCCTTAACAGAGAAGGCAAAGCTTATGGCTTGGGTGACTGGGAGATTCAGCGATTGATTTCTGGAGTGAAATAAATACTAACAGGTTGGGGGCAAGATGAGAAAAAAAGGGTTCGGTTTTCAACAAGGTGAATCTGAAGCCCCCATGATATTCAGGTGAAACTGCATGGGAATTACAGGCAAACTACGGGATACACAGATCTGAAAAACAGTCAATAAATATTTACTTATTCAAAGAACAGAGAATCTTTTTTCTTTTGCCACACCGTGCAGCATGTGGACTTGCAGTTCACTGACCCCCTGGTGAACTCAAACCCGAGTCCCCTGTGGTAGAGGCTTGGAGTCTTAATTGCTGGACCACTAGGCAAGTCTCAAGATCAAAGAATCTTTATAAAGTGAAATGAGTTAAAGATGAACCTCACAATAAACCTCTCTACATCCTAGACAAATACTGTATGTCAAAGCCATGAAACTAAATCATTCAGCCTCTACCTTTACAGACCTTACACTTTAAGACGTATTAATACATAGTTAGAAAATGTGGTAAGCCCCAGGAAGACAAACTGCAGTAACTCAAGGGACAGCATAATTCAGACTGAGGGGGAAAGAGAAGCATCTCTGAAAGTTACCAACTGAAAAACAAGTAAAAAAAAATTAGCCAGTCAAAACAAGCAGGCAGAGAATGTTCTGGGCAGAGGAAGGAACATTCTACTCTTAGGGGCTGAAGCTCTTAGAGAAGGAGCTTGGTGGATTCTGGTTTCGGCTGTGCTAGACCACAGTGCAAAGAGCAGGTAAGGAACTGAACTAACCCAGAGTGATGGGAAACCTCCAAAAGGCTCTGGCCTTGCAAGGGGTAAGATCAACTTGGCTGCTGTGTGGGAAACAGCCTTGGAGGTGATGAGACAGGAACCAAGATGACCAGCTTGATACCCCTGGAACAGCTTGGGCAAGAAAATGGAAACGAACAGTGGGTGAGTTTGAGATTTGATTTACAGAGAGACATCAAGTGGTCTTTGATAGGTTAGCAGAGAAAAGGAAAAAAAGGAGTTAAGGACATTTCCTAGTCTTCTTCCTCAGTAGAGGGGTCCCTAACTAAAACAGCAAAGAGCAGATTTGGGGGTATCATCACAAGTTCAATTTTAGACATAATGACTTTGAGATGCTTAAAAAACATTCAATCAATTCAAGCTCCAAGAAACAGATTCCAAGTCTCCGGCACAAAGGATGCAGTGGCCCAGGCACAGGACAGATGATGCAGAAGCAAAATGCTGCTCCAACCTCCAAGTTTTTCAAAAGTAGCCAAAGGCTTGATAAAGATCAAGTGAAACTGGATGTGTGTAGTGAGCTTCACAGCAGTGGTCACTAGTGATCTTAGCAAGCGGTTCTCCACTGGAGGAGCTGAAAAGGGCATAAGAAATAAAACGCCAGAAAAGTTTTTGTGCCAATCACTCTTCTAACATCTGGCTATACAGAAATGAGGAAGGACAGGGAGTAACTGCAATAGGATGTGTACACAAGAGGCTTTTTTATTATATTTAAGGATAAAAGAGCTACAAGTGAAGTGAAAGTATTAGTTGCTCAGTCATGTCTGACTCTTTGCGACCCCATGGATTATATGTAGCCCATCAGGCGCCTCTGTCTATGAGATTCTCCAGGCAAGAAAACTGGAGTGGGTAACCAATCCCTTCTCTAGGGGATCTTCCCAATCTGGGTATTGAATCCAGGTCTCCTGTACTGCAGGCAGATTCAAGAGGCTTTTACAATAGTTAAGGATAAGAGAGCTACAAGAGGAATCTAGAAAGGAATGAAGAATAGAGTCAGTATTGAATATGCAGTTCAGCAAGAATAATCAATGAAGCAAGACTGTAAAAGCAGAAGGGAACAGGATCTCACACACTTATTCTAAAGGAACCTGCCTTTGAAGGAAAAAAGGACACCTTTAGATACCAGAGGAGAAACCATTGCAATGTTGGCGCACTGCAACGAAGACCCAGCACAGCAAAAAAATAAAAAAGGTACACTAGCTCTCTAGCATGTCAACCAGTAGTTAAAGACCATATGCACTGCCTAGTACCTGACAATGTCAGTTTTCATCTATTACCCCAATCTCTCTTAAGACACTGTCACCACATTTTCTAATTTCCCTGGCAGTTTAGGTAATATAATTAGACTTTGGTTAAAAATGTTAATTTTTAAAGTCTGATGGGAATACCAGACCACCTGACCTGCCTCTTGAGAAACCTATATGCAGGTCAGGAATCAACAGTTAGAACTGGACATGGAACAACAGACTGGTTCCAAATAGGAAAAGGAGTTCGTCAAGGCTGTATATTGTCACCCTGCTTATTTAACTTATATGCAGAGTACATCATGAGAAACGCTGGGCTGGAAGAAACACAAGCTGGAATCAAGATTGCAGTGAGAAATATCAATCACCTCAGATATGCAGATGACACCACCCTTATGGCAGAAAGTGAAGAGGAACTAAAAAGCCTCTTGATGAAAGTGAAAGAGGAGGGTGAAAAAGTAGGCTTAAAGCTCAACATTCAGAAAACGAAGATCATGGCATCTGGTCCCATCACTTCATGGGAAATAGATGGGGAAACAGTGGAAATAGTGCCAGACTTTATTTCTGGGGGCTCCAAAATCACTGCAGATGGTGATTGCAGCCATGAAATTAAAAGACACTTACTCCTTGGAAGGAAAGTTATGACCTAAATAGCATATTGAAAAGCAGAGACATTACTTTGCCAACAAAGGTTCATCTAGTCAAGGCTATGGTTATTCCAGTGGTCATGCATGGATGTGAGAGTTGGACCATAAAGAAAGCTAAGTGCCAAAGAATTGATGCTTTTGAACTGTGGTGCTGGAGAAGACTCTTGAGAGTCCCTTGGACTGCAAGGAGATCCAACCAGTCCATCCTAAAGGAGATCAGTCCTGGGCGTTCTTTGGAAGGACTCATGCTAAAGCTGAAACTCCAATACTTTGGCCACCTCATGTAAAGACTTGACTCAGTGGAAAAGACTCTGATGCTGGGAGGGATTGGGGGCAGGGGGAGAAGGGGACGACAGAGGATGAGATGGCTGGATGGCATCACCGACTTGATGGACGTGAGTTTGGGTGAACTCCAGGAGTTGGTGATGGACAGGGAGGCCTGGTATGCTGCAATCATGGGGTCGCAAAGAGTCGGACATGACTGAGCGACTGAAGATATTCACAGTTGGAAAAAAAAAGTCCAGTTGCATAATCTACCATACCCTGCTACCCATTAGACTTTTTAGTTTATCCTTTGACAGTAATTTACAAACATGCCTTTCCCAAGGTCAAAAATGAATCTCTCAACGTACCTCTGTCTAATCTGGTCCAGTTTTTCAGGGTCTGTAATAACCACTTGTACACCAAGCTTCATTTTTGTTTTCTGCAGGCTGAAGTCAAGGCAAGCAATTTTTGCATTAACTATTCTCTTGGGCATGCCTAAAATTGAACATAACATTAAGTACCTTTACAATTAACAATGCTATATTTTATAAAACACACCTATCCTTAGAAAGAACTGCACAGATTTTAAATCATTATAGGTAAACACACAAATTTAGATTTTATTACTTTTAACATTATAAACTAACACTCATGACATTAAACACATGTGCTTTCTTTTAATTGGCATCTTTCTTAATCATATGCAATTACATTACAAAGAAACTGGCAACACGATGTACCATTTCCTTTATCTCTGGGCTTCACTAAAGAATAAAAGTACACATGTTGGATAGTTCATCTGAAGATGGAGTAGATAATCCACAAATAGCTAGCTTTATCCTTTAGCACAATGGTTATATGACAAAGTGAAATCACAAGCCTTACCCTGGGATCCCACCACACAGTTGAGAGCATAGCCGTTGATGAGCATACTCTCCATCTGACTTCTGCCATGGGCTTTCAGAACATTAATGGAGTTGACTGGATAGCGAGGCTGGCCTCTGATATCTGTGTATTTAATAGCAAGCACAGCATCTACCACCAGGTTAGCGAAGAAATCACCATTTCTAAGCCAGCAGTTAAGGAAAACAAGAGACTTGGGATGGATAGTGGGCGCCCATGAAAATCAAGGGTAACACAAAGGCACTTCCCTTAAGCAATCTCACCAAAGAAACAAGCATCATATATGCCACTGAAATGTTAGAAAACTGTTTATCACCATCTGCACACTACTTTCACAATACTTTGTATTACCCTTCCCCGCGGAAAAAGGAAAATAGGCAACTTCAATACAGCATCATCTGGCACAAAAACTAACACAGGGTTTTACTTTTAAAAAGCCTAAACTTTATTAGACCATCACAAGGATACATTCCAATGACTTTGGAAGACATCGATGTCTTAGCAGCATTAATCAGGCAATCCCTTCCAAGCTCATCGGTGTTAATAATCAGATTTTCACTGATATAACGCACTGCTTCCCTGTTTGAAGTGTGGGGGAGAAAACAATTCACTACTCAGAATCTTGTTTTATCAGTGTGTCACAATATTTAGGGCATCAATGCTCTGTTCAGCCATTTCATATAGGAGGAGGACACGAGCAAATTCCCCCTCTTCAGATCACGGCAGTTCTTATCTATCCCACAAGCATAGCCACTAAAATCTATCAGGAGATAATGTGGTAGTCAAATGGGAAAAGAGGGATACTGGCCCTAGTTAAGTGTTACTACACATACACTAAAACACAGCTATCAAAGTATAGTCATCAACTGGAAAATTCAAAGAACAGAGACTCTAAACTATTACATCAAACAACAAATAAAATTTTTTCTGAATGTAACAATCTTACTTGCAAGCAAGTCGATAGCCACTAATAACTGATGTGGGATGAATTTTCTGTTTGACTAGTTCATCTGCATTTTTTAGAAGTTCTGCTGCAATAATAACCTGCAGAGAAAACATCCATTGCTCTCATGTTATCCTGACATTATGGGCAACACGTATGTACAAATACTAACACACATCAGATAATAATAATGAGAATGATAGGGGCAAAGAGATTAACTCCTTATTAGAAATCAGAAAAAGATAACCCTACACAGTATCTCATATGGAAATGGATAAAGCCAGATAGGAGTCAGCAAACTGTTCTGGCTCTTAACTAGAATAAGCTAGTTCTGCAGTAGAACAGTAGAGACAATTCATTCATTCCTTTTCAAGATGAAGTGCTTACATAGCTTTCAACATAAGCTAAATGGGGAGCCTGACAATTAAATGATCTGCACTGTTTAATTATTTATTTATTTTGGACACTCCACTCAGCATCTGGGATCTTAGCTTTTGGACCAGGGATTGAACTCAGGCTCTCAGCAGTGAAAGCTTGGGAGTCCTAACCACTAGACTACCAGGAAATGCCTGATCTGTACTATTTTAGATTGTTATTTAGAAAATCATCCTTTTACGGAGACCAAAAATTACGCTTTAATCAAAAAGACTTTAAAATTCTTGCCTGCATCTTTTGGGGGAAAATTAATTGTATTTAAAAAGCTTTGGTATCATGTACAAGTTACTTAGCAAAGATCATTCTTTCAGAAGAGGTGGATTCCATTCTTCCATGGCTTAGAGATTAAACATTTCCCCACAAACCAGTGCTTTTTTTTAAGACAGCAAATTATTATTTTTTCCCCTCATCAAATATTAAGTGTTTCTACTACATCAGTGTGCTGGGTGATCTTCAAGGCGTTTATATCATGTTATTGATCATGTTTACCAACTCTCTCAAACTCCCGTTTGAACTCATGAGTTCACTTGTCAGCATTTAAAATATAGAAACATCTTGTTTTTTTTAAATACTTGGTAAGGTTTTAGGAATTTCTTCTGCGCCTCAGGTTGTAAGAGAAAAAGAAAACATTTTTTTTTCCCTTTAAATGACTTACTTATGGTTAGGGCTTTATTTTCTGAAACTTTGATTTTAGGGGGGAAAAAAACACTAGTCCTCAGTTAGCAGTCTTTACCTACCACGGAGGTGGTCCCATCTCCCACTTCTTTGTCTTGCAGATCTGCTAGCTCACAGAGAACTTTGGCTGCAGGATGCTCTACCTCCAGTAGCTTCAGGATGGTTGCACCATCATTAGTAATGGTTACATCCTAAGAAATTTCCAGGGGAGAAAAAAATGACATAATCACCCACAGAAAGAGACTATCCCCTAAATTAGCCCAACCCTGTTATGATACATTCACCTTCTGTATACCTTCCAATACCAGCACTCTGACAAACACAAGTGAGATATTCATGAACTTATTCTTTAAAGTAATGAACATTACGTGTAGACATATACTCACACCAATGTCATCCACCAACATTTTATCCAAGCCAACTGGACCAAGAGAACTTTTCACAATATTGGCAATTGAAGCTGCAGCCATGACTGTAAATACAAAAAAATTTTTTTGAAAACTCAAGATCCCAAGAGACAATCATTTCGGTCTAAAAGAAGTAAATGACAGCCTCTGAATTTTCAAATTTATCTAATCTGTCCTAATCTGAAAATCAACCAAAAGTCTAATGTAAGGAGAGAGAGCACCCAGTAATACACAGTTTTAATTCAACTGCAGACAGACACCAAGTGTTATTAAGAGTACTCACTTCATCGCTTTAAAGAAAAAATAATCACCTACTAGTCCTCACTGCAGATTCTGCCACTCCACACAAAACAAAAAGATACCAGCCTTTTTCAGATTCTGGCAAGTTAAAAAAAAAGTTATTTAAAAAAAATTAGTAATTCGAATGTTCTGACTATACTTCAAATTTGCCCACGACAAAAATCAATAATCTATCAAATAACGGTAAGACTGACTGATTTCAACTGGTAAGATTCACAAGATCTGTGACTTCAAGCGACTCAACAACAAATGCTTTAACAGGTTAAAGTTTACTAGATAAACTCATTTTAAGTACCGCTTATGTTAACATTCAACTAAGATCATGGCATCCGGTCCCATCACTTCCTGGCAAATAGATGGGGAAACAATGGAAACGTGACAAACTTTATTCTTTGGGGCTCCCAGATCACTGCAGGCGGTAACTGCAGCCATGAAATTAAAAGACGCTTGCTCCTTGGAAGAAAAGCTACGACCAACCTGGACAGCATCTTAAAAAGCAGAGGTATTACTTTGCCGACAAAGGTCTGTCTAGTCAAAGCTATGGGTTTTCCAGTAATCATGTACAGATGTGAGAGTTGGATCATAAAGAAAGCTGAGCGACCGAAGAATTGATGCTTTTGAACTGTGGTGCTGGAGAACTCTTGAGAGTCCCTTGGACTGCAAGGAGATTAAACCAGTCAATCCTAAAGAAAATCAGTCCTGAATATTCACTGGAAGAACTGATGTTGAAAGTGAAGTTCCAATACTTGGGCCACCTGAGGCGAAGAACTGACTCACTGGAAAAGACCCTAATGCTGGGAAAGACTGAAGGCAGAAGGGGACGACAGAGAATGAGATGGTTGGATGGCATCACCAAATCGATGGACACGAGTTTGAGCAAGCTCCGAGAGTTGGTGATGGAGAGGGAAGCCTGGCGTGCTGCAATCCACGGGGTCGCACAGTTGGGCCTCGACTGAGCGACTGAACAATGTGCAAGTCATCTGAATAGCGGTCTATGGTCACGCACTCATCAATAATACAAAAACAAAGCAGTTAGAGATAATTCTGTCTGGTTAACGGCCGTAAAACGAGACCCAGAGACGCCTTTCTGGACTAGAACCGAAACAAAAGGGCGGGCGCAGGGGCCCGGCGGGCAGGGACTGGAGGTGCGGCGGCACGTGCCGGTGCGCGGAACTCGCTCTCCCAGCCCCCGGCCTCCGCAGCATCCGGTCAAACCGCGCTACGCCCTCGGCAGAGACCCGCCGCGGGACGGAGAGGCCACCCACCACTCCCAGGGGCCCTGTCGGGGGGTAGAGAAAGGAAGCCACGAAGACGGCAGCCAAGGCCGAGGCGGGGGTGAGGGGGACGCGCACCTCCGCGGGCCCGCCTTAGGCCTCGCTCAGACCCTCACCGTTCTGGGAGCGGATCGCCTCCCCAGTGCTGCGGTCCCCGAACACGGACAAAGGACCCTCCATCCTGGCGGCGGGGCGCACGTCGAGTTTCCCTCACACCGCGGGCAACCAGCGTCTCACGGGGCGGGCGGTGGCCACTGCAGCCGCGACGGCGTGGAAAGGACCCGAGCGACGTCGCTCGCGGGGGCTGCTGGGAACGCCGCTCCCAGCCTCTCCCCTCCCCAGACACAGACCTTGCCGGGCCGCGCCGCGGGGCAGGACGGGGAAGAAGGTGGAGATGCGAGCGCGCGCCGGAAGTGAGCAGACGGAAGGGGCGGTCGCAGCACGTTCGCCCAATTAGAGAGCGAATGAGAAGGGCGCGAAGGTAGGAGAGCGGAAGTCAGTATCTTGGACCGCTAAAGGGAGGAGGTACTCGACTGACGCTTTCTCCCAATAGGCACAGGTTGCGCGTGCGCTTCTGCACATTCTGGCACCTTCTAGAAAAGGTGGGCGGTAGGGCGGAGCTTGGAGTGTGACGGAAAGTGGGCGGGTGGTGTAAGGTGGTGTGTCTGAGGTAGGACCGAGGTTCTGTACGGTTCTTGGTGGTTTATAAATCGGCGTCCTTGTTTTCCTTAAGTATGAGCTCGAGCGGAGAGCGCGCAAAACAAGCGCTCTATTCCCGGCCTCAATAGTTTAGGCTTGGGAGCCTGAGTGGGACCGCGTAAGGGTTCTCCATGAGTCATTAGGGAAAACAACCGTAACATCTGAAG
>NW_011494720.1:8927919-8935367 GCF_000754665.1 Bison bison bison
GCAGACCAACGTGTGTGTGTGTGTGTGTGTGTGTGTGTGTGTGTGTGTGTGTGTGTGTGTGTGTGTGTGTGTGTGTGTGTGTGCGTGTGTGTGTGTGCGTGCGTGCGTGCGTGCGTGCGTGCGTGCGTGCGCGCGCGCGCGCGCGTGCGTGCCCGACGATTATCGAGCCCAAGTAAGGTACCAAAACGCCTTGCGGGCCAGCGACGCAGGATGCTGCCGACAAGCGCGGACCGGCTTAACGGACCGTGCCCAACCCCTCTTCTGGCTCACTGCGAGGTGGTTGGCTGGCTCCGGCGTCTCCGTGCGCCACAGCGTATGCGCTGATTGGAGGAATGGAGATGACGGATTGCAGTCTCCGTCACTCAGCTGGAGAGGCTCGTTAGCGCGGCGATCTAGGCCTCTATGACCTTACGTCATTCGAAGGCTTTTCCCTGAGTAAGTATGGCTGCCGCTGGCGGCTCTTTGGGACGCCGTTGAGGAGAAGAGGGCGAGGTCTATCCGAGGCTTTGGCTGCGATTCTCCTCAGCGATGGCGCTTCGGTCGCGGTCCTGGGAGTTGTTGCCGGTTTGCAGAAACCCCGGTAATTCGTCTCAGGTTACACCCCGGGGTCTGCACTGGCAAATGGTCGTTGTATATGCAGCATGCATTATGCATGCTCAGTCGAGTCCAACTCTGTCGACCCCATGGACTGTAGCCACCCAGGCTCCTCTATCCATGGAATTCTCCAGGCAAGAGTACTGGAGTGGGTTGCCATTCTTTTCTCGAGGGGAATCTTCCCCACCCTGGATCGAACCTGCCTCTCTGGCGTGTCCTGCCCGGGCAGGCAGATTCTTTAGGCTCCTGGGAAGCCATCATTTCCCACGGAAAAGTAAAGGAGCTAACGGTAGCGTGGTGACGACATTAGTAGAAAATTAAGGACCAGGTTCTGTGGTGACGACACCCCGTTACCGAACATATCTCTTGTACCTTTTCCAGGGCGCGAGGCCTGAAGTGGGGAAGATGGGCACAAGTTACATCATGTTCCTGATTTGTCCGTATTCGTCATTCTCTTAAGATCCATGTGGTGGTTTTTGTTCTTTAGGATGTCGGGTGGCAGCGTTCTCGACCAGTGCTAAGCCAGTGGTGAAGCCTGAGGCGGACCCCGTGGGAAATGAAGCCGTTGCCCCAGAGTTCACCAACCGGAACCCCCGGAATCTGGAGCTCTTAGCTGTGGCCAGAAAAGAGCGGGGTTGGGGGACCGTGTGGCCCTCCCGTGAGTTCTGGCACAGGTAATTAAGTTGCTCCGTGTTGACCACACAGCCCTGCACGGCAGTTCGTTTAAGGAGCGTGCCAGGTAGCTGCTGGCGATTCTCAGACTTGTGCTGGGTCTAGGAGGGGAAGAGGGAGGCAAACGGTAAATAAATAGGTGTCATGGAAAAAAGGTAGAGAATAGGAGACTGGTTGCCTACCCAAACTCTCCGAAAATAGAATAAAAGCCAAACTATCTGCCAAGAAGAGGGTTCCTAATAGAGGAAAACAGCTAGGGTGGGAATGAGCTAGGTGTGTTTGAGGAACCGAAAGGCTTGTGTACCTAGAGCTCTGGGCCAGAAGGTGAATGGAGAGGTAGTAGGATACACGTCATTAGCTTTGTAAATCAAGGAAGCTTTGGGGGCTTTATTTTTATTGTAGTGGGAAACTGACGGGATTTCTTTAGTTTAAGCCTGAATGGAAGATCATTCTGGTTCCTTTGAGGAGAACAGATTTTTAAGGGGGCAGTGGTAAAGGCAGGAGAGCAGTTAGGGGTTTATTCTTTGTTATAAAGATGGTGAATTATTGAATACTTTCTATTTGCCAGGAACCTGATGCTAGGCACTTTATATGCATTTTCTCATTTACTCCTTAAAAGTACTTTTTGAGGCAAGTGCAGTAAATTCCCCCATTTTATAGAGCAGGGGAATTGAGGCTTAGGGAAGGAAACACGAGGGTTCAAAGAAAGGTGGCAGGGCAGTTCATATTCAAATAATCTGACTCTTAAGTCTAGAATTTTTTTTGAAACACTCAAACTATTATTTTCTGTTAATATTTGGATATTTAAATAATTGGAGACCTACCTCCCCCTTCCCCCCATTTGTCCTGTTCACAGTACTACCAGTAGAAAATTGGAAGTGACCTTGGAGATAATGAGTCCCACTCTTTTATTGCACAGATGGTTTAAGACAAGGATCAGCAGACTTTTGCTCCTGGGCCAAAGCTGGCTTGGTAGCTAAATATTTTTACATTTTTGAAAGGTTCAAATAAAATGCAAAGAATATTTTGTGACACGAAAACTGTAAAGTTCAAATTTCTTTATCCACAAAGAAAGTTTTATTGGCACACAGCCACCACCCATTCTCACCTGGCTGTTCTGGTATTACTGTGGCTGAGTTGAATAGTTGACCTATATTGTTACCTGAAAACTAGGTTCGCCTCTTGGTGGGTGTCAGGCCAGAAGGCACAACCAAGATCAGGAGAGGGAGGGGTTTATTACTTGCAGCAAGTAAAGAGAACACTGGGTGTCTTCCTCAAAGCAGTGTTTCCCCAGACAGCATAACTGGGGAAGTTTTAAGTTAAGGTTACACACATATTCATGAAGGGGCTTGAGCAGAGGAGCACCCAGTATAGAATCAGGGCCAAGGTCTACAGAGTGCTAGCTTTAGTTTGTTGAAGTCACAGGGTCAGCATCGTCATTTCCTTCCTCCACCTGAGTGCAGAAATCCAAGGCGGTATCAGATTGTTCTCTATGTCCCTTGAGGAGGAATCAGGACTCTCTTTTATTCTTTTGTTTCTTGATTGCTTTTCCTTTGTTCCTTCATTCCCTTACTTCCCTTAAGATCATTAATTACTGAGACCTATTCAAGAGCAGTTACAGTGGCCAATCTTAGATCACAAAATGGCTTAGGTCAAAAATGGCTTCTCTTAGGTCAAGAAAGCCACACCTGGTTCTCTTTCTCCAGGGACCCACTACCCTTTCTGCTTTCAATCTGGTCCCTTATAGAAAAAGTGTGTTGACCACTGGATTAAGAGTTTGTGATTTTTTACTAAGACTAACAGCAAAACCAGGAGTAGAACCCATATTTCTAAATCTAGTGCTTTTTATGCTGTTTCATACTAAGAACCTTTCTATAGTCTAATTTCAGCGTTTTCTCCGCACCCCCCCCCCATGTTTTCTTTATCGTGAACTTAATTTCTAAATGTGTAATGTATGCAAATGTTATAAAATCCAAAAAGGAGTAGTTTCTCATGTACCCTTCTATAGCTAGTCTGTGCACATAAGTATAAACTTGTAATTTTTTTTAACATAAATGTTAACATATATGTTGTTCTGCATTTCCCCACCCATTCCTTCACCACTACCCCCACCTCCGCCACAGAATACGTCTTGGAAGTATTTTGTGTTGGTTGGGAACATTGGCTCTGGAGCCAGTCTCCTGGACTTAAATCCTGCCTATGACCATTTCTTACCATTAGTTGTAATATCGCTCAAGTTATTTAACCTTTCTGTGTTGGTTTCTGCAGCCCAAAAGGAAAGAAAGGATAATGGGATTAGTTTGAGACATGAGCTGTACCTGTAAACAATTAGGACTCCCTGGTACAGTCAGTGTTCAATAAATGCTTGCAGCAGCAGTAGCAGCATAAAGTGCTACTTTGTTCTTAACTGTGTAAAATAATTTTAAAGTTACTGTAAAATACCATTGCGTGACTGTTTTAATTCATTGATTCCGGATTGATGATTATCTTTTATTATTTCAACCAGTGTTGCAATTAATTGTCTCATGCATGCAGTTTAGCACTGAGATTGGGCATATATTCATGGGTTTTAAGAGTCATTAATAGTTTCCTTCTCTGTGAACAGTCTGTCCAAATCCTTTGCCTAGTAAGTTACTGGTCATTTTCTTATTGATGATAGGAGGTTTTTTATATATTATGGAAATTAGCCCTTTGAACAATATATGATTTTAAAATATTTTTTGTTTCTTTGTTTGCCTGTTGACTTTACTGTTTTTTTTTTGTTTTTCTTAGCATGCAGAAAACTGTCACTTTTTTTCTTTTTTATAAAAGCCATAGGATATAGTTTGACGTTATGTTAACTAGCTTGATATAGTTAAATAGGCTTATCTTACTTTGAGATTGTTTAAAAATATGTTGTCTTCTAGTACTCACATGACTTCTGTTTTTATATTTAAATGTTTGAGCCATCTTACATTTATTTTGGAAAATATAGAGTAAGTATATCTTTATCCAGTGAAGAGTCAGCAAGTTAGCTCTGCCTCCTCAGTTCCTTTTTTGAAGTAGATACTGTGTAAATCTCAGCTCTAAAATGCCAACTTTCTTCTGGATATTTGAGGCTAAGTAGAAATGTTTGGTTTACTATTGAGGATATCCTCATAAAGGCAGAGGGAAAACAACTCTCCCAAGTAAAAACCAGGTTGAGTATATTGACATAAATGAACGAGACATTGCATTCTTGAGAAGTACTTTTGCACTTATTCACCTGAAGTCATTTGTCTTTAGAATTCTTCTATGATTTTTGTCCTCCTCTCACCTTGTGTAGGTTGCGAGTTATAAGGAGCCAGCATCACATAGAAGCGCTTGTTGAGCATCGCAACGGCCAGGTTGTGGTGTCAGCCTCCACTCGTGAATGGGCCATTAAGAAGCACCTTTATAGCACCAAAAGTGTGGTGGCTTGTGAGAGTGTAGGACGAGTGCTGGCACAGCGGTGCTTGGAAGCAGGAATCAACTTCATGGTCTACCAACCCACGCCTTGGGAGGCAGCGTCAGACTCGGTATTTTTGTTCTCACTACTTAGTTAGGAGGTGTCGTGTTAATTCTTGACATTAGATACTTACATAATAGTAGTTTGTTTATAAAGTTCTTTCCAAGTGTCTGAGCCTGAGTTGAGTGTCCTGATGCGCGGTACCTCACTTCAGCTTCACAGCAGCCTTAGCATCAGGACTCATGGTCTCTCTTCTGTAAGTTAGCTGAGGTTGGCTGACTGGCTCAGTGTGGTGCTGGGCAGGGTTCAAACCCATGCGACCAATTCTGTAGCTGTAATGTTGACTTCTCTGCCGTTCATATAGTATCATCTTGTCCACAGAATATTTTCAAATACTGCTAATCCTTAACATCTCTACACCTTCTTTTATCTGTGTCATTATTAAGATCACTTTCTGAAAAAAACAGTGTAGGCTGGGAAGTTAGCAAGGAGCAGATCGGTGGTTTATTTCTCTTCCTCTTAAGAAGTGAGCTATTTATGGTCAGCTTTTAGTGTTAACTTCATCTTTTCCTTCTTTCTTGATCTTCAAAACCAGACGAAACGACTACAGATTGGCATGATAGAGGGTGGTGTGGTGCTGCAGGAGCCTCGGAGAATCTATGAATGAAGCAGAAGCATTGTTTGGAACTTGTAAATGAAAGCTGTCAGCTCTTCATTCATCAGAAAAGCGCCTCTGGAAGAACTGCCAGCTTGGACGTTTTATACAAAAATTAACAGCAGAATGTTATTAGTTAAGGTTGTCTCCTTCTCCCCTTCAGTATGTTTGTCTTAAATCCAGGGCTGAATTCTTCGTTCTTGGACGTGAGAGAAGTGTCTGAGAAAAATTGTTGCCAATTGTAATTGACTTCTGAAGGACAAATTAAATTGTTGTTTATAAGTTAAAGAATAAAAGTATATTATTAACTCTTATTTTTTAGTTATATGGCATTTTCTCCCAACTATGAACTCTCTGGGGCAAGGATACACATTAAAGGTTTGTGCACTTGGTCATAGCAGGTGGTCTCAGTAAATGAGAACTGTTGCTGCTCAGGTGTGGAGGCTTTTTTTTTAAGTAGGAGATGTCAGTATCAGTTTATTATAAACAGTAATGCAAAGATAAGAGCAAATCCTAACCTTATTGGGCTCCTGGATCCTAACAGAGCCAGATTTGAAGAA
The DNA here is from genome assembly GCF_000754665.1 of Bison bison bison. NCBI lineage: Eukaryota > Metazoa > Chordata > Mammalia > Artiodactyla > Bovidae > Bison > Bison bison. The sequence continues at coordinate 8,933,867 of NW_011494720.1, forward strand.
AGGAATGCAGTGAGAAAAGGAAATAAGGTGTCTATACCATCTAGAGAAGCTGTTGGGAGATGGAGCCTGAAGTGCATTTGGGTTAATTTAAAGTTGAGGTAGGGTAGATGGGAATCATGGCAGGTCTCTTAAATGAGTGATTAAGTCAGAGTAAGGTGTTAACTGATCTTGGCTATTTAAGAAATGTGGTGAGGAAGAGCCAGTAAGCACAGTGGCTTCTAGCATATTCCCCCCACATTTTAAATATGAAGTCCAATTCTGTATTTATATAGAAGTGAAATAATATTGCTATCATCGATGTGAATATTCAGGGTATTATTTTAAAAGGAAAATGTATGCAATCAACGTTTTTTGAAAGTTTGATTCATTCTGAGAGGCTTTCAGAATGCAATGCTTAGTTTTCCTTTTGATCTGTAGCTATTACAGTAAAGACATTTATAGGTATGTATTAATAGTTCTGGGCTTCCCTGGTGGTTCAGATGGTAAAGAATCTGCCTGCAATGCAGGAGATCTGGGTTTGAACCCTGGGTTGGGAAGATCCCCCTGGAGAAGGGAATGGCCACCCACTCCAGTATTCTTGCCTGGAGATTCCCATGGACAGAGGAGCCTAGCAGGGTCCATGGAGTCACAGAGTCAGGCACGACTGTGTCTAACACCACCACCATGATAGTTTTAATATTTTCTTCGCTCATCTTAAAGACCACAGTTCTAAAAGGCTGTCAAAACGAGTCTAGAATTCAAGGGAGGACACAAGACCATGGACTGGGGTAGTGTGGCTTTGGAAATTGACAACAGGGTTCACCTGTAAATGGTAGTGGTTCAGTTGATTAGTGGAGTCTGCGACCCCATGGACTAAAACTGGACAGGCTCCTCTGTCCGTGGAATTTCCCAAGCAAGAATATTGGAATGCGTTGTGATTTCCTTCTCCAGGGGATCTTGGGCACTTAGAGATCAAACCCACCTCTCCCTCACTGACAGGTGGATTCTTTACCACTGCACCACCTGGTGGGGATTTTTTTCTTGGAGGCATAGGATCTAGATCATCTCAGTATCAAGAATTCCTTCAGTTTGGGCAATTTTTGAGACTTGGTATAGCAAGTATGATAAATGGTGTTACAAAGGCAACAGCAATGCCAAGTAGGGAAAAGGGGACCGGGGAGGAGAGGAGGGTACGGGGCAAACGTATGTTAACAGTGATGGCCAAGGTGGCAAGAAGTGATTTAAAAACCAGAGGCTATGTGGGCCCCCTATCCCCGCACCATGGCTGCAGTACCTGCTTTATTGCAGTTCCTTCAGGCTCTGTTTACTGGTCTGTTTTTACTCTTTCGGGCACTACTTTGTCCTACCATTGCCTCTTTTTTTTTTTTTCTTCTAATTTTATTTTATTTTTAAACTTTACATAATTGTATTAGTTTTGCCAAATATCAAAATGAATCCGCCACAGGTATACATGTGTTCCCCATCCCGAACCCTCCTCCCTCCTCCCTCCCCATACCATCCC
>NW_011494720.1:8935467-8935612 GCF_000754665.1 Bison bison bison
CCCTCTGGGTCGTCCCAGTGCACTAGCCCCAAGCATCCAGTATCGTGCATCGAACCTGGACTTGCAACTCGTTTCTTACATGATATTTTACATGTTTCAATGCCATTCTCCCAAATCTTGCCACCCTCTCCCTCTCCCACAGAGT
>NW_011494720.1:8935712-8937381 GCF_000754665.1 Bison bison bison
AATATATTCTTTTTAATGGCTGAGTAATACTCCATTGTGTATATGTACCACAGCTTTCTTATCCATTCATCTGCTGATGGGCATCTAGGTTGCTTCCATGTCCTGGCTATTATAAACAGTGCTGCGATGAACATTGGGGTACACGTGTCTCTTTCCCTTCTGGTTTCCTCAGTGTGTATGCCCAGCAGTGGGATTGCTGGATCATAAGGCAGTTCTATTTCCAGTTTTTTAAGGAATCTCCACACTGTTCTCCATAGTGGCTGTACTAGTTTGCATTCCCACCAACAGTGTAAGAGGGTTCCCTTTTCTCCACACCCTCTCCAGCATTTATTATTTGTAGACTTTTGGATCGCAGCCATTCTGACTGGTGTGAAATGGTACCTCATAGTGGTTTTGATTTGCATTTCTCTGATAATGAGTGATGTTGAGCATCTTTTCATGTGTTTGTTAGCCATCTGTATGTCTTTGGAGAAATGTCTATTTAGTTCTTTGGCCCATTTTTTGATTGGGTCGTTTATTTTTCTGGAGTTGAGCTGTAGGAGTTGCTTGTATATTTTTGAGATTAGTTGTTTGTCGGTTGCTTCATTTGCTATTATTTTCTCCCATTCTGAAGGCTGTCTTTTCACCTTGCTAATAGTTTCATTTGATGTGCAGAAGCTGCTTAATATTCCAGGTCTACATAAATGACATTCTCCCCTTATAGGGATTGCAAAGGAATTGTTGCGGAGCGTAAACGACCTTTGATTGCTAGGGTGGGGGTCTAAGCGATCCTTAACCCTAGGGGATCAAATAAATACAAGATGAAACACCTGTGGGCAGGCAGGTGCGCTGCCTGCCGGGGCTGGTGGGCGCGCGCGGGGGCTGTGCGTTTCTTCACTCCCCCGCCCGCTCTCCGCGAGCCCTTTAAGGCGCCGGCGCGGCGCTTGCGTGTAAGTGCGAGGCGACGCGTGGCCGCACTCACTGGGCGCCCTCCGCCGAGCTGCTACGTGGCCATGGACATAGGCGCCGATGAGTTTGAGCAGAGCCTCCCTCTGCTGCAGGAGCTCGTCCTGGGTGCGGACTTCGTGGGTAAGGCCCCGGGATCCCAGGCTTTGGCGCCGGAGCCGGCTGGCCGGCGCTCCTGGGGAGGGTATGGTTCTCGGGCCAGACCGGGCGGGAGAGGTGAGGCCCAGCCGGGTGGTCTCCAGGCCACAGGAGACTCAAGCAGGGCTCCTCGGAAGGACAGTGGGACTCCTCAAGTTTGGGCAGTGGGATGTTGGTCAGCAGTTCCATTCGTAGCCCCCGTGTAGTCCAGGTGGAATGGGGTGGCCTGGCATCCTCGCTTTGGCTCCCTCTGTTTTCCTTTCTCGACCTCACCTGGCTTCTCGAGTGCCAAGAAGGTGAGCCAGTGCTTTTGCTACCTGCAGCGTTTATAGCATGAAGAGCCTTGCGATGGTCTGTGCCTGGGGACTCTTTTTTTTTTTGCCTTCCCTGCAGGTCTGGACATAGAGTTCACGGGCCTTCGTTCTAACCTGTCTGGGCCCCAGCAGATCAGGTAAAGCTAAAGCTGCCTTAGAGCTGGGCTGGAAAGCCTCTTCTGTGCCCTGGTTGGCCAGCATTACTTAGTAGCGGGCACCCTGTTGGCAGCAGCTGGGCAGGACAGCTTTTTGGGGGGGGGGGGGGGGGGGGC
>NW_011494720.1:8937481-8949345 GCF_000754665.1 Bison bison bison
GGGGGGGGGTTGCGGACCTGGCTGGCTTTCCACAAAAGGCAGGTTCCCTAGTTGTTGTAACAAGGAAAGCACTGCCCTGGTTGAGAGCTGCTAACCCAGCGTGGAGGCTGCTGCCTTGATAGCATCTCTTTGCCTCTGGACTGAGACGTCTGTTTTTCTCACAGTCTGTTTGACTTGCCATCAGAGTGGTATCTAAAGACCCGTCAGAGTGTTCAGCAGTTCACCATCTGTCAGATCGGTGAGTTTAACCTTCAGCTGTTTGTTTTGAGTTATTGAAAAAAACCTTTTTTTTTATTGTCTCTGTGTTTCCTACTGGTAAAACCTCTTTGGCGCCGTTCTGAGACACTGGCTGTCATTTTGCATGCTCGTTTGGTGTTTGGCCATGTCTTGCCTGAGAGACCTAACTCTTCAGAATAAGTAGAAACTTGATCTCCATGCCGGAATCAACATTGAGGCACTTGGACCATCTTCCAGGGGAAAGTGTATGTTTTCTTTAAGCAAAAATCATACATAGCAAGATTATACTATAAATATGTTGTTCTGCATATCCACCCCCCCCCGTCCCCGCAAATAGAGCTTTTTCTATATCAGCTTATACAGATTTCCGGTTCAGTTTAAAAATTTTTTTTTTTAATTGGAGGAAATTACTTTAAATATTGCATTGGTGTCTGCCATACATCACCATGAATCAGCCATAGGTATACGAATGTCCCCTCCGTCTTAAATCTCCCACCCCATCCCTCTAGGTTTTCACGGAGCACCTGATTTCAGCTCCCTGTATCATGCAGCAAATTTCCACTGGCTCTCTACTTTACATGTGGTAATTTATTTGTTTAGCACTCCTAACTCTGTGTATGGTTTGGCTCTATCTCCTAATGATGAATGCTTTGGTTGCCATTTGTATGTGATGAAACAAGGCCGCATTGACTGTCTTAGCTCTTATATATTACTGTGCAGTCCTGAGTGTATGTGTTTGGTGTACTTGTAAAAGACCAAAGTAAATATTTTAGGTTTTGTGGGTCATATGGTCTACATATGAAGTTACAACAACTCAGTGCTGCCTTTGTTAATGAGGAATCAGCTGTAGTTAATACATAAATGAATTGAGCATGGCTGTATTTCAGTAAAACTTTGTTAAAAAAAAAAACAGGTCCTGAGATTTTACTGATTGTTGCTTTTCCTGTGAATGAGTAACACCTGTGTGTGTTCGCTGTCTGTCTGCTGTTTTCTTATTTATTTGTCCTTTGCTGTTTTCTTATTTATTTTTGGATGCTGGATCTTCATTGTGCGGGAGGGCTTTCTCTAGTTGCAGTGCCCTGGGCTGCTCTTTGTGCATCCTTTGGAGCGTAGGATGCTCTTGTTGCAGAGCACGGGCTTTTAGTTGCCCGAGGCATGTGGAGTCTTCCAAGACCAGGGACCAAACCCATGACCCCTGCATCAGCCTGCAGTTTCTTATCCACTGTATCATGAGGGAAGTCCTGCTGTTTTTCTGTTGTGATTGTGTTTAATTGTGAGACCTCTTTGAAAGTATGGGAAACAGCACTTGAATACGTTTGTATTGTTTCCCCCTTCTTCAAAGTCTTTTACTTTTGATCTTTTTAACAACACAAACATTTAAAAATTGTTCAAATGTATAAATCTTCATAGATTTTAGTGTCTCTTGTTTTAAAACTATAAAAGTGTCTTGTAAAGCAACTATACTGCAATAAAAATTAATAAACTAAAAACTAATAAAACTGTAAGTGTCAATATTCTGTGTTTGAACAGCCATTTACAGTTATTTCAGGAATTTGTGTGAATTACAGTTTGACGGTTCTCATGTTTTGACTCTTTCCCTTCCTCCCTTCATTCCTTTCTTCCTTCCTTTGTTTCTTTTTTAGAATTTATCCTAAAGCCTATGTAGTAACTTTGGGTGTAAAGAACTGACTCTTGATTTGATACTCAGAGAGGCAAGAACCCCATTCCAGTGCTAGAGGGGATATGTGCAGGACGTTTTTGAGTTAGCTTCCGGTAGCTTTTCTCTTGGCATTCATTCTGTCCACCATCACTCTTCTAGGATTGTCTGTGTTCTCCAGTATTGAAGGCGAGTCGAACAAGTATGTATAAAGACCTTTGGCGAAACACCTGGCTCTCGCCTGTTTCTCTTCTCCACCTGCTCCCCCTTCAAATTCTGCTTCAGGCTCTGACCCCTTTGGCCCTGGATGCCCCACAGTCTCCCTGCTCCCGGGCCCGCCACCCCGCCTCCCCTGCAGACGCCGGCTGGTCCTTCAAGTCTCTCAAAGCAGCACCGTCCCTGGGGCGTCTCCCAGCACCCCCGGACCGTCAGTGCCCCTTGCCACGCGTCCTTCACTCCTGTGTTTCTTCAGGATTGCAGTCAGCAGTGTTACAGTGAGGGGGACGCAGCTCCCAGGCCCCAGCGGCCAGAAAGGATGTGAATGGCACCCCCCTCTCTCAGTGGGGGTCAGACTGTGTGCCTTTGTTCACTGGCCCCCAGCACCAGTCATAGTACTTGAAACACAGCTGGCATTCAAATACAGCGAACCCTTGAATAACGCAGGGTTTGAACTGCCTGAGCCCACTTACACTCACTAAATACACACTGTGGTACTGTACGCCCCACAGTGGGGTCTGTGGGTGCAGAGGGCCTGTGGCTGGACCCAGGGCAGGCTCTAAAGTATACTCAGATGTCTGGCTGTAAGAACAGCTGGTGCCCCTAACCCCCATGTTGTTCAGGGGTCAGCTGGACTTCTCAAGGGGAAGGAGGAGCCCACTCGGAAGCCTGCTCCATGAGCCAGAATTTTAAGTGTTTTCTGTCTTTTTCTCCTTCTGTTTGTTTTTGTTGCTAGGTATGTAGCTCATTCATGTAACTTCTTCCTCTTCCCTACGACATTTGGGGTTTTGGACTCAGAGTTCTCTTTCCAGGCTTCCAGTGTTCAGTTTTTGAACCAGTATGGCTTCGACTATAACAAGGTATGGCCTGGGAGGAGGGGGCCCAGAGGGTTGAGGGGCCGGGTGTCCACCTGGTCCCAGTCCGCTTCCTGTCGCCCTTCTGACTTGTCCACGTACAAGCGGACGACAAAGGTTTCTTTCTCTGCTGTCACACAGATGGTGCCACTGACTCGTTTCCTGGTCTCTCCCTGTCTTTAGTTTCTCAAAAATGGGATCCCCTATATGAACGAAGAACAGGAGAAGAAAATTAAGCACAACATTCTGACTGGGAACTGGAAAGTTCGCAGGTAAAGCCCGCTTCTCCGGGTGCTCTGTAGGTTTCTTTGTTGCTGGTGTGTTTCTGGCTTTGCTGGACGTGGTAACCTCACACTGTCCCCTTAAGCTGGGCTCAGCCACACATGACAGCCCGGAGTGCTGGTATGCCGTTCCTATGCCTGAGATCAGAAACCTCTCACTGCATAGCGTGGGATGAAGGGGCAAAAGAACTGACTCTTAACTTGGTCCTCAAAGAGGCAGGAACTCCATTCCAGTGCTAGAGGGGGAAAATGGCTCTGTGGGACTTCCTGTGAGAGCCTTAGGGTTTTTCAAGGCAGGTCACAGGTAACCTTGACCATGTGGCCCTGTAGCTCAGCTTGGTCATGTTGCCCCATGAGTTTGATCTGTGTGTTCCCCGAGGGCAGGGTCTCTGCCTTGTCTCTCTGGCCTCCAGTGCCTGTTGTATGTTAACCCGGTCGTGCTGTGGGGCTTGGGCCAGGCCTGCTCAGTGGCCTTGTGCGCTGGAAGGAGCCGCCACCTGGGCCCAGGTCTGCTGAGCATTGTGCGGTTCTGAGCCAATCCTTTAAGTTCCTTGGGTTTTCGATTCTTTGCCTTTATCGGTGAGAGGGTTAAATTAGACAGCTTTTAATTCTGGAATGTTATGATTGTCTGGTCCAAATCATTATGTAATGTTGGAATTTTATCCTTGTTCTTGGTTTTATATAAAAATACTGCTTTGGAAGGGAAAAGCAACTTGAATTTTTAATCTTCTGTTATGTTCAAATGTTCGAGAAAAGGCTTTCCTTTTCTCCATGTGACACAGTGTTCTTGTATATCTAACACAGGAAAAGATGTACTTACCAAAGTTCCTTTCTTTTCCATTCTTCACCAGATGGTGCTTTTCCACCTCTGAGAGGGGCACTGAGGAGACGGACCCGATAGGCTCCCTTAGTGTTGGTTGTCTCCCAGCCCCTTCCCCCTACAGGCCGGTCAGCGGGAGGGGGGCGTGCCCCTGTGGACAGACCCGAGGGTGGAGGCCAGGTGTTTGGTTTCCTCTTGCAACACAAGACTGGGAAAAGAAATGGTCTTTCTGGGGTCCGTTTTCTTGCCAGGATCACAGGGTGAAAACAGGCGCCTTCAGAATCCCCTCCCGCATTAGTGTTGTCTCACGTGCCCATTTTCAGCTCTCTGGACAAAGACCAGATCAAGGTGGTGATTGACGAGGTGACGCGCTGGCTGGACCTGGCGGAGGAAGGGGACTGGATGACCCTCCCTGGTATTGCTGGTAGGCAGGGGCGGCCCCCCGACCTGGGAGCTGGGAGCGGGAACTGTCACCTGTGGGGAGCATCCCTTCTCCTCCAGTGAACCCTGGGTGTCGGCTCAGCAGACACGTGGTCCCTGTGATTAGATGGAGCTCTGACCTCGGGTGGGAGGTTGGGGGGCTGTCCACCTGTTCTGAATTTTAAGGTTGAGGAAATCAGGTTCCGCTCAGCACCATCCTTTTCATCCCAATCCTTAGTGCCCCTTGGACTCTTTCTTTATTTCCGTTAATCTCTGAATGTTTCCCCCACAGTTCAGTGTGGGGTTGCTGCCCTACATGAGCAGTTCTCAGCCTTGGTCATTGGACCCCAGGGGTTGCTGAGACCCTTTCCACGGGGTCCATGAGGTCAGAATGGTTCTGAAAACATGGCTTGGCTGCTGCTTGCTGCTGTCCTTGTGCCATCTGCACTGGCGGTCCCGCAGCCCCTGTGAGTGATGCCCCTGGCGCCTCCGCACAGGTGGCGTGGGAGCATCTGGCCGCACAGCACTCATGTTCTTTGTTGCCACTTCCAGTTTAAAAAAATTCTGACTGAAGAACCTTGTGAGTGAAATAATAATTCTTAGTTTTATTAAATTTCAACATTTCATTGCTCGTCTTTTATAACGTTCTGTGCATCAATAGAAGTATGGAAGAAATAAATGTGCGTGAAATATGGCTGCTGCTTCCTGCAGTACAGTGGTTACCTCAAGGAAAAGCACTTGGGCAGGATTTTGTGTTGAGAGCTGAGTTAGCTGCCTTCTATTTTTTTTTAATTTTTTTTTTAAGGAAAGTAATTTTTTTTTTCTTGATCATGCTGTGAGGCTTGTGGGATCTTAGTCACCTGAGCAGGAATTGAACCTTAAACCTTTGGCAGTGAAAGCAAGGAACCCTAAATACTGGACTGCCAGGGAATTCCCCAAAGGAATATAATTTTCACTTGAAGGAACTGACTGGTTGTTTTGATGTGGGTATTTTCAGTCACCTTCTCAAGTGAAAAAAGTAAGCCTTGTCTTCAGGAAGACTAACCCCTAGTGTTTAGTAGAGATGAGATTTGAGCTTTCAGTCAGAAACTGAAATTTGAGATTTCATCTCTCACAGTTAGCTCGACAGCTTTATGAGACTTTCTGATGAGATCAGTGGCCACGTGTACGAGTGTGTCTTGATGGCATCTCATGATATGTGAGCATGTGGAAGGTGGTGTGTATAATCAGGAAACCAACATTCTCCAGATAACCGGTGCGTGGCGTCACACAATCATAGGCAAAAGTGTAATGGGTTTATTATTTTTCAAACCTTACAGTTTTTAGTGTCATGTGTATGGTTTTAATTTCTGACATGGTGGACATCAAGACCTGTAACCCACACACACAAAGGCTCTTTGGGGTCCTCCGTTTGAGAGTGGCTCTGAGATCAGAGACTCAGAGAAAGCTGCCCTGGTTCATGCCGGGCCGCCCCCGTCACTCGGCCTGGGGACAGCTAAGAGCTGTCTTCCCACGTGCTTCCTCCATCTCTCTGCTGCTGCTGCCTGCGAGGCTTCTCCTGAGGGGAGGGTGAGCTGCCCTGCCAGCGTCTCTGGTGGTTCCGTGCAAGCCTTGTTTCCTTGCTGCAGGCTTCCAGGCCTTCGAGGTCCAGCTCGTACTGAGGAAGGCCCTCCCTGACATCTGGACAGTGCTGAGAGACCAAGGGGTGAGTTCCCACCTGGAGGGGCCAGCCCCCATCATTTCTGTCTCATTTGGCCAAATTGGGCCTCTGTGAAAGGCTTCTTCCCCCACTCCTTCCCGTTTGACATGAGGGACCACTTCTTTGGCCCCATTCTCGGGATGCTCCATGCTAAGTCCCTTCAGTCATGTCCGACTCTTTGCGACCACATGGACTGTAGGCCAGGCTCCTCTGTCCTTGGGATTCTCCAGGCAGGAATACTGGAGTGGGTTGCCATTTCCTCCTCCAGGGGATTTTCCCGACCCATGGAAAATGGGGATGGAACCTGTGTCTCTTACGTCTCCTGCATTGGCAGGCGAGTTCTTTACCACCAGCGCCACCTGGGAACCCCAGAGAGGCCTTGGGGCGTCTGCCTGGTGGCTCAGTGGTAAAGGGTCCACCTGCCATCGCAGGAGACATGGGTTTGATTCCTGGCCCGGCAGATCCCACGTGCCACTGTAGAGCCTAAACCCACGCACCAGCGGTGGAGCCTGGGAGCATTCCCAGGATGCGGGAGCTTGTCTCCTCCTCTTGCGCTCAGGTGATCGTGAAGAAGGTGAGTACGCAGCACCGCTGGTATCTTGAGACCACCTCCTGTGATCGAGAGAGCTGCTGGAAGGAGAAGATTCTTCTCTCCGCAAGGGGCTTTTCTGTGTTTTTCCAGATGCTGGTGAAAGCCCGGAAGGTAGGGAGAGAATTCTCTTTCCTTGGTCTTTTTGCAGTGTTTTGTATCTGACTGTAGAGACAAATGAGTCCTTCAACAGTAAACTCAGATTCCTTAAAATGAGTGGTTTCTTTTTGTTAACTAACTTTGTGGATCTAACCTTGTTTTACAAAGTCATGATAGACTAATTTGGGGAAAGACTGTCCCTGTGAAATATTACCATTCCCTTGCTCCTTTCGTGCACACAGGCATTTCAATACAAATTGACTTAAAACTGCTTGGGGACCACGTGTGTCTGCTTCACAGCTTAGATCCCAGTGTGGCTGGGGCCTCAAGTCCCTCTGACCCACTGGTTTGCCTTTCTAGCATTTGAGCAGTCCGGCTGCCTTTCACGGGAGTGGATTGCGTGTGGGGATGGAATTACCATGTCATCAGAATGCAGTGGGTTCTAAAGCTACACCCTTTGGCAGAGATAGCAGTTAGTCTACAGCGTTTGTTTTATTTTTAAAATTTCATTTCTCTCACCTGTCGATTTCCTCCAAGTAGCCCTTAGTGGGACATAACATGATGATGGATCTGCTGCATCTCCATGAGAAGTTCTTCAGACCTCTCCCAGGTAGGGCCGACCCATCCTTCTCCTTCCTCTGACTCAGCTTGCCATTGGGCAGGGGGGTGGGCCCGGCTTTGTGCTCCTGAGCAGCCCCTACAGGCATCGGGTTTCCAGAGAGGTCCGGCGCATCTGTGCCTGTTACTGTTTTCCCTGAACTAGGTGACTTTCTCGGAGAAGGCAATGTCAACCCACTCCAGTACTCTTGCCTGGAAAATCCCATGGACAGAGGAGCCTGGAAGGCTGCAGTCCATGGGGTCGCTGAGTCGGACATGACTGAGTGACTTCACTTTCACTTTTCACTTTCATGCACTGGAGAAGGAAATGGCAACCCACTCCAATGTTCTTACCTGGAGAATCCCAGGGACGGGGGAGCCTGGTGGGCTGCCATCTATGGGGTCGCACAGAGTCGGGCACAACTGAAGCGACTTAGCAGCAGCAGCAGGTGACTTTCTCAGGGAGAAAAACTTATATTTGATTGATACTCCCCACCCCCCACCCCCGCATTACAGAAGTTGTTCAGTCTCACTGTAAAACTTAGTGAAATCAGAGATGTGCAGAAAAAACAAACTTGCCTTTAATCACGGCTGTAATTCTTACACTTTTTGCTTTTTCTTCTGTTTTGACTTTTCCATGGGCTTCCCGGGTGTCGCATTGGTAAAGTGCCTGCCAGCCAATGCAGGAGATGTAAGAGACCTGGGCTTCATGCCTGGGTTGGGAAGATCCCCTGGAGGAGGAAATGGCAACCCACTCCAGTATTCTTGCCTAGAGAATGCCATTGACAGAGGACCCTGGTGGGCTGTAGTCCATAGGGTCGCAAAGAGTCGGTCGCGCACACACACATAATCTTAATTTGCTTTTTCCTTTGTTTTGGCTTTTACATAGCACCCACTCACCCAAAGCATTTATTTATGTCCTTAACTTGAAATCATTTCAGTGGCCATACGGTACTGTCTAATGGCTGTCCCGGTCTTTTCCATGACGGATGCTGTTGGACACACTGCAGTGTGATGGAGTGTTAACAGCATGCATTCAAGAGTCATGCTTGAATCCTCATTCTATCCCTTGTTACACATGATCCTGAGCAAGTTACTTTAATGTAGCTGTTCTGTTTCCTTGTCTGTAAAATGGGGATGATCATAGTATCAGAATTGGGGATGAAATGAACTAACACTGCTCAGAGAACACTATTCTGCTGTTCAGTCGCTCAGTCATATCCCACTCTCTGCACCTCCATAGGCTGTGGCACACCAGGCTTGCCTGTCCTCCACTGTCTCCCAGAGTTTGTTCAAGCTCATGTTCATTGAGTCAATGATGCCATCCAACCGTCTTATCCTCTGTCACCCCCTTCTCCTGCCCTCAGTCTTTCCCAGCATCAAGGTCTTTTCCAGTGAGTCGGCTCTTTGCATCAGGTGGTCAAGGCATTAGAAAACACTAGCATAGCTGGAAAGGGGTGAACAGTTTCCCTGAGATTTTTCTAGGAAATGAATTAATAAAACACCTCAGTTTGAGCATCTTGAGAGATTTGGGGAAGAATTAAGTGTCAAATAATCACTTCCCCCAAACTAAGCAGACAGGCAAACAAAGAAATTGCTGAAACAAAAGCTATGGCAGAAAGGCCCCTGGAGGCGACCGGCTGGCCCCATGGAGAGAGCTGTGCAGGTGCTGGGGGTGGTGAGTGGCCCAGGGCGGGGCAGGCGATCCTCTCACCTTGTGGGGGTCCAGAGTTAATGCCCCAAACTGGGAGACCACTGAGCAGCATAAGCTTTGTTTAGAAGTGGTGGGAGTACACACCAAAGGAAAAAATTGAAGATCACTGCCGTCAGGGAATAGGAAATGGGAGGTTAATGAGGAGAGGGTGAGCAGAGAGATTTTGGTTTGTTGGTTTTGCAGTGAGCCTCTTTAAAAGGTATGTGGTATAATTTTGACAAATATGCAAATTATAGGTGATTTTTATCAAGGCACTTACAATTTTTAACTTACTGGATTTTTCTCTGAACAGTTATTTACAGATTTCACATTTGCCTTTTCAGTAATCTCTTTCTCCCTTTTACCATTGACTACAACTTTGCAAACTGCATTAACTAAGGTTGGTTATAGACAATAGTCTGAATTTAATGGAAAACTCTTCAACTTCTGCTGTAACAAAGGGTAATGTCAGGTTGGTTTAAGATTCAGAAATCCTTAATGATGAGGAGCAAGGATGTTTTCAATTCCTGTTTTGTTTTATTTGCTTTAGTAACCAGTGTTGGTGACAAGCTAGATTGGAGAATTTCTTCCCATTTTTACCGTGAACTCACTTCTGACTACCTGGGTCTTTCCCTTCAGAAAGCTACGATGAGTTTAAGCTGAATATCCACAACCTATTTCCTGTTCTCATTGACACCAAGAATGTGACAAAGGATATCTGGAAGGTAATTAAACTCCTTTGGGAAAGGAACACTTCATTAGTCCCAGGAACATTTAGCTTTCTCACTCTTTTCAGAAATTGTTTCGTGAACCCTTTTCTCATATTTTATAGCCAGTATTGGTTTTTTAATTTGACTACCTGTGAGTCATATTGGCTTATATGTGATCTTTTTTTCTTTCCCTCCTTCAAGTTCTCATGCTTTGACTTATTGCTGTCTAGTTCATGGGCTTATTTAGATGGGTCAACAGAACAACTTATTCTAGAGCTTGGTAGATACCTTGTGTGTGTTTCAATGTGCTTAAAAGTTGTCAGGGTTGGGGGGCAGGGACCCCGCTTGAAAAATTTTACAGAGCATTCGGGTCAAGGAATTTCAACTCAGATAACAAAATCACCTGAGAAGGTGAATATTGATACCTGGGCCACACCTTTAGCTCCTCTGGTGTGGAGGGGCTGGGAGCGGCATTTCTCCAGCTGCCAGGTGACTTCTGTGGTGCGGCTGGGGTTGTGCACTGCCCATGGAGAAGAGAAGCACCCAGCTAGTTAAGATCCTGCTTAAAAGTTAAACTGAGTGTTCTAAATAAAGCCTTAAGCTGACGCCACAGAACTGGGACTGGGTTACTTGGTACGTCTTTGCCCAGGGACACACTTACTGCTCGTACCTATATTTGCAGCTCTGACGGTGTGCTGTGATGCTGCCCGTCTCTACGTAACTGAGTCATAGGGCAAAGTGGGGAGGACGTGGGGGCTGATCTGAGGGAGTAAAGATAAGGTGAACTCTAGGACTTGGTGACCTGGCAGGTCCTTAGACTGCCCAGCGACCATATGAGTCCCTGGCCACAGTTTGATGCCATGGAGTCCTTAAACACTTGTCTTTGAGGGAAGATGGTATGAGTTGTTTGTGGCAGTGTTTGTTTTTTTTTTACTGGAGGACAATTGCTTTACAATATTATGTTGGTATCTGCCATACATCAACATAAATCAGCCACAGGTATACATATGTCTCCTCCTCTTGAGTCTCCTTTCCACCTCTTACCCCATCTCACTCCTCTAGGTTGTCAGAGGGCACCGGGTTGAGCCCCCTGGGTCCACAGCAAATTCCCACTGGCTATCTGTTTTACATACGGTAATACATATGTTTCCACGCTACTCTCCCGATTTGTTGTGCCCTCTCCTTCCCACACTGTGCACCAGCTGTTTTCTCAGTCTGCATCTCCTTTGCTGCCCTGCATATATGTTCATCAGTACCATCCTTCTAGATTCCACATGTATGTGCTGATATACAGTATTTGTCTTTCTCTTGCTGGCTGACTCCACTCTATGCAGAGTGGAGTAGATGTAGATTCATCTACCTCATTAGAACTGACTCATGCATTTCTTTTTTTATAGCTGAGTAATATTCCATTGTATATATGTATGTGGCAGTTTTTTTCTAGGCTGGGTTATCGGGTCCCAACCAAGTACACTAGGTACTCTGTCATTCACAGTTAAGGAATAAGGACCAGGTGTGCGTGAAGAGGACCTGGAGTTTTCAAGGTCTTTTAATGGCCACTTGGTAATACCCGAGGTGCTCGCATGCTCAGTCGTGCTCAACTCTTTGTAACCTTGTGGACTGGAGCCCACCAGCCCCTCCTGTCCATGGGATTCTCCATGCAAGAATACTGGAGTGTGGGTAGCCATATCCTCCTTCAGGGGGTCTTCCCAAACCAGGGACTGAACCCTCGTTTCCCGCACTTCCCAGGTGGCTGGCAAGTCCATTAAGCAGAGAGGAAACAAAACCTCAAATGTCTTACTCTCCCTCATTTGTTTTCCATAATTCCAGGAACTCAATTTCCCAAGGGTTTCAAATCTCTCAGAAGTTTATGAAGTCCTGAACAGGTAAGGAGGCTGTTTTCGGGGGGTGCTTAGAGAGCAGGGGCTCCCAGCTGGGCCAGTTTTGTTCCCTAGGGCACCTTTGGCAGCACCGAGACATTTCGGTTGTTTC
>NW_011494720.1:8949445-8991074 GCF_000754665.1 Bison bison bison
GCCCCCATGAACCATGGTGCTTTCTGTTTGGCCAGGGTTTTATTTCTCTTGTGATCTGTTTGATTGTTGGAGTGATAAGCTCCATGGGAACAGGTTTTATTCTTCCTTTGCACTCTTTCCTTTGGGCCTAAACAGTGCGAGGCACAGTAGGTGCACATTAAACTTCTGAGCTACTGAATGAACCTGGTACCTGGTCAAGTTCCTGATCTTCCCACGGGAATAGCAGTCCAGTTTTCCCTCATGCCTGGCCATACCGCGGACATGTGCCGGTGGGAACGTGTTGTCTGCAAGGAGGAGGCTGGGGTCTGCTCTGCCGGCTCCTCCCTCCCCAGCTGGTGTCTTTCCCCATCCTTCACCAGCTCCCGGAGCTTGCTCAGCCCAAGTCCATTGAGTCAGTGATGCCATCCAACCATCTCATCCTCTATCATCCCCTTCTCCTCCTGCCCTCAATCTTTCCCAGCATCAGGGTCTTTTCCAGTGAGTTGGTTCTTTGCATCAGGTGGCCAAAGTATTGGAGCTTCAGCTTCAGCATCAGTCCTTCCAATGAACATTCAGGACTGATTTCCTTTAGGATGGACAGGTTGGATCTCCTAGCAGTCCAAGGGATTCTCAAGAGTCTTCTCCAACACCACAACTCAAAAGCATTAATTCTTCAGCGCCCAGCTTTCTTTATGATCCAGCTCTCACATCCGTACATGACTACTGGAAAAGCCATAGTTGACTAGACGGACCTTTGTCGGCCAAGTAATGTCTCTGCTTTTTAATACTCTGCCTAGGTTTGGGGCGCGGAGGGTGGCTGGGGGCAGTTGCAGGTGGGACCTCTTAGGGAAGAAGCTGTCTCTGTTGGTCACCGTCGTCCAGCCACGGCCATGAGTGCCTGGCCCGGTCCCCAGTGGCCTCTTACGAGTTTCCAGGAGGTGCTCTTTCCTCTACTCACAGCATCACTTACTTGCGATGTGACAGTGTCCTCTGGCCTCTTATGCTTCATCTTTTTTTCCTTTCTCACACGGACCTCCTGGTCCTTGTGAAGCCAGAGGCGGGAATCTTTCAGCGTCCCCTCCTCGCCTGCAGACGCGTCTGCGGTGTTGTCACCTTCAGCACCCTCTCTCCCTTCACATCGGATCCCCTCCAGTGTCCTGCAGGGCAGGAAGGGCTGTCCTCCCACGGCCTGCCCGCCCTCCTGGCCCCACCCCTTCCCTCCTCGCCTCGCCCTCCGTGACACCCCTCCACCCACCCCCCCGCCTTACCTCGCCCCTTCCCTCATCGGCCCCTCCCCCTCCCTCCTGGGCCCCCACCCCTTCCCTCCTCACCCCCGTCCCCCGCCCTCCTCACCCTCACCGCCTGCAAAGTCCCAGCCCCTCCCTCTGTCTGTTCCTCGGCTTCAGCATCCCTTCTTCTAGCTCAGAAAGCATGACGCTCTCCTTGGTCCCCACCCCTCCACCGCGGTCCTTGTCCTTCTTGTTACAGCAAGTCTGTTCAGAGGCCCCGCCTCCGCCCTGGTGCCCTGAGGCCAGTTGTCTTCTCTCCACGGCACTCTGTTTCCCCATCTGGTGGGAGGATGCACAGAGGCGTTTGGACCAGGGCGTGGCAGGGGTGGGGGGGGGCGGGTAAGGGGAACCCCTCGCTGGCATCTGACGCAGTGGGCACCCCTCCCGCTTCCCTTCAGTTGAGCCCTCTCCTGGATCTCTTATTTTATGGTGAGGGTTTTCCTCTCTCTTCTGCGTGCTCCCCTGTGGTCCCTCCACTCTTGAGGGCCCCTCCGCAGCTCTCTTCTTCCTCCTGACCGTGCCCCTGGGTGACTGAGTCCACCTCGTCAGCCTCAGCAACCGCTTCTGTCCCACCGGGGCTCCAGACTCCTGCTTGCTGTCCTTGGTGGTTCCTGCCCCAGGAGGCCTGCAGGCACCTTCTCGGCCCCCCTGCCCCCCGTCCATCCGTCAAGCCTGCTGCTGTCGAGTTGCTGCAGCAACTTCTGCCGCCCCAGCGCCGGGCTGACAGCATCTGTGCGGGCGCTTAAACCCCAGCTTTGCGGCTCGCTGGCTTTGTGCGTGAGCTTGAGAACGGCTTAACCTCTGCATGCCTCAGTGTTACCACCTGAAGAGAGGGGGTCATTGCACAGAACACCCACGCTGGCCCTGAGGGTTACACGAGCTCGCACGTGGGAGGGGAGCTGGGGCGTGCCCTGCGTGTCGTCGACATTTAGCGGGACGTCCCCTGCCGGGCAGATCCACGGCCACCTTGCGGCCCAGGCACATGCCGCTTAACAGATGAGGAAGCGGCGTCACAGCTAGTAAGCGGATAGGGAGGCGCCAGTAGATTTTGTTGGGAATCAAATGAAGGGAAGATTTCCCTGTTGAGGGCTGCCCTCGTTCACCCACGTGCCAGGACCGAGCCCTGGAACTCATCCCAGAGCCGGACTTCCTGTATCTTCTAGTCTAGTCCTGTGAGTTTTACTCCCCGAACGTCCTACACTCTGTTCCTTTTTCGGCATCCTCAAGAGTCATTGCTTTCACTCAGGCTTTTACCTTTTATTCCTGTGGTGTCGGGAGCTCCTACCTGGTAGCTGGTTGTCCCTGACCTACTTTATTTCTTGTGCTGAGTGATCACCACTGGAGTGATCTTCTACAACGTGAATTCGACTGGATCCTGTTTCTCTTCTGTGGTTCTTGACGCCCCCATGCATCACCCGAGCTCTTTCCCGAGCCCCTGCTTTCACCGCAGGCTGCGGCCACACTCAGGTTTCGGCGTCACAGGTCGGGGCTCACCCTTTGCGTCGTGTCTCCGCCTGCTCTTCTGTCGGCCCCAACACCTGGTGCCACCCGCTGTCCACTCAGCCCCACTGATTTCCTGGGCTCAAGGCTTCCTGGAAGACCAGCACCGTGGGCACTGCATTCCTCGGGTGCGCTGGACAGTAAAGCCCCAAGGGCAGAGCCGGCCCGGAGTTGGTCCTGGCGCCTTCCTGGGGTCACACGTCTGGTAGATGCTCAGAAAGATGCAGGTGGAGCTTCTCACATTGCTGTTCTTTCCTCTGTCCTGTTGCCAGGTTAATGAGACCCATCTGCCCATGCCTAGATCCCTGGTTTTTGTCTGCTTAAATTTTACATTCTATTAGAAGCACAGTTTGTTGTGATTTAAAAAGAGTCCTTTTTAAATCGCACACTGTGTGTGTGTGTCTGTACACACATGTGCACAGTCACGTCTGACTCATTATGACCCCATGGACTATAGCCCACCAGGTTCCTCCGTCCATGGAATTCTCCAGGCAAGAATACTGGAGTGGGTTGCCATTTCTTTCTCCAGGGGATCTTCCCAACCCAGGGACTGAACCCCCGTTTCTTGTGTCTCCTGCAACCACAGGCAGGTTCTTTCCCAACTTCGCCCCCTAGTCCCAGTACGGAGGGCACTTTTGGTTAACTCGAGAGGGTGAAGGGCACACAGAGGGACCGTTTTCAGCGAACGTTCTTTACCTTTCTTCTCTCCTAGTGACTTGAACCCCACCAAGAACTCTGGGCCGGTGATCATTCACGCCAGCAGGTGTGAGAAGTACGGTAGGTCCCCTGGGCCGGGCTCCCACGTGGTCAGCGTGGCTTTGAGGTGCTGGCGCTCAGGCCAGTCCCCACGTGGAGGTGTGGGGGGGCCAGGTGGGGCTTCTCCAGCGCCCTGTCCATGTTGTAACCCCTCCCTCAAAAGGAGCAGTCCCAGGGGCCGTGAGTCTGTTGGGAAGTCCTCTGCTTCCTGCTTCCATGGGTCCTCTTGCCACCATGTGTGTGAGGGGGACTAGGTCAGGGTGGCATGAAGCTGGGACAAGGGTCATGGTCTCTGGAGGAATAGCCGTGGGTGTGTTGTGTGTGCATGGCCGACGTGGGTGTGTACCTGGGGGACCTGGGGGCGTGCCCTCTCCCAGGCTGCGTTCTAATGGCTGTCCTCGTGCTTCTGGGGAAACCCTGCAGTGGAGACCAAGTACCCCCATGAAGCGGCATACGACGCCTTCCTGTGCGGGTCAGGTGAGCGCCGCCGCCCCCTTCCAAAGTTGGGGGTGGCTTGCGTCTTCTTTGCAATAATCCCCCACTGTCCCTGGGCACCCCCCGCCCCATTTACTTCCAGGTGGGCGGCCCCTTGGAAGTAAAGCCTGAGTTTGCGTATCACGATAAGGTGGGCGGGTGTGCCTTGGTGTCTGTCACGTTGCTAGCTTCTTCTCTTCCAGTTCTGTTGAAAGTGGCGCACCTGCTCCTGTGGAAGGTACACAGGTGAGTGTCGCTCTCATCCTGTGACCGGTCCGTGGTCGGGGGTGAGCCAGGGCCGCGGGGCGCCCACGCTCTCCCAGAGGAGGAGGATGCGTGTTGTGTAAACAACATGGTCATGAGCAGCGGGCAGCTCGCCTCCATGGGTGGCCTTCCCCCCTGACCCCTGGGCTGGTCCCTGCCCTCCTGCCTCTTGTCCCAGCCTTGGGAAAAGTCCCTGTCAGGCCAGGCCGTGGGTGAGGCTCGGGTCCCAGTGCCGTGTGCCCGCTCCATCTGTTACCCTCCTGTTTCCTCATACCGTGTGAATCACAGCGAGCTGAGAAAACAGAGCCGATCCGGGGGCCAGATAATCCGTGCCGGGTTCACAGTCGGGCTGGGGAGAGGGCAGGGGCTTGGACTAAGGCACCTGCAGGGGACGCTCTTAAACCCCAGACGAGTCGGAGCCGCGCGCTCTCAGGGCCTCAGCCTCCCTGCGGGGCCCTGCTCGTGGGCACCAGCTGCACGCGTGCCTCACGCTCAGCAGCACCACCCTTGCCGCACATGTGTGCCCGGTAGGATACAGCATGCCCGGGGCAGGAGCCGAACAAAGTTGTGTTCTCTGGGGCTGACCTAAAAGTTTTCAGACTGTACCCTGTTCATCTGGGTATTGCCTGCACTTGTCCATTTTGGCAGAGGGTACCATACTGGCAACCCACTCCAGTATTCTCACCTGGAGAATCCCATGGGCAGAGGAACCTGGCGTGCCATGGTCCATAGGGTCGCAGAGAGCTGGACATGACTGAAGCGACTAAGCACGCATGCACTGTACATAGAAATAGCCTGTGACACGCCGGTGTGAAGCTTGTAACTTGTGAGATGTTGATAGCTTAAGAAATCCACCCCCTCCCTGCCCCCATCTCTGTCTTCCCTGCACCCTGACAGCGGGGAGCAGTGGAGCCTTTTGGTGCCCTGGTATCTGGGCCTTGCCTCCTTCATTTCTTTTACTCCTCACCACCTAACCACCCTCCTTGGTGTAGAGGGGTTCCGTGGCAGCCCAGGCCCTCCTGACCCCATGGCTCCTACTTTCTCGGACGTGTGGCGGGGGCTGGTGACAGAACCAGGCCGTGGGGGGAGGGACGGTCCTTTGGACAAAGTGGGGGGTGATGCCCTCTCGAGGGGCGACAGAAGGGACCTTCCTCTCATTCTCTGACCTGTGGCTGGTGCTCATCAGCCCAGAGGTGTTCACCGAAGTGTTGCCAGCAGATGGTGACCCCTGGACGCTCCCCCTGGGCTGGGGCTATGCTGAGAGCTCACTGGTTGTGAGGGGGACATCCAGCAACAGGAGCCCTAGAGCTTGCAAGGAGGGGTAGGAGGGTGGTGTCGGGCAGCACAGTCCCGCTGTCCCCAGGCCCCAGCTGCGGCCGAGGGCTGGGCACGGCGCCCGTAGGCTGAGCACCACGGCGTTTTCCGCCCTCGCAGTGCTGTTCCCATCCCCGAGCCCAGCTTCCCGCTCTACCTGGACGTGCTGGCTCCCTACGTGAACCAGGTGAATCTTATCCGAGCTGGGGTCCCCAAAATCGTAAGTAGACTTCACTCTGCCCTTTGTAGGGGAGGGGGACAGGCTCGTGCTAGGATGCAGCATGCTCCTCTGGGCTCTCTAGGGCTTCTGACAGGAGCCAGACTCAGAGTCGAGAAGGGTGCTCACACTGAGCCTGTTATTTTCTTTCTCGTGCTTCCATGCCAGAAGCAAGGTGACCTCGCTTGTTCCTTCTTTCTCTCCCACCACCACCACCCCTGGCAGACAGGGCCTTTCCTAGTTTCTCTTTCAGGATGTTCAAGCTGGGTGGGTGGTCAGTCCGTAGGAGCTGTGGGAAATCTCTTCTCCTCCCTGCCTTCTAGAACAAGCTGGGTGGGTGGTCCGTCCATAGGAGCTGTGGGAAATCTCTTCTGCTTCCCCTCCCTGTCTTCTAGAACTTTGCGGGCCCAGACTCCCCTAGCATCCGCCCCCCCATCCTCATCCTCACCGTCAGGAAGTGGCCTGGGGTCAGCGAGCAGCAGGTCTACCGCGAGTTTCAGAACCTCTGCAAATTTGACGTCAGGAGGCTCACGCGGAGCCAGTTCCTGCTCATGACCAATAAGTTCAAGGAGTAGGTGCCTGGGCTCTCGGCCCGCCCCGCCCCCGGGAGCAGGCCAGGCCCCCGCGTCCCTGACCTCGCCCTTCCCTTGGCAGCACGCGGAGCATCCTGAAGGAGTACAGGTGCCACCCGACACTGCATCTCCCTGTACCGCTACTGGAGACACTCCCCGGACATCAACTGCCTGCTGCAGTAAGTGGCTGGCACGGAGCCTGCCTCGCGGGGCTGGTGGTCCCCGAGCGGGGCGAGTCGACACGGCTTGCTGGCTGGAGTATGTTGTAAAGGGGTCGTAGACCCATAGACCCGTAGAGCACGGTGGACCTCTTTGCGACCCCCATGGACTGTAGCCCACCAGGCTCCTCCATCCATAGGATTTTCCAGGCAAGGGGACTGGAGTGGGTTGCCATTTCCTTCTCCAGGGGATTTTCCCAACCCAAGGGTCAAACCCAGGTCTCCTGCATTGCAGGCAGATGCTTTACCATCTGAGCCACTAAGGAAGCCTCTCCTGTAGGGAATAGCAGATTATTACTCGAGCATCTGCAATGCAGTGGCAACCCACTCCAGTATTCTTGCCTAGAGAATCCTGTGGACGGAGGAGCCTGGTGGGCTGCTGTCCATGGGGTCGCACAGAGTCGGACACGACTGAAGCGACTTAGTATGCATGCATGCATTGGAGAAGGAATGTCAACCCATTCCAGTATTCCTGCCTGGACAATCCCAGGGACAGAGGAACCTGGTGGGCTGCCATCTGTGGGGTCACACAGAGTCGGACACGACTGAAGTGACTTAGCAGTAGCAGCAGCAGCAGCAGCAGCAGACAATGAACAGGTGAATTGCATGGTCTGGTAGGTGATGAAAGAGAAATGAGCAGGGTCAGGAGGCAAGAGCGGTGGCCTGAGGGGAGATTGCTCTTTGAAGGGGAAGATGGGGGCCCTTGTCGAAGACTGGCCAGGAGGGAAAGGGAGTGAGCCAAGCACACGGACAGTAGAGGGACCGGCATCCGTCCAAGCAGAGGGGGTGGTGGAGAGGGGGGCCCTCAAGTGGGGCCTCCTAGTGTTGTCGAGGGGCAACGAGAAGCCACTGAGACAGGACGGAAGGGGCAGGAGGCGAGGCCGCAGAGGCTGGCAGGTCCCAATGGAGCGGAGGGCGCTGGGTGAGGACTGGGCGAAGCTGGGTCTCCATCGATAGTCCTGGCAGAGCAGTGGCGCATCGCTCCTCACTAAGACACTGGGGGACACAGGGCAGGAGTCGTCAGGAAGCCAGGCCACCTGGACACACGGTTCCATTGCAGCTTGTGCCCCTCGGTGACAGAGGGGTGATGGGGGTGGTGGAGCTGGGAGCCGACAGACAGGAGCAAGGTCAAGTTTAAATCCAGGGTCTGGCGCCTGAGCAACTGGGAAGATGGGACTGCTCTTGACTGAGCTTCAAAGGTTTCGGATTCCCGTTAGGGGCCAGATCCACTGAAAACCACGTCGTCATCGTTGTCTATTTGGCATAAAAACTCCTTCTATGTCAACCGCATGGTGGTGGTGGAGTCGCTCAGTCGTGTCCGACTCTTGCAACCCCATAGACTGTAGCCTTCCAGGCTCTTCTGCCCGTGGAATTTTCCAGGTAAGAATACTGCCATGGGTTGCCATTCCCTTCTCTGTGCAAGCCACACCGTTGGCATATAAGTAAGTTCTTTATGTTATAATCCCAAGAAACTATTAGCTGTGGCTTGTGTATGCATTAATACTACTTGTTGTCTGCTTATAAATTAAACTTTTCTTGTTTTGAAGTGAGATGTCTTTTTTTGTAGATGTCATATGATTAAGATATCATATTTGTAGATGTTCCTTTTGAGCATCTACATATATGAAATTTGAGAAACGTTAAATAATATAACCATGGGAAAATAACCTGCAGAGATGGAAGCCTGAGCAAATGTTTCGATAATAGGCAAAGAAACTAGCAAAACAGGCAAGATATTTTGGTGACAACTAAATTTAAATGAAATCTTCATGCAAAATCCCATTAAAATAAATGCTGAAAATTCTGGAGAGAGCAAAAACTCTTGGCTGCTCAGAAGTCCATTTGCCTCTCCTCCTCCAACGTAAGCCACCAGGGAAGATGCCCTCTGCGTCCCAGGGCTGGTCCAGCCTCGAGAAAATGTGGGCTCCGGAGGCACACAGAAAGAACATGCCATCCGGGCAAGCGGAGGTGGGAAGGGAGAGGGGGCGGAGCCCGAGCCAGCCTCACCCGCTGGGTGCAGCCGGGGCCTCCTCGCGGGCCAGGCTGCTGACCCGGGTCCTTGTCTTGCAGAGTCTGCAGCGTCATTACCACCTGGGCCTTCATTGCGTTTCTCCTGGGAGGAGCTGGCCTGTGAGGGCAGTGAGGCCGCCTGCAGCTCCGTCCTGTCTGCACGCGACCCCCGTAGGGCTGTTTGCCTCACATCCTCCGTGCAAGTGGATCGGTACCGTCCCCACAGGGAACTGTGTTCTGGTTTCAACGTGAAAAAGTCTGTAAATATTATCACCGATAAGTCCTTTGTTTGTGGCCCAAACGTTTCTTTCTATAAATGACTGAGGAGAAGTAACATCTCCTGGGCGTTTAAGCTCACGTTCCAGAGCATCTTCTGAACGGACAGCTAGGCATCCAGCGGAGCTGGCCACTGAGCGAGCCAAAGGCTCTGTTATTTCTGGCAGAGAAATCATTAGCCAATCGGTTGACAGGGATCTAGGCCTTAGAAATGGCCTACGTTTTAGTAAAGGAGAAAAGTAAAGCCAAGTGTCCATGTGCACAGGTGTTGATCTGTTTTTATTTATTTTGGGGTTTCTCTTTGGGGTTTTTTGGTTTGTTTGTTTTTTGGGTCAAAAATAGTTTTTACTGAGGAGAAAAGACTCCAGCCTACAAATGTGCTACTTGTAGTTAAAATTTTATATGTTTAAGTTGCAGAATATAGTATTTCATAGGTTAGAACAGAGAACAGTTAATATCAGAATCATGGAAAATGCCATGCAGAACAAGTAAATAGGACATCGTATTGTTAGGTTTGTGTAGCTCAACTCTAGTGAGTGTAAAGGTAGGTTGATTTTCCTTATTCATCTGTTCACTGATTCAGCAAATATTTACTGAACTTCTATGATGCCTAAGATGTTAGAACATGTCTTTTGGATGTTTATGGTAATAGTCATTTAGTTTTTGTTTTTTAATTAGGTTGCCATTTATAAAATCATACACGGCCCCTGATGTTTTGCTAAGAAGCTTCCCCTCGGATAAATAGGGGTAGAGCAGACTACGGTTTTATGGTCCATGTTTGAGATAAACATTATAAACCATAAAGCATTAATACTCACTTTGGAAACAAAGTGACCTGTAGCACAGGTGTGTGCCCCGAAACAGGTAGGATCAGATTCTTTTCTTTCCTCAGCAGTGACGTGCACGTCACTTGGCCTTATCGGGAGCTGTTCTCTGTTGGGGGTTGAACTTGGCTGGGCTGTGTGCTCAGCCTTGAACTTGACTTCATTATTCAGCAAAGCCTTGAGCTCTGTGCAAAAGAGGTTTTTTTCCTCTGTAAAAGCAGAAGTGTTAAGAGATGGCAGTCACCCAGAAGAAGAGTTTGGAAGCTGCCATTCTGGAACTCCCCTGTCGTCCTGGGGTGTGAGTGACACGCTGACTGATGGGCTGCTGTCCCTACAGCCTTCCGGGCAGCTCTTGTGTTCAGACCAGTGAAAGGCTTCCCTCGGTTGGGGGAAGGGGGCTTTGTCCATCTGTCCACACAGCGTCTTAGGGGAATTTTTTTCTTTTTTTAATTTATTTGGCCGCACCAGGTCTTAACTGTGGCATGCAGGGAGTCTTAGTTGGCAGCATGTGGGATATAGTTCTCTGACCAGGGATCGAACCCGGGCACCCTGCATTGATAGCACTGAGTCTTAGCCACTGGACCACCATGGAAGTCCTGGGGGATTTTGTTTTGTTTTTGTCTTCCTATTGGATATTCCTTTGTGTGTGCTGTGGAAAATTCCCACTGTTTATGGGCTTTTGGGACCCTGTCTCATGGATGTGAGCCGTGCAGTCAGTAAGCAAACCTGGGAAGTGAAAACAGATTTCTCAGCTGAGCCTGTGCAGTGGCCATGTTGACCTCCTGGTGTCAGGGCGCTGAGCGCTAAGCTGTCTTAGTTCTGGAGCAAGAGACCCTGTAGTTGTTTTATCGGATGTTACCCATTTGCTCTTTAACTCTTTGTCTCTTCATAAGTTGTTGCGGAGTCCGTGCTAAGGGTGCCCTCACCAGGGCCTCTGTGCTGCAGTCAGCGTCCTGCTGTCCATCCGTCCGTGGGGACCCCGGCTGGCCGCATGGTCTGCTTTCCCTCCTGGAGGAGGCTTTGGTGGTGGGATCTGAGCTGCTCAACCCATGACCTCGATCTGCTTCTGTTTATTAACTTCCCTGAGGATTCTCCACGGGTGCCGCGCTGGAGGTGCCGAGTCCAGGAAGCGCCCTGCTCGTACCACCTCCCACCCTGTGTCCCCAGACAGAGCCTCGGGGGCTTGGGGGGCAGCTCTGGGGCTCCTGCCCCCGCTCTCTCCTCAGCTCAGCTAGTTCTTCATGTCGGTGCATCTTGTGCCGTGCCTTCCCCGTCATCAAAGGAAAGAACCAAAGTGAGAAACAGATAAAGCAGACTCTCCCCTCCAGTCTGTGTGTACATGAGTGTGTGTGTCTCACGTCTTCCATTGTTTGCCTGTCTTGGCTGCGGTGAATAATGCTGCAGGAAACGGTGGGTGTGCATATCTCTCTTTGATAGTTTGTTTTCATTTCCTTTGGATATATACCCAGAGGTGGGACTGCTGGATCATATGGTAGTTTCATTTTTAATTTTTTGAGAAACCTCGATGTCGTCCTCCATAGTGACTGAACCAGTTTACAGTCCCACCAGTCGTGCACATGGGTTGCCTTTTCCCCACAGCTTTGCCAATACTCAACTTGCAACCTGTCGTCGTCTTGATAATAGCCATTCTTACAGATGTGAGTTTATCTCATTGTCTCATTGTGGGTTGGTTTGTTTGATTTTTTTTTTTTTTTTTTGGCTGTGCCACTGGCTTGTAGGGTCTTAGTTCACTGATCAGGGATTGAACCCAGGCCCTGGCGGTGAAAGCGCCAAGTCCTGAACCCCAACCCCTGGACTGACAAGGGGATTCTCTCATTGTGGGTGGTTTTGATTTGCATTTCTCTGACATGGCTCAGTGGTGAAGAACCCACCTGCCATGCAGAAGGTGTAGGTTCAATCCCTGGGTTAGGAAAATCCTCTGGAGAAGGAAATAGCAACCCACTCCCAGTATTCTTGCCTAGGAAATCCTGTGGCCAGAAGACAGAGGTGGGCCACAGTCCACGGGGTCGCAGAGGAGTCCGTCACAACTTGGCGCCACAGCAACAATTAGTGACGCTGAGCTCATGTACCTGTTGGTCATTTGAACGTCTTCGTTGGAAAAATGTCTATTTGGTTTCTCTGCCTGTTTTAAAATTGGACTGTTTGTTTTTTTCTTCATTGAATTATGTCAGTTCTTTATATACTTTGGGGTGTTAACCCCTTATCTGATACAGATTTCCCC
This sequence comes from Bison bison bison, assembly GCF_000754665.1. Lineage (NCBI taxonomy): Eukaryota > Metazoa > Chordata > Mammalia > Artiodactyla > Bovidae > Bison > Bison bison. The sequence continues at coordinate 8,961,381 of NW_011494720.1, forward strand.
CACTCTCTGAAAGCAGAGCTTTCCTATGAAACCTTCTGAAAGCCCCAATGGAGCAAAGTGAAGAAGCAGTTACCTGAGGACACATGTTGCTCGTAAAATGTCCAGATGGATGGGGATAAAGCACAGATGCTCAGAGACAGTGAGGACCATAGAGTGGGGTGCCAAGGTGCTAGAGTGTAGCTCCTGGGGGAGGAGCCTGGTAACGCCAGTCTTGCTCTTGAGGTGACGCTGCCCCTAGGACGTCTTGCTGCAAAACAAATACTGAACACTGTCTCTGCTTTTTATCTTTTTCCATAAAAATGAAAAACTTGATTCCTTTCAGCTAGGAATATCAGGTACTAATGTAGGCCTTTTGAAAAAGCAAAATGGCTTAAAACCAAAAGTGGGGGAGATCTCTCCATGGTTGTGCAGCTCTTTCTCCCATTCTGCAGGCTGCCTTTTTGTTGTGTTGATTGTCCATTTTGCAGCGCAGAAACGTTTAAATGTGATGTAGTCCCACGTGTTAATTTTCTTTTTTCCTCTTTGTGCTTTTGGTGTCATATCCTAAAATCATTGCCAAGAGCAATATTGAGAGGCTTCCTCCTTATATTTTTCTCCTAGGAATTTGATAGTTTCAGGTCTTAGGTTTAAGTCTGAGCCCCTTCGAGTTACTTTTTGTGTGTGGTGTAAGATAAGGGGTTCATTTCATTTTTCTACTGTATTCAGTTTTCCTAACACCTTTTGTTGAGACAACCCCTTCCTCATTATATGTTCTTGGCTCCCTTAAGAAATATTAGTTGACCATATTATAAGATCTTAATTTTATCTTTATCATTCATTATAAGAACTCATGCAAGTCCTCTAGAATGTTTTATGTAATTAAGAAGGGTAAGGAACTTTCCTGGCAGTACAGTGGTTGAAACTGTGCATCTGCTGCAGGGGGCCCAGGTTCGATCCCTGATCAGAGCACTAAGATCCCACATGGCACAGCCCCAAAAAAGGGGGAAAAAAACAAAGTAGTGAATATTTATGGATGGACATTTCTTATAATTTCGTGTCTATAGGACTTCACTGGGTACCCCCCCTTCTCCTTGCAGCAATGTAACTGCTGTGGAAACAGGACGATATTAATATTCTTACAGATCAGAGCAGACAGGGGTCCCCATGAGAACTGGGGATGAGAAGGCAGGGGACTAATGTACAACCAGAACTGTGGGCTTATTTGGCCACGTAGAGTCTTATTTACCTGAAGACCTGAAAACTCCACTTTCCACTCGTGGAAGAAATGACTAGTCTTACCTTTAAGATCGCCACATGCTAGTTTTGATCCAGATACTCTGCTTTTGTGTCTTCCAATAAATACAATGTGTGAAATTTCTAATCTGTTTTGTGCAGTATTTTGTTTAAGTCCTCTAGCATCCACATTTGCCTTGAAGATCATTCTGAACTTTTTGGTTGTTGCTGGTGTCAGCGCTCTGATCTCTACTTGACCTTTGGAACAAGTTCAAGGGCAGAGACCCACAAAGCTGAAGGAGTGGTGTGGGTGATGGCTAAATATTGTGACATTATCTTGGGCAGAAAACAAAGGAATGTCATTAAAATCCCTTTGAGTGCTGCCTCGTAGAAATTCAGAATGTCTGTCATGACTTTAAAAAACAGCCTGTTTAATTTGGGGAGATGGCTCAGTGGGTGAAGAATCCGCTTGCAATGCAGGAGACTCAGGAGACATGGTGGGTTCGATCCCTGGGTTGGGAAGATCCCCTGGAGAAGGAAATGGTAACCCACGCTAGTATTCTTACCTGGAAAATCCCATGGACAGAGGAGCCTGGTGGGCCACAGTCCATGGGGCCACAAAGAGTCGGACACAACTGAGCAATTAAGCACACACATACAAGGTAAAGGAATCTTCCCTTGTCTTTTGGGGGAAATTCCCCTAAAGTAACTGTTGAAGAGTGTTCATTCAAATGATCTCCATTTTGTAATAACCTGAATCACCACTTGATGGCACCAAAAAGTAAGAAACCCAGAAGGGCTTCCCACTGCTGACCAGAGGAGGCGTTTAAACGTCATTTTTCCCAGCGGGAGGGAGGGATGCTATTGTTTGAAATAATGTTTGGATGTATTTTGTTCTCGGAAGAGCTTGTTACTTGTGACTCCCTCTTCCCCTCCCTAGGACAGACACCGTTGTCCAGGCTGGAGTTGAAATGAGCTTAGAAAGGGATGGCTCAGACAGTGATGGGGGGCTCCTGGGGAACTTGAAGGCGGCGCCATGAACGCCCACAGGTCTGGTCTGGAGGACCATAGGCTAGAGGGTTGGTTTTAAGACAGGCTGCAGACTCTCGGGGGCTAGTGCCGGCCAGGAAGTCCTAGCAGAGCTGGCACAGGACGCGGGAAGGTGGGGGGCAGCAGATTGGGGGACACTCGACACGAACCCCAAGGGAAGGGTCCCCCAGAGAGTGTGGGACCTGCAGGGGAGGTGGCGCCACGCTGCTTCCTCCCTGGCTGGGGGAGCGGCCGCGGTGGGGCAGGTGTCACATGGCGGCCTGGGGATGACCTCCTGCTTCACTGTGCAGGGCGAGAACCAGCGCTGGGGGTGGAGATGGGGTGCCGTAGGGAGACGTCCCAGAGCCAGGCCAGGAGGGGGCCCTGCGGAGCCAGCACTAGGCACGGCCATGGGGAGGACACTGTCCGGGGCCCGGGGTCCCCCTTCGTGTGCGCCCCGTCCGGCCTTCTGCCGGCGGATCCGACGCGTCTGCCAGCTGTCCTCCCGCCCCTTCGCTCAGGGTGAGACTCGCCTGGGGTCTGGCGCCTCCCAGCGGCTGCTCTCTTCCCGTCTCGTCTCTCGTCTCACGCCGGCATCTCACCTCACACCATTCCTGTATGCGAATCCTGCCTCGTTTGCCTTTCAGGGGCCAGGGAGGGGGGCGCTCACACCCCCTCCTGACACCCCGAGGTCCCAGAGCCGCCCTTACAGGCAGCGCTGTATCCACTCTGCAGAGCGGGAGGGAGGGAAGGACTGGGTGGGCATTGAAATGGCTGAGCTGAGCATCTTAACTGCCTCTGAACCTGAAAGAAGCTATTTAAACCTGAAGCGATGAGTACTGTCGAGGCGCCAAAATTAAGGATGTTTCCAGAACAAAGCGGTTCCGGGAGATCTCGCTTGGCTCTGGAAAATTCAAAAGGGATATAGTTCTCCATATCTGAGTCAGAGGGAATCAAGCTACACCTGGTTCGTTGCTCACGGGACCCTGTCCGGGTTGCTCTTGACTTGTGAATCCGGGGCGCCCCAGTGACCACTCACCTCAGTGGCTCCTTTGTGATGGGCTGGCTCTGTGTTGCTAGTGGGATGGAGCTTTGGGAGGGGAATTCCTTCTTAGAGTGTGTTGAACAGTGTCCCTCCCAAAGTCATGTCCACACAGAGCCTCGGGATGTGAACTTATTTGGAAATAAGGTCTTTGCAGGTGTCACTGAGGGTCAAGCTGAGGTTACCCTGGATGAAAGTACAGCCCTGAATCCCTGAGGGTCTCCCCTAAGAGACAGACACAGAGGGGGAGGCCACGAAGACAGGGGCAGGGAACGGAGGGTGCTGGGAGCCCAGAAGCTGGAGGAGGCCTTTCTCCTAGAGACTCTGTGGGCCACAGGCCCTGTGTACACCTTGATCTCAAGCTTCTGGCCTCCAGGACTGTGGTGTTCTGTCGCTCTGTCCTATCCGACTCTCTGCGACCCCATGGATTGCAGCACACCAGGCTTCCTTGTTCTTCACTATTTCCTGGAGTTTGCTCAAACTCATCCACCCAGGAGCAACTGCCAAATGGTTAAACAGCATGAGGGCTATCCATAGAATATGATTCAGCCTCGAAAAGGACCTTCTAGGGGGCAAAAGAAAAAGAAAAGGACATTCTAACACATGGTATAACCCGGATGGACCTGGAAAGCATCAAGCTGGGACTTCCGTGGTGGCCGAGTGGTTAAGAATCTGTGCTTCCACTGCAGGGGGAGTGAGTTCCATCCCTAGTCAGAGAACTCAGGTTCCACTTGCCACACAGAGTGGAAAAGCAAACAAGAACCAAGACATCATGCTAAGTGACACAAGCCAGCCCCAGACCAGTGCTGTGTGACTCGCTTACATGAGGCATCCAGAGCAGTGAAACTCAGCTGACTAGAGCTTACAGGGCCCGGAGGAGGGAGCAGCGGGGACTTGGTGTTCAGTGGGTACACAGCGTCAGTTTGGGAAGATGGAAAAGCACTGGGAATAGTGAAGTTTGCACAGGATTGTTGGTTGCAGTTAGTGCTGCTGAACTGTACGCTTAAATTCAAGTGTACGTTTTCTGTCATGCATATTTAACCACATCAAAAAAACACAAGATACCAAACTGTTCAATATAATGTGTTCTATTGTTCGACCTTGACAAATATAGTTCAGTAACAACTGGAAGGCCGGCTGGGTTCACGCTGAGACTTCGTGGACTCCTTGGAGTTCTGGGCTGGAACACGGCCACACTGGGGAGCTGGGCCCTGACCTGTGGTCAGCCTTCTCCTCTCTCCCTGCATTGGGCCCCGTCCCTGACCCCGAGGGGCCTCACGCATGGCTGGCCGTGTAGATGCCCTTCGCCGCACATGAGGGCTCCTGGCAGCATGGTTGACCCTCATGGAGGTGGGACCAGGCCCTGGAGGCAGGCTCAGAGCTGTTTGGCCCAGAGCACCAGGGTCCTGGGTGCTCAGAGCATGGCCTATGGCTTCAGGCCGGCCCAGAGCCTGTGGCTGTGAACTTTGGTGGGTGGGACTTGATGGGGCAGGTCACTGGGGCCTTTAAAATGTGGGGCTTGGGGTAGGGGGCCCGCTTCTCAGGCCTAGGGCAGTATAGGACAGTTGGGGACCACTGTTATCTGTGTTGAGATGGGGCGAAGGCTAGAGAAGCCATCAGCCTGACCTGGATCCCTGTTTCTCTTTTTGGCCCTGCAGAATCCGGGTCCCTGCCCACCCCCCTGCCCCCACCATGGGAGGGTTCCCAGCCTCCCTTCCAGTGGGCTGAGGCATTTGACCTTGGAGAGCAGTCAGCCAGATTCAGCCTGCCTGGGCTTTGCCTCGGCTGCTGGTGACAAGAAGGAGGTGGGACACTGAGAGTCCCCCCTGGTGGGGGCAGGTGCCGAGGGGAGGACCCAGAGCCCAGGGCAGCAGCAGCAGGGCTGTGAGGGCAAGGGAAGAACGGAAGAGCTTGGCAGAGGCAGCGGCGCGTCTTGATGAAGCTAATTCTGCCGCACGATTTTAGCATCACGCAGTTGTTTTTGGCATCATAACTTAGCCTGGATTTTTCTGTCCTCCTGGAGATTCTGTGAGTTGGCGAATGTGCTTTTAATAAATCGCCGTTCTACTCAAATTAGCCAGAGTCTGTTTCTGTTGTTTGCAGTTAAGAGCCCAGACTGATAACAGCTCCCTGGGCACACGTGGAGCTTAGGGGCTAGAAATACCTGCAAAGTAGCTTCTGTGTGGCTTTCTTTTTCGTTAAATTTATTCTGTTTTTGGCTGTGGTGGGTCCTCGTTACTGCACGTGGGCTTTCTCTAGTTGTGGCGAGCAGGGGCCACTCACTGGTTGTGGCCACGGGCTTCTCTCTGTGGTGGCTTCTCTTGTGGAACACGGGCCCTAGGGCTCACGGGCTTCAGGAGTTGCAGCACGTGGGCTTGGTAGTTGCGGCTCCCAGGCTCTGGAGGGCTGGCTCAGTAGTTGGGGTGCATGGGCTTAGTTGTTCCACGGCATGTGGCATCTTCCCAGACCAGGGATTGAACCAGTGTCTCTTGCATTGCAAGGTGGATTCTCAACCAGTAGACCACCAGGGAAGGCCCCTTTCTGTGTAGTTTTAAGTGAAGCCTCCTGGGTTATTGATTGCAGGATGTGCCTGAGAACGGGGTGGGAAAAAGGGTATTTGGGTTTTGATTTATAATGCAGCATTCTTAAAAAGGACATCCTCCAAAAACCCAAGTGTCCATCATTGGATGGACAGAGAAATCAAACGTGCTGCACACATCTTCCCCTCCACACACAGAACACTATGCAGCCTTTGGAAGGAGTGGAGTTCTGACACTCGTGACAACATGGATGCCCCTTGAAGACCTCATGCCAGGATGGACATCGTGCAGACCCAGAAGGACACGTATGATTCCACGTGTGTGAGGTCGCTAGAGTAGTCAAGTCCATAGAGACAGAAAGTAGAAGGATGGTAGCCGGGGCCTGGGGAAAAGGGCTAATGGGGAACCTTTGCGGAAGGGGCAGGGTTTCAGTTTGGGAAGATGAAGAACATTCTGGAGATGGATGGTGGCGATGGTTACACAACAAGGTGAATGCACTTAACACCAATGACCTGTACATTCAAACATGGTTAAAATGATACATTTCGTGTTATGTGTATTTTAGCATAAAAATTACCGAAAGTAGAGGTCTTCCAGAGAGAAGCTTTTGTGTATCAGAGTCTGTCTGATCGTGAGACTTGAACCCGCATTAGATTTCCTAAGTCTTCAGGTGGGCCCCTAGAAACTGCTTGCAGGAGGATGTGGATAGGGCTGTCTCTGTGGTAAGGCCTGGCCGTGGTCCCCTCACGTGACCGCTCATTGAAACCAAAGCAGATGCTGACGGTCTGAGGTGGGGCTGTCTGTGTGCGTGCTCAGTCGCGTCCAACTCTGGCCCCAGGGACTGTAGCCCACCAGGCTCCTCTGTCCATGGAGTTCTCCAGGCAAGAATACTGGAGTGGGTTGCCATTTTCTTCTCCAGGGGGTCTTACCAACCCAGGGATTGATCCCAGGTCTCCTGTGTTGCCCTGGAAAAGTGAATGGCAACCCACTCTAGTATTCTTGCCTGGAGAATCCCATGGACAGGGGAGCCTGGTGGGCTACAGTCCATGGGGTCGCAAAGAGTCAAATATGACTGAGCAACTAACACTGACGCTCCTGCATTGCAGGCAGATTCTTAACTGTCGGAGCCACCGAGGAGAGAGCCCCACTGCAAAACTGAGCCCTCCGCGGCACCAGGCAGCTCTGGCCTGCTTCATTTGGGGCAGGAGACGGAGGAGGATGTAGGTGGGATGGTCCAGAGCTGCGGGCCTTAGGAAAGCTTGTGTCTCGGAGGAGCCTCAACATTTCACTGCAAACTAGAGTAGAATAGAAGGCGGTGTTGACCTAAGTGCTGCACAGCCCTGTTCCAGGGTGGTCTTTCCTCTTGATAAATTGCCGGGGTCCAGCCCCGGCTGATCCAGGGTATTCAAAGTGGGGACGGCGTCGGCGAGGGTCAGGATACAATAGCTTCAATTAGATATTAATTAAAGATATGAAGAGTAATAGAATAAGGATAGCTCAGTAGGAAAATTCAGTGGAGAAAAGAGGCTGAGTAGCTTGGTTTACGCGGGAGACCAATAAAACTTCAAGACAAGAAGCTTGCACCACTTACGTAGGCCGCAGGCATCCTTCCGTTCTCCCGAAGGAGAGGAGACACTGAGGCCTCCCCGGTCGGATCTTAGAAGCCCAGGCATAATTAGTAAGCATGGCGGGTTCCGCGCTCCAGATGGAGACTCAACCAGAGTAGAGAGAGAGCGACATGGGGAGACCAGTATTTTGAGAAACTGATCCCAATTCTTTATTTTCCAGAGTCTGTTTTTATACACTGAGATGTTATACAAAAGTCACGTGGGGACAGCAGTCCTGACTTTTATTAAAGTCAGGTGCTTCACACAAATGCATACAGAGGTCTTAGGGGTGTTACATCATCTTCTGGCCAGGGGGGCCTGCTGACAATTTACGACCCTCTCCTTGTGACAGTGGTCAGAACTCTTTTTTCTCCAAGGGTGATTATTCTTAAAACAGACGCCACCCAAATAAAGTTACATTCCTATAGGGTGAGGGTGTAGTGGGTTTTAGTTAAGGAAAGAATTTACTTAGCCTAAGGTCTAATGGGATTAATATCAAAGGTTAATAGTTATTTCTTCTATATATTCATTAATGTGTGTAAGGGCAGGGGATGTGGAGACGTAGCAACAAACATTGGCTCAACAAATGAAAAACCCCTCACCAATACAATTTCTAATCAGCCCATTATACTTATACTAATAGTTTTCTAATTTTTCTAAGGAACCTGTTTTTAGAAGGTGTAAAGCATCTCGTGCCTCTCACAGTTGGGAGGCTGTGAGCAATCACATGTGGCCGGACGAGCCTGTCAGGCAGGCTAGAGAACCTTCAGAGGAGTTTGTAGGTTAAAACACTCTTATCACGCCCAGGAATTATTATTAACTGGCGCTCTAAGTTAACTCCTTCTCCGAAAGAGGTGGTGGGGGACAGCCCCCCGTAAAGTCAGAGGTGTAGGTGAGAGCACAAAGTAGCAAAGTAGGCAGGCTCTGGTTATGGGGGTAGATGCTCGAGGATTTCCAAGGGGACTCCTGAGGCTCGATCCCGCCTTTGCGTATGTCGAGCCTCCTTCCTCATGACCTTTGCCATGGGCGGAGTACCGCACTCCAGCCCCCAACAATAAATGTTCATTGTTCTGGACGCATCAGTGATGATTGCAGACTTCGGAGAAGGCACATTCTTCCAAGAAGGCAGGATGTGGTCACTCTGAACGCCTCAAGACTACCGTATCCAGAGGGTGATATTGACTTTAGGGACACTTAGGAGTCGACTCTTCGAGACAGCAAGGCACAGGTATTGTATGTCCACGCTGGTTGTGGGAGGGACTTGGGAGCATGAGTCTGGGCATGCACTGATGTGTCTGCCCAGGCCACGTGTCCTGTGCGGGTTGGCTCCCCCTGGGCCAGAATCCTTACATTTCAGGGTATGGGCCTCCTGCTAGAAGAATCCTCTTACACAGGGGTGATGCACGCAGCGTGGTCCTCAGCCAGGGAAAGGTGGAGATCTAGAACCATCCACCAACTGCTCCCAAGGTGGCCTCAACTGGGGAGATTTAATGAAACTTCCCAAAGATGCTAGACGGTTGTGTGTCCTTAATGCCCCTGGGAAACATCTCAAGTGGGGGCAACCTAGGTTGTTCATCTCCATCTGGAAGGAGTGGAGATGCAGAATCCTAACCCAGTGGCAACTGCTTTCAGGGATAAACACAAGAACTGTGTGAGGAGCTGCTGATGTGTCCTGGGGCTGCTCAGAGGTGAACAGGTGAAGGCTGGGGGCCAGAGGAAGGCCTTGGGGGCTGTTGGGACACAGGATGTTGCTGGGGAGCCAGAGCCTGCAGGACAGGAGCAAGGTGGTCAGCTGCTGAAGCCCCCCCAAGAGGCCTCTCCTGCGACAGTTTAGGCCTTACCTAACTGGTCACTGTTGTGAGCTGAGTTGCATCCCCCAGATTGATGTGTCTAAGCCCCAGCACCCCAGGATGTGGCTGTATGTGAAGACAAGACCCTTTAAAGAGATGGTTAAGTTACAATGAGGTTCTCAGGGTGGGCCCTGATCCAGATGACTGGGGTCCTTATAGGAAGAGATTAGGACACAGACACACACAGAGTGACGTGAGGAGGCAGAGAGAAGACGGCCATCTGCGTGCCAAGGAGAGAGGTCTCAGGAGGAACCCACTCTGCCAGCACTGTGACCTCAGACCTCTGGTGTAAGTTAGGCAAAATAATAAAGCCTTAATTTGTCCCAACTTTAAGCTGGACACTTGTGTTTTTGTCTGATACAATTTTTATAACCAAGCACAGGGCAGCTGAGTAGGTCTAACATAGCTATGGTTGCAGGAGACATTTAACTATTGTTTTCTTCTGGCTGCAGACACCGCAGAGTGTCCTACTTGGGGGCAACATACACATATTGACTTACCAATATTGAGCTTGTTGTATGGGTTGTTTTCAAACAACGGGAGCAAGGCTAGTTGGATCCATTTTCACCTCTGTGACCTGCCACCCAGATTGCCTGGCAGTTACACAGTAGGCCACAATAAGGCACTCTGGTTTTGCAAAAGAGTCACAAGCCCTTACCCTCTAAAATACCACAGGCCTAACGGCCAAGGACCCCCTCAAAACCCTGAGCAAACAGAAGTCAGCAGCATGGCATCATGTTATATTCAGAAGCATTTGCTAGGTGCTAATTGTAATCAGTGGAGACAGATTAGTTCAGCAAACCATCACCTGAGGGCTTTGGAGTTTCCCTCTCAGTGATGTAAAGCCAGGTATTTGTCAAACCACCTGTCCGTGCTCAGCCCTGGTGTTCTCAGGGAATGTAGATGTGGTTCCTTCTCCAAGTGGTGTACAGTGCAGCTGGGGAAATTAAACTAACATTCAACAAAGAATTAGAAAACAAGCAGTATTTAAAATTGTGGTCCCAGGCTTCCTTGGTGTGCTCAGTGGTAAAGAATCTGCCTGCAGTGCAGGAGACCCGGGTTCAATCCCTGGGTCAGGAAGATCCCCTAGAGAAGGACATGGCAACCCACTCCAGTATTTCTGCCCTGGAGAATCCCCATGGACAGAGGAGCCTGGCGAGCTACAGTCCATGGGGTCACAAAGAGTCAGACACGACTGAGCGACTTCACTACAAACTACCTGGATAACAATGAGTCTACTTAATATCTGATCATGATGCATGATCCTTTAAGAGACAATTAAGAATGACTGCCAAAACAATGGGTGTATTTGAGGAAGAGATAGTTAAAGCTTCCTGATACTTAGTAGGAACACTTATAAACATTTTATTTGCAGCAAAAAAAAAAAAAAAAAAATCTGCCCCCCAGTGCAGGACACACAGGTTCGATCCCTGGTCTGGGGAGGTCTCCCATGCCTGGGAACAACGAAGCCTGTGCACCACAACTATTGAACCTGTGGTCTAGAGCCTGAGAGCTGTGACTACTGAGCCCACGTGTCCTAGAGCCCAGGCTTCACAAGAGAAGCCACCACAATGAGAAGCCCACACACAGCACCTAGAGAGTAGTCTCCAAGACTAGACAAAAGCCCAAGCGGCAACGAAGACCCCGCACAACCCCAAACAAGGAAATGCATACAATTATTAAAAGGTAAGTAAAAAGAAAATCGTGGTACTAACTTTATACATAATTGATTTATTTAACTTACCCTTTCACTCGGCCTATGCCAGATGAGTAAGACTTTATCTCTGCCTCCAGGGCCTAAGTGTCTGGAGGTAAACAGACACATAAACAAGTAACTCTAATAAAATAATTTAATAGGTGCAGTCACTGAGCACCCAAGAATGGATGCTTTTGAACTGTGGGGTTGGAGAAGACTGTTGAGAGTCCCTGGACTTCAAGGAGATCCAACCAGTCCATCCTAAAGGAAGTCAGTCGTGAATATTCATTGGAAGGAGTGATGCTGAAGCTGAAGCTCCAGTATTTTAGCCACCTGATGCGAAGGGCCAACACATGGGAAAAGACCCTGATGCTGGGAAAGATTGAAGGTAGGCGGAGAACGGGCCGACAGAGGATGAGATGGTTCAGTAGCATCACTGACTCAATGGACATGAGTTTGAGCAAGCTCCAGGAGATGGTGAAGGACAGGGAAGCCTGGTGTGCTGCAGTCCATGGGGTCTCAAAGAGTTGGACATGACTTAGCGACTGAACAACAGCAACAACAAATCACAAAAGTTAGCGAACTCTTCTGCATGGGTCCAAAGTCCCAGCTATTCAGGTTAGCTACTTGTGGTACTCTCAGTATGTGAATTTTTGTCATTTGAAGATGACTGATATTTTCAGTCTCCTTGAAAATATTGTAGGTGGAAAAACATTGTTTACCCAAACCCATAGTCATTGGCAGAAAAAGACAATGGGTAGAAGTTTAATGTGTCCAAATTTGACCTTGGACTAAATTTGTAATTTCAGACATTCTTTTAAGTAGCCCTGTGGGACATTTGGAAAGGCAGGTCAAAAATGTGTCTTCAAGCTTCCTAGAAGGAAAAGAAAACCCCTAATTGCACACTTTATGGTGTTCTATTGACATAAACAAATTGGCTGCTGCAGTCCCTCCGGATGCAGAAATCTCTGACAGGAGACTCTGGAGTTACGGTGGGAAGCCTGCTAGCCGGTTCCAACATGAACACAGTCTTCATCTTTTTATGTCTCTCTCTCTTTTTTTTAATAGAGCCTCTAAATGTTAGCTGATGAATATCTCCAAAGGATAATTTAGAAAGTACAGTTTTATGAAGGGCCGAGACAATGCTGGCCAAGAATGCAGGGCTGAACCCAGGGTAATATTTAGAACATCCAGAGGGATGGACAAACTCCATGACCCCAGGCAGTGCTCCAAAAATACTCTTTCTCACAAGTGGAGTTTTCTTGATGTTTGGACAAGGGAGAGCACACGATTACAATCTAGGTAAGGAATCTAGAGGGCAAGTGTCTATGTTGCCGATTCGGTGCTGACTCAGAGCAGAAGGAAATGGTCCATCTGTTATCATTAAGGAAGATGCCCGATGCTTCAGCTGTGTCTACACGGGTGACCGCCACACCACGAGTGTCCCCACTGCCCCTCGGGGTCGAGAGCCATCTTGCTTGAGGACCGCTGGCCTCATTGTGGGTCACTTCACACTCTCCCTGCAAAGGCGCTTCGTGCTGGGCTGGAAGAATCTTTCTGGCAGATTCTAAATACTGAGGGGAGACCGGGGGAGGCTCAGGGCAGGGGACCTAGTCCCCCACAGCAGGGCCTAATCTGAGCTCCGGCTCCTCCCAGAGTCCACGCGGAGGGGCTGCTTCCACAGCCTCTGGTGGGTCTGCTTTCCCCAGCGTGGCTCCCGCCATGGGCTCCCCTCCACCATATTCTCATGGTCCCCGGCACGCTGGCCTGCCTGGTCAGAGGAAAACATAGGGCAGGGTGTCAAACGTGCATTTCTCTTTAAGATTCGATGTTTAAGAAACGTGCACTGAAAGTAAAGATCCTTACTTGGGAGAGACCCAACTGATGCCGGGCCAGGGCAGGCGAGGAGAAGCAGGGCAAAGATTCCCCGAGGCTGATGGGATTCGGAGCAGATTTCTGTTCTCAGGGTTTTATCTTGGGCTTTTATCTGGCCAATGGCATCTGAGGTCCCTTTTGCAGGACTGGAGGGCAGAGGGCGGGGCCAGGCCCATTCTGAGATCCTGTCAATCAAACAGATGGGATAAAACTTCACTCATCACTCCAATCAAGCTTGCGAGTCCCAATTTCTAGCAGACCTGAAGTTGCTTAGCTGACAAATGGTGAACCGAGACAACTGGGGCTAAATGACTCGCCTGCCATTTTGAGGAGCTCCTGCTCCAGCACTGACTCTGGGGCCATCTTTCCCCATGGACATGAGGGCTCACACCTGCCCCACCTGGGGCCTTTCTCTTGGTCTGAGCGGCCCGCCCTCTTCCTCTGCTAGCTCTCAAATCTTTCTAACTCTAAAGGGGAGTGCTGGCCTTTGGGAAGTTCTAAGTTCTCTAACTTCTGTGGTTCGTTGTTGCTGTTACTCAATTGCTAAGTCATGTCCCACTCTTCATCTCCTGGAGTTTGCTCAAACTCTTGTCCACTGAGTCGGTGAGCCCACCCAACCATCTCATCCTCTGTTGCCCCCTTATCCTCCTGCCCTTAATCTTTCCCAGCACTGTTTGGGAAGGGCTTTGGGAAGCACTGGATAGCTATTTCCCCGTAACCCAGGGCTTGATAGCCAAGGTACAGTAGAGGTCCGTCCAGATGGAGAGAACATCCTAGGATGTGACTGGAGTTCACTGGCCGTCCATGGGGTTAGCACAGAGCAAAGTCCACATGGCATTCAGAGGGTTTGGAACTTAAGAGTAAACTCTTGAGGAAACGGGGCTTCCGTGGTGGCTCAGCAGGAAAGAATCTGCCTGCAGTACCGGAGCTGCAGGAGACTCAGGTTCAGTCCCTGGGTTGGGAAGTTCCCCTGGAACAAGAAATGGCAAACCACTCCAGTGTTCTTGTCTGGAGAATCCCATGGACAGAGAAACCTGGCGGGCTACCGTCCATAGGTTGCAAAGAGTCAGACACGACTGAAGTGACTGAGCACGCATGCACACTTGATGAAGGAAAGGGTTTCTACTGTGTGTGGCTCTGTTTCTGGCTTCCACCACCTGATGGGTCTACCATTCATGTGTTGCTCTACTTCTGGGTCCACTCTGTGGCCTCCTTGGTTACCAAGCTTCCTCCTCACTTGATCCCATAAAGCCCTTCCCTGGCCACGTCTGCCATGTTTCCCTGTTGTTTGATGGGATAAAGAGGGATGTTGTTTCTGTAGGCAACTTGTGGAGGTGAAAGCTAGAACTTCATCCCACCCTGGATGTTTGGGACCATGGAGTCCTCATTTTGGGTCTCTGCCGTCTCTGTTGCCCCTTCTCTCTACACTTCCCCCACCCCAGACTCTGCCTGCCTCTCAAGAGGAGGACGATTACTCACAAAGACCAGCCGGGCACAGAAATAGCCAACCTATTTGTGGTTTAAATGCAAGCAGTTTTATTTTTACAGAGAGTTGCTGCGTTTTCTCTAAGTATAAAGCATCATCTACCACGAGTGAAACGCCTGCTCCATCTGCGAGAGTCCCTGCTTTTGTTAGTGGTGCCAATTAGTCACAAAACAATCAGCGCCTCCCCCTACCCGCTTGATCAGGGGAGGAGAGTGCCATCTCCTCCAGGCTTCCCCCGGGGCGTCTCCTCCTACCTGGACCCCATCTGGCCACTCCAGGCACCGCTTCCCGCTGCCTTGTTTTTTTGTTTACCTGGTGACCGTTACCAGTTTCCAAATGTGGCATCTTGTTCCCTGCAGGATGGACAGATGCCTCTGCTCTGTTAGGAACTGGGAGAAGCAAATTGGGGAGGCCCTCTGTTCTGTTGACTTAAATCGTGACGTTGGAGACTTTCTTCCCGTGGGTCCCTCAGCTCAGAGTTTCACAGCCCCCGAAAGGACAGGGTGAAAGGTTCATAGATCCGGACAGTCCCTGAGCTTCTGAGGAGTGGAGCGCTCCCCGTCCTTCATTCCTCTTTCCCTTCTGGTCTCTTCCTTCCCGCCCGTGACCTTGGCACCTTCTCAGCCAGCCTGATCCTTCTCTCCCAATCGTACTTGCTTCTGCGTGTCTGATCTCCTCTCCTCCGACCGCTCCTTTCTCTCGGCCTGGCTGGTGGCCTCAGGCAGTCCCGGTTTCCCTGCAGTTTCTGATGATCCTCGGGGGAAAGGAAAGGTCTTCAGAAGGCTGACTCTCCTTCTTTGGAGCATCGCATCCAGGTAATGAAATCGCACTGAGTCTCCCCCATCTTCTGCTCTGCTGCTCAGCACTGCCTGCCCAGTAGGTGCCCGGACCTCACCTTGTTCTGCCTGCCGTTTGGAGATCTTCGGGGAGGTGCCCTGGTACCCCCCTCCTCTTCCACTGGAGGGCAGAGCCGCAGGTCAGGTTTCCCACAAGGCCAGTTTGGCTGGCCTCTCATCTTCCTGCTTATGAAAACAGTCCGAAGAAAGCTCCGTCTGTGGGTTCCTAAGGCTGCTTTCCCACAGAATCCCAATTTGCTTTCCTGCCCTCTGTTGATCGAGTCAGTCCCAGGAGTCCACAGCTACTTTGCCACAGTAACCATGAAGGAATACTTTGGGAAAAAAAAAAAAAGGAATAAATGCTGCCACAAATGGGTGGTGGGGGTCTTCACTGCAAGGCTTGGCTACTCAGACCTTCCAGAAGCCTCTTGCTTGGTCTTGGCACCTTCACGTGGGGTCTGTTGACCAAGAAGAGGGTCTTGGGAGAAAGTAACCTGACTGCCTGGGTGAGGATCTGCCTCTCACGGAAACAGCTGCTCCCAGGAATCATCTGTGAGCCAGGCTGAGATGCGAGCTGGGCACTGGTGCTCGTCCACCCCTGGGACCCAGTTCTGGGCTCTCTCTCTCCTTCTCCCTCCTGCATTGCATCACGTTTGCACACTCACATGGGCATGAGACTCTCTGAACATGGGTTGTAGGAAAGGGCAGTGTCAGTCGCTCAGTCATGTCCGACTCTTTGCGACCCCATGGGTTGTAGCCCGCCAGGCTCCTCTGTCCTCGGGGATTCTCCAGGCAAGAACACTGGAGTGGTTTGCCATGCCCTTCTCCAGGGGATCTTCCCCACCTAGGGATCAAACCCAGGTCTCCCTCATTGCAGGCAGATTCTTTACCGTCTGAGCCACCAGGGAAGCCCTGCAGGAAGGGAGGGGATGTTTAATTGTTTAACCACATGTCCCTCACTGTGCAGGTGCGTTCCTACACCTCATTTAACCATTGCAGCTTTGGGTCGTGATGAGTTCCATTCTACAGGGGACAAGACTGAGTCTTCCAGAGCTTGGCAGAGATCACTTGGCCAGTCACAGGCTGAGTCAGGAATCTGAGCTGCGGCTGTCTTTCGGCTACACACGTGATTTTGCCCTTCTGTGCAGTGTTTCTCTGGGCCGTCTTCTTCCTCAACCCTGGCTGGCCCTGGTGGTTCGGGGTAGGGGGGAGGTCAGTCACCTCACGTGATCACCAGCCTAGTCCCACTCTGGATCGGAGTGAAGATTTTCACTTGAGCGTGTCACTGAGCGATGCCATTTGAAGCACAGCTTCTGCTGATAAGCGTGGGACCATCTGCTTGGCACATCTCGAATTTTTTCAGCAGTGGGAGAGCAGCTCTGATTTCCTCAGAGAAGGCAGGCTGCAGCCTGCCTGGAGGGGATGTGGGCACAGGGGACCCTGCAGGTCGGCAGGACAGCAGCGCCCAGGACGCGAAGGTCCAGCCTCCCGGCCGCCACCTCTGACTCTCTCTGAGTGAATGGACTGCGTGAGCCTGCACCCTGGTTTCTAATTGTTCAGCTGACCTTGACAACCAAAGTAAGATTTTTCCATCTTCCAAAAGCTATTGCCCGGGCCACTCTTTCTGTGCTGGTGGTTTTAACGGTGTCTTAGATGTCTGCTCTGTGTTGCCAAAAACCTCTCTCTCCTGCCTTTGTTTTGGAAAATTTGCTTCTATTGCTGCATTAACTGTCCCCGGATGTCGGTTTTCAACTTTTGGGGTCGAAACTTCCACACTAACTTTTTCTTTCTGACTCGTGACAGGGGGCAAGAATCTTGGCAAGAATCTCAGTTCCCAGAGTCAGTGGTGGACTTAGAGGTGGTCAAGGTTGTTTAAGGGGATATTATCAAGGATAAAGGAATTGGGGTTTGAAGGGGGTTGTTACCGTGTGTTTGATTCCTCTGGGGACATCACTTGGCTGGAGGCAGCGGGGTTGAGTCTCCTCTGCCTTCCTCAGAGGGTACGGTGTGTTAGTCGTGGTTTCCATCGCTTCTCAAGTCAGGTGCGCAGGTGGCGAGGTTCTGTTGAAAGGATTCCCCTGTTCTTTGATGTGAGCATCTTGGCAGCATTTCCCAGGCAGGGTGGGTAAGGGGAACTGGAGAGAGAACATGCAGGATTTCGTCCGATCACTATGCAGAGAGCAGGGAGAAGGTGGTAAGAAGCCCACCGCTAGGTATCTTGACCTTGGCATCATGACATTTGGCGCTAGAAATTCTTCCCTGTGGGAAACTCTTTCCTGTGGGAAGCTCCTAGGATGTTGAACAGCATCCCTGGTCTCAGCCCACTGGGTGCCAGTTCCCTCCTCCTCTCAGTGTGACCATCAAAACGCCGAATGTCCCCTCAGATATAAAATCACCCAACTCCCCCCACGTTCGAGATGAGTGGTCTAAGGTGACCTTGCTGTACCCTTGGAAAGGGAGTGAGGAGTTTGTGCTTCTCTGTGCAGACGGCTCGAGGGAACGAGGCATTTAATACAAGGACAGATGTCCCTGCCGGCACATTCCCATCAGATCCGGTGCCTGCCATGGAAATTCCACCTCACGAATGGGTCTCTGTTTGTCCAGGTTACCGCACACACACAGAGGCAGGCACGTGCCGGTCTCTCCGGAGCTGCACACCCGCACGGTCCAGCCTGGGGGCCAGTCCCTCCTTGCGGTTGCCTAGGAGCGTACGGAGTTTCAGGTGGCCTACCCTGGACGCTGGCTGGCTTCTCGCTCTTGCTCCTTTTCCTTTCCTTTCCTTTCTCCCTCCTTCCCTCCCTCCATCCCTCTCTTCCTTCCTTCCTAAGACGGCTATGATAGCCTGAGAATTCAGGACCAGGGCGGACCTTGGGCACCTGAGTGGAGAGGGAGCTATGGCAGAGGATGCTTTTCTTTCTAGATTTTAAGAGAAAACTTCAGCAAGCACCTGAACAGAGCCTTTAAAACTCTGCCTTCTACCTCCTTGAAGCTGGAATGCCCCCATGACTCTGCCCTCTCTCATCTCTCTTGCTTTTCTGTCACCCTCGCTGCCCATCTGTTCACTGAGAAGTGAATGCAGGTAGCAGTTTCAAGTAGACCTGCCAGCCCGCTTCCTTAAACATCTATGGAAACCACCACGCTTGTTTTCTCTGCTTGTTGATTTATGATCTCAGTTCGGCGTTTCCATGAGACTTGTACTGGCAAAGTGCTTTTCAGTCTCTAGCTTTTCTGACACCCCAGGCTTCCAGAAATACAGTAAAATATGTGCCAACGCTGCGAAGAACCTGGGGTTCAGAGGGGCTAAGCTGCTTTGTTCAGGACTCACACCTGAACAAAGGTCAGTTGGAGTGAAAGTGCGGCTCTCAGGCAAAGTAGGATAAACAGACAGAATACAGTCACCCCTGGGACATAATTTGAACAATGTCCAACTTTTTTTTCTGAACATTTCTTTTGCATTCAAATGCTTTACTGACTATGATTCTTTTATGTTTGCGGGAGGGAGGTGGGTGTTATGTTCTATCATAGCCTGGTTCATCATCAGTTCAGTTCAGTTCAGTCACTCAGTCCTGTTTGACTCTTTGCGACCCCATGGACGGCAGCATGCCAGGCTTCCCTGTCCATCACCAACTCCCAGAGCTTGATCAAACTCAAGTCTATCTAGTCAGTGATGCCATCCAGCCACCTCATCCTCTGTCATCCCCTTCTCCTCCTGCCTTCAATCTTTCCCAATCAGGGTCTTTTCCAATGAGTCAGGTCACCAAAGTATTGGAGCTTCAGCTTTAGCATCAGTCCTTTCAATGAATATTCAGGACTGATTTCCTTTAGGATTGACCGGTTTGATCTCCTTGCAGTCCAAGGGACTCTCAAGAGTCTCCTTCAACACCACAGTTCAAGAGCATCAGTTCTTCAGCACTCAGCTTTCTTTTTGGTTCAACTCTCACACCATACATGACTATTGGAAAAGCCATAGCTTTGACTAAATGGACCTTTGTCAGTAAAGTAATGTCTCTGCCTTTTAATATGGTGTTAGGATTATCCTAGCTTTTCTTCCAAGGAACAAGCACCTTTTAATTTCATGGCTGCAGTCACCATCTGCAGTGATTTGCGATCCCAAGAAAATAAAGTCTCTCACTGTTTCCATTGTTTCCCCATCTATTTGCCATGAAGTGATGGAACCGGATGCCATGATCTGAATTTTTTGAATGTTGAGTTTTAAGCCAGTTTTTTTTTTTTTTTTTACTCTCCCCTTTAACTTTCATCAAGAGGCTCTTTAGTCCCTCTTCACTTTCTGCCATAAAGGTGGTGTCATCTGCCTATCTGAGGTTATTGATATTTCTCACTGCAATCTTGATCCCAGCTTGTGCTTCTTCCAGCCCAGCATTTCTCATGATGTACTCTGCATATAAGTTAAATAAGCAGAGTACAATATATAGCCTTGATGTACTTCTTTCCTGATTTGGAACCAGTCTGTTGTTCCATGTCCAGTTCTAACTGTTGCTTCCTGACCTGCGTACAGATTTCTCAGGAGGCATGTAAGGTGGTCTGGTATTCCCATCTCTTAAGAATTTTCCACAGTTTATTGTGATCCACACAGTCAAAGGCTTTAGCATAGTCAGTGAAGCAGAAGTAGATGGTTTTTTTTTTCTGGAATTCTCTTGCTTTTTCGATGATCCAATGGATGTTGGCAATTTGACCTCTGGTTCATCTGCCTTTTCTAAATCCAGCTTGAACATCTGGAAATTCTCAGTTTACCTACTGTTAAAGCCTGTCTTGGAGAATTTTGAGCATTACTTTGCTAGCATGTGAGATGAGTACAATTGTGTGGTAGTTTGAACATTCTTTGGCATTGCCTTTATTTGGGATTGGAATGAAAATAGACCTTTTCCAGTCCTGTGGCCACTGCTGAGTTTTCCAAATTTGCTGGCATTTTGAGTGCAGCACTTTCACAGCATCATCTTTTAGAACTTGAAATAGCTCACCTGGAATTCCATCACATCCACTAGCTTTGTTCTTAGTGATGCTTCCTAAGGCCCACTTGACTTTGCACTCCAGGATGTCTGGCTCTAGGTGAGTGATCACACCATTGTGATTATCTGTGTCATGAAGATCTTATTTGTATAGCTCTTCTGTGTATTCTTGCCTCCTCTTCTTAATATCTTCTGCTTCTGTTAGGTCCATACCGTTTCTGTCCTTATCGAGCCCGTCTTTGCATGAAATGTTCCCTTGGTATCTCTAATTTTCTTGAAGAGATCTCTAGTCTTTCCCGTTCTATTGTTTTCCTCTATTTCTTTGCATTGATCACTGAGGAAGTCTTTCTTATCTCTCCTTGCTATTCTTTGGAACTCTGCATTCAGATGGATATATCTTTCCTTTTCTCCTTTGCCTTTTGCTTCTCTTCTTTTCTCAGCTATTTGTAAGGCCTCCTCAGAGAACGATATTGCCTTTTTCCATTTCTTCTTCTTGAGGATGATTTTGATCACCGCTTCCTGTACAGTGTTAGGAACCTCCATTCATAAGTTTGTCAGGCACTCTATCTATCAAATCTAACCCCTTGAATCTATTTTTCATTTCCACTGTATAATCGTAAGGGATTTGATTTAGGTCATATGTGGATTGTCTAGTGGTTTTCCCCACTCTCTTCAAGTCTGAATTTTGCAATAAGGAGTTCATGAACTGAGCCACAGTCATTTTCTGGCCTTGTTTTTGCTGACTGTAAGAGCTTCTCCATCTTCAGCTGCAAGGAATATAATCAATCTGATTTCGGTATTGACCATCTGGTGATGTCCACATGTTGAGTTGTCTCCTGTGTTGTTGGAAGAGAGTGTTTGCTATGACCAGGGTGATCTCTTGGCAAAACTCTGTTAGCCTTTTCCCTGCTTCCTTTTGTACTCCAAGGCCAAACTTGCCTGATGAGCCAAACAATATGAAAAATGACTCATCGTGGCTTGTATGAAGTGGGGGAATCTGAGCAGGGGAGGAACAGCCATCGGGGAGCAGCCCAGCTAGGTGAAGAGGGTGGTGGTGATACGGCAGGGCAAGAAAGCCATCTGCACAGCAAGGGAGGAAACCTGGGGCCAGGTTCAGATCTTCTGTTGAGGGGAGACGTGTGTCCCAGGGCAGGAGACAGTGGCAGTGTTAGACACAGGAGAGTGATTGCCAGTAGCGGGGTTGATTGAATAGGTAAATGCTTGAGGGCGATGGGAGCCAGGTTTCTTACCATCAGAGACAGGAATTACAAACGAGAAGGGGAAGAAAACGAAACTGAACTCAGTGATGCTGGATCCAAATTGGAGATACTGATGTGAATTCATTGGTATTCAATGCATATGTAGAAACTTACAAAAATATGGATGTCAGTCTCTATATGTATGTATATATGTACTCATATACATATATTCCTTAGCTCTGTGCCTGGGAGCAGTGACACCTCAGTAGCACTGGGTATTCACAGTATCCAGATCTTGGCTTCTATAGCCCCTTGTCTGCTAGGAGGAACCAGGGCTCCTTGAGAAAAGCCTACTTCCAGGGACTGTGCAGGGAACATACAAGGTGAGTAGTGCCTGGTAAAACATCCGTTTTTTTTTGGTTTGTTTTGTTTTGTCTTGGCTTGGAAGGCTAAAAACATCAGAGGAGGTATGGAACAGCCTTTTCATACTGTTCATGGGGTTCTCAAGGCAAGAACACTGATATGGTTTGCCATTCCCTTCTTCAGTGGACCAATACTCTGGCCACCTGATACAAAGAACTGACTCATTGGAGAAGACGCTGACACTGGGAAAGACTGAGGGCAGGAGGAGAAGGGGACGACAGAAGATGAGATGGTTGGGTGGCATCACTGACCCGATGGACATGAGTTTGAGCAAGCTCCAGGAGCTGGTGACGGACAGGACAAGCCTGGCGTGCTGCAGTCCATGGGGTCGCAAAGAGTCGGACGTGACTGAGCGACTGAACTGAACTGATGGAACAGCAGGGAAGCTCTGATTTCTGTTGTGGATCAGCTGAGGTTTGTGTGCTGCTATGTGAGGCCCAGTTAAAATCTCCAGGGCTATTATTAATAGCGTCTGATAGTCTGGAGAGATGTCTGAGTTAGAACTGTCAACTTGGACTCCATCGGGATATGATAATAGTTGAAATGAGGGAATCGAATGAAACCACCAGTGCATGTTTACAGAGTAAGAAGAGAGGAGGGCCAGGGATGGAGCCTGGTGACCCAAAGAGAGGGTGAGGACAGATCCAGGAAGCGAGACAGAGAAGAAACTACAGAGAGACAGGGGGAGAGCCAGAGGGAAGAAAGCACGTCCAGGCAGCAGTGTCCCCTCGAGGCCACAGCGTGGAGATGCAATGGCATCTCATAACACACGCTGTATCGTGTCTGGGTGAGGTGGGTGTGAGAACTCTATCATTCCTAATCTGTTTCGGGGGACTTGTCTAAAAGCTGTTGAATGGATCACTTTGCTTTAATTGTTTTCTAATAGAGCTGTTGATAGTGGTGATGACTGTGGTCACTCCATTTTGCAGAAGAAAGTAGTGGATGAGCAGAAACTGAAACCATTTTTATTGTTGTTCTGTGTTTGGCATTGGATAGATGGTGCTTTAATAAATAAAAATCTACCCACTGATGAGTAATAACATTCTCTGAGAAACAAAAAGTCCATTCCTTGGAACTTTAAATAAAAATCTTTACTACTAATCACTTTGATTGCGGTAATCACTCTGGTGACATTAAGGCCATTGCTAAATGTCCCCAAAGTTCTATTTGCCGCTTAACGTGGGTGAGTGAATTTCACACACACATCAACTATTGACAGAAGCCTGGGGTGGGCAGGAGAAATAGTGCCCACTTGAACCTGGGCAATGTAGGGTCCATTGCTGGCGTGGCTGCCAACTCAGTATGTGATCTTGCTAGTCATGAGCTGGATTCCTCACCTGTAAGACAAAGAGTGGTTTACAGTATATATAGAATCCTTTCAACTTCCAAACCTCAATTATCAGCAGAGTACAGGCAGACTTGTAACAGTTGTTACTGTCCAGTTGCTCAGTCGTCTTCAATTCTTTGCAGCCCCCTGGACTGCAGCACATCAGGCTTCTCTGTCCTTCACTATCTCCAGGAGTTTTCTCAAATTCATGTCCATTGAGTCAGTGATGCCATCCAACCATCTCGTCCTCTGTCATCCCCTCCTTCTCCTGCCTTCTATCTTTCCCAGCATCAGGGTCTTTGTAACAGTAAGGAAATGCTTTTAAGAAAACTTCAAGCTGTATCTTACATCTTCTACCCCAGTTTCAGAGGAAAGAATTTCTAACATATATGGCAAAATATTATATTTACAAAGAATTATTGCAGCTCTGTAAAAGAACATGAAAAAAGAATCTGTCAAAGAAGAAATTCAAGTGACTGTTAACATGAAAAATATTCAAACTCATGAGAGATCAAATAAATGCAAATTAAAGCAAAATGCCTTTTTAATCAGCTACCAAAGTTGGGAATTTTAAAAAGTGGAAATGCTGTGGGGACAAAAAATGTATATATGCTGTGAAAAAAAAAGTTATACTGTTGATATCAGTATAATTGGTACAGTTTTGGGAAGACAACTTGTTAAAATGTTTTAAAATCTTGAAAAATATTTATACTGTTTAATTCAGCAATTCCACTTTTAGAAATATGTCCTAAGGAGATGATGAAAGACGTGCACAAAATTTGTATCCAAGAAAGTTCATTATAGTCACTTGTTTTTTGAAAAATAATGGTGGAAAGTCAGAAGCAACTGGGATGTCCACAGTTAAAGGATTATTAAAAATAAATCATGGCGCATCCACACAGTGACAGTCAAAGTCATGTTCTTCTGTAATATATGCTGACAGAGAAAATGTTTCCAATATGACACTGAGTGAAAAAAAAGAAAGCAGGCAACCACACAGACTATAAAACGCAGTCTCAATTTTAAAAGACAGTGTATGTGAGATGGGGGAAAAAAAGACTAGAAAGAAACATCCCCAAATGTTCGATCAGGTTAATTTTGAGTAATGGTTTAATGTGTGATTTTTTTTTTCCTTACTGAATTTTCCAAATTTTCTTCAGTGAACAAAAATATTGTTTTATAATTAGAGAAAAAAGCAATGAAAAAAAGTTAAATCCCCCTCATTTTGTGTTAAGATTAAACTGGCTACAAAAATGAGCCCATCGGGGGAGCCCTCGGGTCCTCTGGGGCTATGTAAGCCGCACTGGCGGCTCCTTGGCTTCACGTGGACTTGGAATATGGAGACCATCCAGTGGTCTCCATCCAGCATTAGCAGAGTCATAATCAGGAATTAAATGAGAAAAAAAAATCCTATAACATAAGAGAATGTGATGCCTTCTGTTCCTTAAGTAGGAAGGATTAGAGGCAGGCTAGATTAGAAAATTTATAACAGAGAGGCTATAAAAGGTAAGGTCTTAAAAATAGGATTCCGCCCCAGGGCAGAGTGGGATGAGCTCAGAGAAAGAATCAGGAGCTCCCAGCTGCTGGGCCTGCAGAACTGAGTTGGGATTTTATGTGTCTCCAGCTTCTCTTTAGTGGTCGGCAAAATGCGGGTGGCTGGTTAGAACAGTGGTTTCCAGACTGTTTTTTTTTTAAGTAGGAGACTGGAACTTGGGGGACCTGGATTCCCGCCCTGGCCACCAGGGTTCAGGATCCACGTGAACTTTCAGGCCTCGATGCTCTGCAGGGCCCAGGGAGCAGGGGACTCGGAGCGGATGAGTTGTGGAGCCCCCTGGAGCTGTGTGATGCAGTGACTCTGAACCCTACCCCTGCCGAGCTTTTCCCTGTGAAATGAGGGCAATGTCTCCTTCCTTCCTTATGTTGACTGAAAAAAAAAGAAACAACCCCCCCTCAAAACCATACAACCTAAAAATGGATGGTGGTGTTCAGTTGTTAAGTCGTGTCTGACTCTGCAACCCCATGGACCACAGCACGCCAGGCCTCCCTGTCCATCATCAACTCCTGGAGCTTGCTCAGACTCATGTCCATCGAGTCGGTGATGCCATCCAACCATCTCACCCTCTGTCGTCCCCTTCTCCTCCCACCTTCAATCTTTCCCAGCATCAGGGTCTTTTCAAATGAGTCAGTTCTTCCCATCAGGTGGCCAAAGTATTGGAGTTTCAGCTTCAGCATCAGTCCTTCCAATGAATATTCAGGACTGATTTCCTTTAGGATGGATTGGTTGGATCTCCTTGCAGTCCAAGGGATTCTCAAGAGTCTTCTCCAACACTGCATTTCTAAAGCATCGATTCTTCAGTGCTCAGCCTTCTTTTTGACCCAAGTCTCACATCCATACATGACTATTGGAAAAACCTGGATTTTTCCTACTGGAAAAATCTACACATCCATACATAACTACTGGAAAATAATAGTTATGCTTTATTTGGTGGAAAAACAGAGGACTAAAGCTTGAGACACAGCGTCTCAGATCACTCTGAGGGACTGCTTCAGAGGATAAGAGTGGAACCAGGATATATAGGAGCTTTTGCAGCAAAGCCAGGTAGATGGTACACCAAAAGATTACTATTAATTAGAGAAAACCAGGCATCTCAAATTACGGGATTTAGTGCATATCTGTGTATGAGAAGATGTAAGGCTGGGCTCACTGAAATGACTCCTTTGATGTGTATCTCAGCTATATGGGCCCGGATCCCGTGATTTTTCACCCGAGTCTCCTCAGGTGCACCTTTGGGGTGGCTGCGGCATCTGACTGCCTGATGGTGGGCATCAGGCCTCCATCCTGAGTTCCCTCGGGTCTTACCATCAACGGGGTGGCTCTAATGTTGGCACTTGACAGTTACAACATCCTTTGTTTACTGATAATGGCAGGCGATGTCAGTATTTTCATTCACACTTCTCAGCCTCCCAAGCCGATTGAAGGACCCAGAGCTGACCCGAAGGGAAGTCGCTTTGAACCCTGAAGTCCTATGTGACGGCATTCTCGCACTCCACCTGACAGCTGTCTCCTGGGGACTTGTAGGGAATAAGAGGGAAGAGAGGCTGGGATAGCGCTTCCCAGAATCATGCTCCACTCATATCTGTTCTCAAGCACATGGTGGGGTTTCCACCCACCACTGTGTTGCTGTGTTACTGACCACGTTGCAGGCACAGAGGGCCGTCAAGGCGTTCTGCCTCCATCCAGGACTGTCAGTTCAGTTCAGTTCAGTCACTCAGTCATGTCCAACTTTTTGCGACCCCATGGACACAATCCAGGACAGTCCCTGCCGGCTAAACATTGTTGTGTTGTATTAGTTGCTCAGTCGTGTCTGACTCTTTGCGACCCCATGGACTGAAGCCTGCCAGGCTCCTCCGTCCATGGAATTCTCCAGGCGAGAATACTGGAGTGGGTTGCCATTCCCTTTTCCAGGGGATCTTCCCGACCCAGGGATGGAATCCGGGTGTCCTGCATTGCAGGCGGATTCTTTATGTTTTTTTGAGCCACCACGGCAGGTATGTTTGCCACCTAGAAACAGACGTACATAAAGAAGATGCTGTGTGTGTTGAACAGAGGAGCCCACAGGACCAGGACTGGGTTGACCTGGAGACAAGTTACCCACGGTGGTTAATACTGCAGTGCTATTGCTTCCTCCCATCTTCCCTGCTATCTGAGCTAGACGGTCTTGTCAGTGAGTCGCACCCACCCTTCTATTCTCCTTATTCTTCCCGACCTCAAACACCCTAGTCATCCAGCCTCAGAGATGAATGGTATCCAAAATGACCAAGGGGCCCAGAGGAAGAAAGATTTGGGGAGCTGGTGAGCAGATAGGACCAGCTGTGTTCAAGGCACTTCTTGCTACCCTCTGCTATTTCACTTGAGGGACTGAAATTCAGTTTGGTCTGGTAAGTCTGGGAATGTCATTTTTAGTAATGTGTTCATTTAAGTAAAACCGTGCTGCAGCAGATCAATTTGGAGGGTTATTGTTAGTTTTTAGTGAGAATTAGTTTTAATGGGATTTTTTATTTGCTTTCCAACCACATCATGACCAAAGTCTGCCCAGGTACGGGATTCATGAGTTATATTAATCATTAGAGAACCTTTTATTAACTGTGGCTGCCTAGGCTCAAGACAGCGGTTTTCTTTCTCAGGTAACCAGGGTACATTCTCAGGGCCATTGTGATGGGCTTTATTTCTTGGAATAATTCAATAAATATTTATTGAATGGCTATGCCAAGTCCTGGAGAGTCAGACGTGAATAACACAGTTTTGCCTTGGAGGAGTTTGTGGTTTAACAACAGAGATGCAATTTTAACTCTATGGGGAGGAATGTCATGGCTATGGAGGTAATTAATGGGTAACACCGGAGTAGTGGAGGGAATATTAGAACAGGAAGGGATGGCAGCATGAGGGTCTGGGAGGGGCAGATTGGTGCAGGGAGCAAGGAGAACAGGAAATGAGGGGAGTGATCCCAGGAGGCTAGGCCAGAGGCCTGAGACTAGAAGAGGAACACGTGGTCTCAGGTGACTTCTGCATCTGAAATTTACTTTTTCATTTTCATTTTTAAAACAATTTTATTGGAGTATAGTTGATTTGCAATGTGGTGTTAGTTTCAGGTGTATACCAAAGTGAATCAGTTACACACACTGCATTTGGCAAATGCACAGTAACAATGTTCTAAAGGTCTCCTATGTGTGTCTATTACTAGTATTTTTAAAATGCAGTTCTACTTATTAAAGGATGTAGGCCCTCAGGAGGGAGAACATACAGGTGAGCAGATCTGGAACCCACCCTTCTGTGTGTCCACTGATGCTTCATTCTCAACACACCGTGAACCCAGTTGCTGGTTCCCCCGGCCACTGTCCCTCCTGCTCCCTATCTCAGCCACCAAGCATTTGTCTACACAGCCTCTTCAGATGGGAGGCTCAGTCCACTCACTGCCCTGTCTCTCTCCCCCTTGGTGGACACAGGAATCTGACTGGCCTGCTCTGAAATGTCTCTGGAATCCATTCGTTCCTCTAGCCACTATCCTAGTTCTCATTTCTCACTGGGGCTATTTCAACAACACCTTACTGGCTTTCTTGCTCCGTCTGTAACTCCCTTCCATTCAGGCTGTAGACTGCAGGGTAACCTTTCTAAAACATGGTTCAGGCCACCTCCCAGGCCTGCACTGAAACTTTAATGGCTCCAGAGCTTTGCAAAGGGTTGTGTTTTTCAAACCATGGCCTAGGACCCATCTGCATCAGAATCCCCTGGGTTATGAAAATTCAGATTCCAAGGCCCCAGCCCAGGCTTCTTGAAATAGTGGGGCCCTGGAATTTGCATTTTTAATAAGGAACCCTATGTAATTTTTAAGCACTACTGTTGGATAAGTATAACCTATAAAATAAGTCTGATATTTAAAGAAGCATCATAGCCAGGCCTTCATGCTTCAGTCCAGTTGTTTCTTTGTAAAGCCATACATCCACCCAGGGCCCACCAGGTTCCTCAGACTCCACCACCAACTTCCTGTGCCTCCTGCCGCCACACCCCTGTCCATTTGTTCTCTTTTCTTAAAATGCCTTTCTTTCTCTTCCTCAGCTAACAAACTCCTATTGACCTTTCAAGGCCCAGCCCTGTGAAGCCTTCCTTGAAATCCTGAGACGTGGCTTCCTGGTGTGTGCTTGCTCTGATGCGATCAGTCTCCTTTATTCCATTTACCATACTGAATTAGTTTCAGTTCGGCCTGCCTCCCCTGCCAAACTGTGCATGAGGTTGTATCTTGTTTATTTCTGCCTCTTTGACTCTTAGAATGGTAACTGAAACCTACGTGTTGGTTGGGAAATGAAAAGATCACCTATCTTCAGAGAGGGACTTGGTGACTTGGGTTTGACTGTAATAGAAAAATGCAGTTTGGTCTCGTGGGTTGAAACATCTTTCCTAACTGATTTTCACGAGTACACGAGCGCTCTCATGCACGCAATGACAAACTAAAGGCTGAATGGTGCTGTGGTCCACACGAGATTCTGGCGTCTGAACCTGAGTCAGAAAGATTGTTCTTGTCCCTTTTCTTAGAAATTTTGATTAGGTCCTGATTTTACGCTCTAGTCTTCGATTTTGGTTTAAGTTCTCTCGGCTTTGACAGCCCCGCTAGACCTGCAGCAGCCAATACGGTGGCCACTGGGCCTGCGTGGCCACCTACGTGTGAGACGTGGCTGGGGGGAGGCAAGATGCTCCGTGAGAGTAGGATACACACTGGGTTCTGGAGACTTAATGTGAAAAAAGAAGCTGAAGTAGCCCATTAATCATTATAAATCAGTTACATGTTCAAATGAGATTTTGAGTACACTGGGTTAAATAAAATATTGAAATTCATTTCGCTTGTTTCTCCTTATATTTTATGGCTCTCAGAAAACCTTAAATTACGCATATGGCTCACATTGCTTTTCTGTTGGACAATGCTGATCGAGACGCTTCCTCCCTCTACCATTTTTGTGTCTCAGGTTATTCTGTTTGCTTCTTCTCTCCCCCCGAAACACTATTACCACCACCACCACCACCAAAGCACCCAGCTCTGAAGTGCACACCATCC
>NW_011494720.1:8991174-8998399 GCF_000754665.1 Bison bison bison
CTCTCTCAAATTCCTTGAAGATTGAACACCTGGCTCACAGCCAGCTTTTCTCTAACGATGTCCTGTATTCCAGCCCTGTTTCCCAGTGATTTCAATGTCTATGTAGACAATTCTTCTAACACTCGGGTCTTGATCTCATGTCAGAAGATATTGTCTTCCCCTCTCCTCTAGCTATTCACTCCCATGGTCATGGGCTACATGTATCAATACCAATAACCACACTTATCAATACCAATAATCAATACCCAAACCACGCCACCGCAGGCTCGGCTTTGGGCATCCCGCTCTTCGACCTCTGCCTCCGATTTTCCAGTTCTCTGCCTTCAGGACTCGGGCCTCAGCAGTTAGTTCTCTGACACCGATGGGATCTACAAAGGCTCCTATTTCCTGTTCACCAACTCTCACCTCTCTCCTGATCTTGTTGAATTCCATAGTCTCTGCGCTTCAGTTCCTTTGGTCTCCAGTTTCCTTTGCACCAGCCCGGTAGAACCCCAATCCTGGCTAAATCCAACTCTCCTCTTTCTGCACATTCACACCTGGACAGCTGAGCCATAGCTGGGGAAAAACAAGTGCTAATCATCTCACTCAAGATTCCTGAGCCCCAGTCCAGGCAGGCTCTGTTTGCCCAGAAATGTTGCTCTCTTTCCTGCTTTCACTTAATTACATCTTGCCCGCTCTCCTTAAACTCATAACACCTCCTCATTCTTAGCAGATGACCTTGCTCTTGACTTTGCTGAAAACAGAGATACTGTACATCCAAAAGAGAACTTCTTGTAACTTCTAACACCCCCTCTTCACTTTACCTAGCTGTCTGCACTTTAAACTGCACACTCGGCCTTCCCTCCTGCTCTCATGAATAAATTATGCTCCTAGCCTCCCAGATTCTTTTGCTTCCTTCTCCTCATCCCCCAACCCCTAAGCTTTGAAATGCCCCAAGGCTCAGTCCTTGGACCTCTTCTCCTTTTTAAGGACCCAGGTTTCATAAGCAATCTCATCTAGCCTCATGATTTTATACTTCACCTGTTCTCGCTGCTTCTGCCCCAACCCCAGCTCCCAACATGCTCCAAGACAGCTACATGTGGCAGCTGCATAAGATTCCCAAGCTCCATATGACCCCTCCCAACCCGCTCCCCCTGCGCCTTGTCCAGAAAACAAATGGCTAAAAGCCATTCTCTTTTCCTACAATAACTCCTGTCTCACCTGGTAGCAACTCAGAGTGCATCTAGACCCTAACCACGTCTCACTGCCTCCACAATTACACTCTGGTCCCGCCGTGGTCCAGGCTTTTCTTTTCTCTGTGGCGCTTATTCCAATCGAACATCCATTGGTTTGTTGCTGCTGTTACTGGGTATTGACTGCCTCCCACTGAAATATAAACTCCCAGAGGTTGGCACTTTGTCTGTTTCATTCACTGCTGTAGCCCCATTCCTGGAACAGTGCCTGACCTGAAGTTGGCATTGAATAAATCTTTGATGGACGAACTTGGGGAACACGGCTATCTCACACCTACAAACTTTTAACAAAGCCTGGTCTGTACAGCAGTGCCGTGGGATTGTGAATTCTGGGCCTTGCGTTGGGCTCCTGAGAGCTTTGGAGTCTCTCCCTCTATGGTCTGATTATGAAACGAAAAGAGAATGTGCTCCAGGAAAAATAATTTCCAGCATCTCAGCAGAGCAACTGAGGGGAGTGTTGGTAAGGAGAGGAGAGCTAGCTGTGTGGGCTCCAGGGTCTCATCACCTAGAATGTGACCACCACTCCCGCACCTGCTCACAAAATAGCACGTCTAGGTTCTGTTCTGCCTCTGGTGAGGTCATGAGGAAAGGCGGCAGTCTGCGAACTAACTTTCTTTTTCTTTATTTTTGGCTGTGCTGAGTCCTTATTGCTGTTTGGGCTTCCCTCTAGTTGTGGCGATCGGGGGCTGCTCCCTTGGTTGCTGCGTGCTGACTTCTTATTGCAGTGGCTTCTCTTGTTGCAGAGCCTGGGTTTAGGGGCAGGTGGGCTCAGGAATTGCAGGCTCTAGGGCACAGGTCAGTAGTTGGGGCACACAGGCTCAGCTGCTCCATGGCACGTGAGATCTTCCCGGATCTGAGATTGAAGTAGTTGAGGCACACAGGCTCAGCTGCCCCATGGCACGTGAGATCTTCCTGGATCTGAGATTGAACTGGTGTTCCTTGCATTGCAAGGCAGAGTCTTTACCACTGAGCCACTGGGGAGCCCCTAGTAAGTAACTTTCTAAAGGTCGATTATTTTGCACATATAGGGCCCTGGTCTGCAAGGACCAAAAGCAGAGAACAATATTTTACCACCACCATCAAAAATAAAAAGCCAAGGACTCCATGAACAGAAGCAAAGAAGGTGACCTCTGTGGGCACCTGCCTTTTCTGTTCCCCAGCAGTGGAAGTGGCTTATGTACATTTGTTACATAATAGGAAAGGGGAGGGGGGCGTGCATACATTTATTTAGCAGTTCCTAAAGTGTGAGGGGAAATTGCTGATAATGGTGTTTTGCAGTCTCAGATATTTAGCATTTTACTGGGCTTGGGTCAAGGCTTTGTTTACTATCGATCGGTAGTGTTTTCCAGCGTGGTCTGGCCCATGGAGCTCGGGGATGTGAATACATCTTGTTGAAATGTGCCATCTGTTCCCCAGGGATGGTTTGCACTGCACACTTGGTCTGAGTTAGGTACACAGCTTCATCACAGATATTGAGACTATAGAAAACACATACTTCTAATTGGTCACACTTGTGAAAATATTGGTGCACTATTGAACCTATTTTTTTCTATGTCTCCCTTCTCACTCACCCATCACTTATGGCACTTTGTTCAGTAAAAGGTGACAGCAATAGTGTGGCCCCAACATGTACTTGTCATCGAATTCTAACGCGGTTAACCTGGTCTCTCAGGCCAGGAGATGAAGGAACAGAAGATGAGATGATTTTCAAAACGCCGTTCAGAAAGCTTGGGCCAGACCAGAAATGGACACCAGAAACCTGATCCTCTTGCTCTGATGGACCCCCTTTGGTGCTGAACCACAAGCAACAGTACAGAGCCAAAGGCTGCTGGGGGGGCTTCCAAAAGGCCATTAGATCAGTTCTCTCTTGGTGAAGTGCCTCATTTTCACCTTCGTTGGAAAGAGAATTGTACAGTCCAGTAGACATGTTCTCCTGTATGACATGAAGGTTACAAGCCATAGCTGAAATCTTTTACTGCAATTCATCAACCTTGATTTTCTTTCTAAACTTATTTACAGAAAACTACCCGAAGAACCCAGACTGAGGCCCCCTCATGGATGAGGCAAACGGGACATCATTTGTTGCTGAGGAGCCCTCCAACGCCTCAACCAGCGGGAACACCTCCGTCAAGGACCCGCGCCGGGAAATTCCCATCGTGCACTGGGTGATCATGAGCATCTCCCCGCTGGGCTTTGTTGAGAACGGAATCCTCCTCTGGTTCCTCTGCTTCCGGATGAGAAGAAACCCCTTCACCGTCTACATCACCCACTTGTCCATCGCGGACATCTCGTTGCTCTTTTGCATCTTTATTCTGTCTGTTGATTATGCTTTAGATTACGAGCTGTCTTCTGGCTATTACTACACAATTGTCACGTTATCGGTGACGTTTCTCTTTGGCTACAACACAGGCCTGTACCTGCTGACGGCCATCAGCGTGGAGAGGTGCCTGTCTGTCCTGTACCCCATCTGGTACCGGTGCCACCGCCCCAAGCACCAGTCGGCGTTCGTCTGTGCCCTCCTGTGGGCACTCTCCTGCTTGGTGACCACCATGGAATACGTCATGTGCATTGACAGTGAGGGACAGACCCACTCCCGAGGAGACTGCAGGGCCGTGATCATCTTCATAGCCATTCTGAGCTTCCTGGTCTTTACTCCCCTCATGGTGGTGTCCAGCACCATCTTGGTGGTGAAGATCCGGAAGAACTCGTGGGCGTCCCACTCCTCGAAGCTGTACCTGGTCATCACCGTCACCATCATCATATTCTTCATCTTCGCCATGCCCATGAGGCTCCTCTACCTGCTCTATTACGAGTACTGGTCGACATTCAAGAACTTGCACCATGTTTCTCTTCTCTTCTCTACCATCAATAGCAGCGCCAACCCTTTTATTTACTTCTTTGTGGGCAGCAGCAGGAAGAAGCGGTTCAAAGAGTCCTTGAAAGTGGTTCTGACCAGGGCTTTCAAAGATGAAATGCAGCCCAGGCAACCAGAAGACCACACGGCCACCACAGCAACCGAGACTGTTGTCTGACCAGCGGAAGGATATTGTATAGACCAAAACAGTGGGACGAAGATGAGCCGCAGTTTGTACTTGGGAATGAAAATGAATACCCCCTAAAATACGATATGGAAGGACACCCTACCCCACATGCATGAGATGCAAATTAATGCTGAGATTGTACTCTTGTGCTGT
The DNA here is from genome assembly GCF_000754665.1 of Bison bison bison. NCBI lineage: Eukaryota > Metazoa > Chordata > Mammalia > Artiodactyla > Bovidae > Bison > Bison bison. Next base: position 8,995,601 of record NW_011494720.1, read on the forward strand.
ACCTTCTGGAAATGCCTGACTACGTGTCGAAATTTCATCCTTTCTGTAACTTCCAAAAAATTCCTTCTATTCCTCTTCAGCTCTCCTGGAAGCATTTCTCCATGAACTATAAAAATTACACCAGCAGGAAGGTTTACAGGTGTGTAAAGGCACAAGTATTTGATGAACCTTGAAAAAGTAAAGCCATATTGTAGGAAGAACATGAGTTTCGGAGTCAGACTGACTCTGTCCTTTGCCGCTGGTTTGACCTGTTTTAACCCCCAGGGACCTCATTTCCTCAGTATAAAATGGAAGCAGTAGTAGTCCATACCTCCTGGACTTGTGGTGAAGATGACACTGGAAGATGAGGTATGCGAAGGGTCTGGCACACGTCAGTGTTAAGAAACATCAGTCTCTGTGACTCTTTGAAGTGGAAGAAGAAATACACATTTCTGTTTTGTAAAGCACACACACACTCCCACACACACAGCTCTATCATGTACAAATAATTGTTACATGTTTTTAAATGATGACTGTAATTTACAAAGGTCTTCTGTCCGTTTGCTGCACGAGAACTCTTTGTGGGACATCACCATCTGAGATGTTAGGACCCCCAACCACTGTGTGCTGGGGCATCATTTTGGGTTGGGAGGGGAAGCATTTGGCCACCAGCACAGGAGTTCCTTGCGGCTTCCCTTCCCTCTGTGGGAATGCTTCATGTAATGAAAGTCTGTTTTGAAATCCTTTGCTTGATATAAATGTTCATGAATGAAATCACACAGGTGATTGTGTTTTTGGAACCCCCTCCCTTCATGAAGAGGGTTATGTATTTATAGTCACAAAGTTCCCATTGGCACAACAGGCCAATAAATCGGCAGACAATTTGTTGGAACCAGGAATAACGGCTTTAATGGGAAAGCTAGCAGACTGAAAAGATGGCAGACTAGTATCTTAAAAGAAAAACCCCATCTTCCCTCACCGGGTTCCTTTTATTTCCAAGAGGGAGAGGGGCCCACTGCGGCACCAACTGGCACCTGGACCTCTTGCTCGAACTGGTGCCTGCCTCACTGCCACTGCGTCCTGCTCATCTCCTTGCCTTGCTCTGGAAGGAGGCTCAGCAGCAGGGCTGAGGACAGCATGGCCACATCTCAGGGGAAACAGGACGTTTCTCCCCAGACAGACCTCAGCAGGATTTCCCCGCACTTCAGTGAGCTGTGGCTTACCTGTTAGGACCTGTGTCTGCACCTTCGGGCGGCACGTCCTAGCCTGGAGACCATGCTTGCTTTCCTGCTCTCCTTTCTGGGCGTCCCACGAAAAATGGCAATGCTCCATGTGGCTCTGTGGGGAGTAAAATGTTCACATCCATAAATGGGCCCATTACTATTTATGAACTTCCCAGGTGGTTCAGTGGTAAAGAATCCACCTGCCACTGTGGGAGACATGGGTTCAGTCCCTGGGTCGGGAAGATCCCCTGGAGAAGGAAATGGCAACCCACTCCAGTACTCTTGCCTGGGAAATTCCTTGGACAGAGGAGCCTGGCGGGCTACAGTCACAAAGAGTCGGACACGACTGAACAAGTATTTCTGTAACTGTTGGGCTCCGAAGGGTCAGAGAAACTGTGATAACCTGGGTCTCAGTTGCCACCTGTTTCTGCTCCATCCCCTTTCTTTAACAGGAAATGGTCACCTGTAACCAAGGGGGCAGCCTCGCTGGGAGAGATGTATGAGGCTTTCCCACCCAGCCCAGTTTGGAGGTGGGAAGCTTTTCAGTGGGTGATGACATCTGATCAGAAACAAGGCAGCTTGCTTTCAGGAGTCCAGATGGATGTTGAGTGGTGACATTTAGGATGATCTTGTTTTTGATTGAAAACAGAGCATCTTCACTGGGGAAGAACAGAAAACGGGAGATCAGAGTCACTCTGCTTTGTTTATGTCATCTCCCCTAATGCCTCTGGGTCAGTGAAAAATGGAGCAACTTCATCTCGTCTCAAATGGATCTTGGTCTCAAAGAGGAACTCAGATACTCTTGGAAACAAGGAATTTTCACCCAAGGAGAATATGATGAACTAAATGGGAAGCCCCCCACTTACTGCCTTCCTAAAGCGGGGAAATTTAACGTAATAATGAATATAAAAATTCTCCTAATGTTTTAAAGAGTAATGCCTTGTAAAGAAGTGAGAGTCAGAATCTGACAGGGTTTCCAGGACAAATGTCTCTCTCTTCATCTAAAACCTGCTCCCAAAAGTGATTTATAAAGTTAAAACTAAAACAAGAAGAGTTAAAATAATATGCAAATATGAAGAGGAGACTAGATCATCATTTATATCCACTGGATATTTAGACAATCTGCTTAAGTCATCATGGCTTACTAGGTGCCATTCTGAGAATTCCTAGGGCACAGGGATGAGGCTGCTAGAATAGAATGCTTGGTCTTGATGAAGAGGAAGGATTTGAAGCATTTCTGCTGCAAATATTCACACATGGCTTCCTCTGCCAAACTCCAGGATCAGAACAAGGCCAAGATGAGCAAGTAGAAGCCCCGGTCTTCTAGAATAGGAGAGGAAGGTACACACAGGCAACTACAGCTCCAAGCTGCACACAGTCAGTGTCAGGAGGGTGTTATAAACAAAGTTGGGTGGCAGTCAGGAGAAAGGGGAATCCAATCTTTTGTAGTAAAAGGGGAATGTTCCATGGAGGTACCCTTTGGTTGCTGGAAGGGAGGTGGGATTTCAAAAAACTAAGGAGCGAGAGGATTCCAGGCAGAGGGCAGGCAGGAGTGAAGGCAAGGACACGCCACATGGGGTGGGGGTGGGAGGGGTGC
>NW_011494720.1:8998499-9015487 GCF_000754665.1 Bison bison bison
AGCAAGGCCAGCCACTCTCAGTCTGCAGACCAGCTGGGGAAGTGGTCCTTGGAGACCCATCCGCTCCTGCCCACCACCCCCTCCTGTCTCTTTGTCGCTATTATTTTTGGCATCCTGGCACCACATTCCTCAAGTTCCTTGGAATACGGCTCCCAGGCCTCTTTCTCTTCCCACTCACATTGTCGTCCAGCCTGGCCAGGGTGGCATTCTAATGTCTTAGAATTTCTCCACAAGTCCTCCACTGGCCTGCTTCCCTGTGTCAATTCAAGGGACCTGCAGCTCCTCTCCTTTCTGGGCTGTACCCTGAGTCTCACTGCAACTCAAGCCAGTCTCCTGGAAACCAAAGCCCCATGGCGCGACTGTCTGATCACAATCACCTGCTTTCTCCCTCACTACCCCTGGGTTTCTACACCACAGAGACCCTTACCTCTGATTGTGGGCCCACCCCTTCTTGAGTCCCCTCTGTATCATCTCTCGCCCAGTCTGCGAGACCTCTGGTGGCCCGGGTCCAGCCACTCTCATCTTATGTGTCTCTTGAGTCTCTCACCCCCTCATTCTCTGTCCCACCCAGACTGCTGAGTGGAGCAGAGAACCCTCCCTTTGATCTTATTAGGTAAATAGAATAGGGAAAAAGGAGTCCAGAATAGCCGAGTCACAGCACCATAGATGTCGGGGGAGTTTGTAATTTCCTCGGTTCTGTCTCATTGCAACAAAAATATGAAGTGACGGACGGACCAGTATTACAGCTCTGTGTTACAGCTCAGTTTTATTTAGAAAGTAAAGGAAAATAAATCTTTGAGGCATGTGGGCATGCTGACCCAAAAGACTCGGAGAGAAGAGAGGCCCCCAGCCCAATTTTGGCTCCTCTTTTTATATGTGTTTTCTCCTCCCACTGGGCCTGCCCTATGTAAATTGGGATAGCCAGGAGTCCTGCTTGTTTTACCTGAGGTCCTAACTCCAATACTAGGACCTTCCTTTGTTCTATTTTTGTGGGCTTTTCCCTTCCTTGTCTTTTAGCCACCACCATTCTGGACTCCTTTTTGCTATTCTACCTAACCGCCTGATCAGGGCTTCTGCCCAGGGGTTGGAGTCCTAGCAGACTGGCCTCTCACCAGGTTCCCTTTAACTCCTCCTCCGTCCACTGGGCAGCTCTTCTGAACTCCCTCTGTCTCCGCACTCTGCCTGGCACTTTCCCCTCACCCTTTTTCTCTCCTCACTACCCTGCTGGATCGATTCCTGAAAAAAGAAAAGCCGTTAGGCAAGAACTCTCAGATTCCCCCACCGAGGAGGACCCCAGCCCCCATAAACCTATTCATTCCACACTTGTTTATAGTTATCAGTCTTGACAGATCCGGTATATCCTGCTGAAAATAGGACCATTTCCCTGAGTACATTTTTACAAAGCAGTCTGATTGAGGTTAGATTCTCTGTGAGCAGTCTCAGTTGAGGCCATTTGTTCCCCAGGGCACTCCCTGTAAGAAAGAGAGTTCTGGGCTAACACTCCCTTTCTAATCTCTCTCAGCCAAGACCAGACTAAATGCTTGGGGCAGAGACCTCGTCTTACAAGGAGGGGAGAAGCGAGCGGACACTGCACTTGGAATGAGAAGAGGAGGGCTAAGGTGTACTAGGTGCGCATGGGTCAGCATGTTACCCTCTGACTCTGTTATCTATACTCTGTAGTATAGATATGTAGACAGTTATCTATATTGTCCAAAGCAGAGCCTGAGGCAAGGATTTTGTGTCTGTAGTCTCTGGGAATACAAGAGGGAGTGAGGAATTCAGACTGAAGCGAGGAAGTCAAAATAGGGTGACTCGGGGAGTACAGGGGCCCAGGACAGTGGGGACCCTCTAAGGGATGCAAGTAACTCACCTCAGAACTGTCCTCCTTGGGGATGAAAGTGGTGCCACCTCCCACCCCTCATAGGCATGAGCCACTCTCAGAGTGACAACCTCCAGCTCTTCTGGGCCTTTCCTGTGTCCAGGTGCAGTGTGGCTCGAGGTGAGAACACTGTTTGCAGGTGACCTCAGGGTAGCCCCGGAGTTGCCTGACAGATTCTGTTCTAATGGAGTAAGATAACCTGCCCCACAAAGTAGCTGTGCCAAGTCAGAGAGATAATGTGCGTGAAACTCCGTGTAAACTGGGAAAGCGCAGTGAAAGTGTCGGTCGCTCAGTCATGTCTGACTTTCTGTGACCCCGTGGACTACAGCCCGTCAGGCTCCTCTGTCCACGGGATTCTCCAGGCAAGAATACTGGAGTGGGTTGCCATTCTCTTCTCCAGGGGATCGTCCCAACCCAGGGATCGAACCTGGGTCTCCTGCATTACAGGCAGATTCTTTACCATCTGAGCCCCTAGGGAAGCCTAAACAGCCACCAAAAGTCAGTTGTTCCTTGAAGACATCATTCTAAGCAATGGACCAATCACAGAAGGACAAACACTACATGATTCCTCACAAGTGAGGTGCCCAAAGAAAGCAAATTCCTAGAGACAGAAAGTGGAGGGGTGGGTGCTAGGGGCTGCAGGAGGAGGAGCAGGGAGCTATTGTCTAGTGGGGACTGAGTTTGAGTCTGGGAAGATGAAAAAGCTCTGGAGACGTGGTGATGGCTGCACATCACTGTGAAAGTCCTTAATGCCACTGAACTGTATACTCAAAAATTAACATGGTGAATTTCATGTGACATCTATTTTAGGAAAATAAAACAATCAGTGCTCACACTTTTGAGGCAGTAGGTGTGCTTCTCAGCTCTCTTGATGGTGTGTAGCCCATGCTGAGCACCAAGCTCATAGTATTAATGACAAGGAAAGGAGACAGACTTCCTCTGTCACCCAGGGTGCGTGGCCCTGGTGCTGTCCCCAGGGCCAGCACAGAGACAGGAGGTTAATCAACAACATAGCTCAGAGTCAGTATTTTCAGATGAATGTGGTCTCCTCTGAAGCAGACCCACTCGACCTCAGCAAAACCATGCAGAGGTCACAGAGGAAGCCTTTGGGGCTTGGGGGGCCTTGCAATCTATGTTTCAAGAACTCAGCTCTGCCATTTTTTTATTTGAAAGCAGCTGGAAACCATAGTAAATGAATGAGCATGGCTGTGTGCCAATTGTACTTTATTTACAGATACTAAAAATTAAATCTTGTATAATTTATGTGTGTCATAAAAATTCTTTCTTTTTTCTTAAACCATTAAAAAATGTGAAAAATCACTCTTAATTTGTAGAAAAACAAGAAGTGGTGGCCAGCTTTGGTGGCAGCTGTCCCATGCTACTCCTGACCTAGAGAATTTAGGGAATCCCTCTTCTGGAATTGCCTTCGGGTTGACAGCCCATCTACTTGAGATCCTGACCTCGCTGTTTCCTGGAGACTGGACTTTGGAAAAGGACCAGGAGACATCCGGACTCAAACCTGAGGGATGAGACTGGTGTAAAGCTGAGAAATGTCATTTTTCAAAAATCATAAGGTGATACTATTAGCAGAAAATGAAGAAGAAATAATCTATCATCGAAATACTCTTGGTTGTAAATATGATTTCAATTCTATTCTCAGAGACTGTTTTATTCAGCCATACCAAACTGTATTCTCTGAATCCAGAGGCACTTATTGGAGTTTTTCAGGAACTAGGAATGAAATATTGGTGAATAAGAATTCTTGTTAGGGTTTTAGAAGGATAAAACTCTCACATATGGCTCTTGGGTACAGCATGAATAGACCCTAATTGCTAACAAATTTAAAAAACAGAACATTCTTAATATTGGATTGATTAGTACTTGCAAGCTTTGTACCATCACCATCCTCATGTAAGAACATAAGCCTTGTCCCTAGTTGTGGGATAAATATTTCAGGATATTACTAATGCAAATGTCATGATCACACTGACGTACCGATGTAGGCTTTTCATCAAAGCATCCCCTTTAGAATGACTCGCTCTTAGTCAAACACAGAAAGCTAACAATATTCCTTAGAACACAAGTAAAATAACGGCACAATGAACCACAATTAAAAATCCTTTGGCATCCTTACAGCTTGAGTATGCACAAATATTCACAGGAAATCCAAGTGGGCTCCCAAGCCTTCCTACCTTCCTTCTTCCAAGGAGAGAGGAGATAGATGTGGCTGAGAGAAACCAAGGGGTCCTTTTCCTCCTGCGTCTGACTAAGTCAAAGACTCACTACCCCAGTGAGGGCAGCTCAGATTGCATTTTTGGAGGGCTTACCACCCCCACCCCCATCTTGCCTTTTATCTCTGCAGACCAAGAACAAGGGTGTTTGTGATTGAGTGTCAGATTTGAAGGGCCTTCTGTTAGACACATTAAGTAAGGAGATCAATGTTAGTCTCACTTGCATGGAGCATGTCCATCAGCTGGGTGGCCCTGCTCCGTCCTCCCTGTCCTCTGTGTTCTCTGGGCCCGACCTCAGGGAGGCAGGTACAGAGCCCTCTCCACACCCACCTGCCGGTGTTAATCATCACTCTTAGACTGCTGCTGCTCACTTTGACGTTTTTCTCACAGAATGTATCAGAGAAGGCAATGGCAATCCACTCCAGTGTTCTTGCCTGGAGAATGCCAGGGATGGGGGAGCCTGGCGGGCTGCCGTCTATGGGGTCGCACAGAGTCAGACACGACTGAAGCAGCTTAGCAGCAGCAGCACCAGCACAAAATTTATTCCTCACTTTCATTTTCCTTGTCTTAAAATCTGATGAACTGAGATGAAGGAAGATGATGCTAGAGATGGCCAAGCATCACTGAAGATACAGATGTCAGAGACCCTGGGTCCTCGTGTGTCTCCTCCCCGTGCTGGTGTGTGACTCTCTGCAATCCCATGGACTGTAGCTTACCAGGCCCCTCCGTCCATGGAATTTTCCAAGCAAGAGTACTAGAGTGGGTTGCCATTTCCTTCTCCAGTGGATCTTCCCAACCCAGGGATCGAACCTGGGTCTCCCACATTGCAGGCAGATGCTCTACCCTCTGAGCCACCAGGGAAGCCCGAAGGCAGCACAAAGGAGAACAAAACAAAACTGTAATGCTGGGCGAGTGGCCCAGGAGATGGAGTGACTGGTCCCCTCTCTGAGTGACCGGGGTGCTCATTAAAGCTGGTCCGAGTTTGGTGATGGCAGTATCAGGGAGGACAAGGCTGGACACTGGGGTCTTAAGAGTTGAGTGGTGTTTGTTAGATGCTGGAGAACTAACTGCAGGTTAAGGTTATCTCAGGAGGTGTCCCCAAAGACATGCCAGCTCCCTGCTTGGTCTGCAGCCTGGGACAAGACCAGGGGAGGACTCCTGTTCTCAGAGAAAGGCCTTCTTCCAGCCGAGTGACTCTTGGACTGGTTCCTGGTCCACAGGGAGATCACACGGAGAGGAAGCTTTGAGAAAGTTGATAGTCATTAGGGAGAAGAGTTTCACGTCTGGGTGGAGTCTGATAATGAAGACACTGGACTAGTACTTTGCACGACTTTGTCTCCCACTTCATTTTTCCAGTCGTTTTCTTTTGTCACATTTTGCAAAAGAAACAATCTGCGATGGGTCGTTAATAGAAGTAAGAAGATAATGTCGTGGTGATGGATCGTTGGGAAGCACAGCTCTGAGGCTCTGTGGACTTAGGCCGTCCCTGCTTCTTGTCCTCTCTCCCTCGGGGGAGTCGTTCTCACGAAGCCCTGCTGTGGTGTCCTGCCGTGCTGTGCGGGTCACCCTGGACACAGGGCAGCAGGCATCGGTGTGTGACCTCACCAACAGAAAGTGCCTGGGCTGCTGCCCAGTGGGCTGAGTGGCGGCGTCAAGCAGAGCTGGTCCGGCTACTGCTGTTGACACTGGCCGCGTCCCCATCGCCTGGAGCCTGGGCTGGGCCGCCTGTCGCCGCTGCCTGCCACGGGGTTACTGTGCCGGGCAGAGTCAGGACCCGGCTGCCGCGGGGCAGGTGGAAGGGGCTCCTCCCTCCAGAGGCCTGGACCTCTGCAGTCCACAGACGCTCCGCGTCCTCGGACCCTCGGAAACGGCAAATGCCTGGTCCGAGTCCTGGTTGGCCCACCGTCTTTGCGGCCCTGCGGTCCACACAGGCCCCGCCCCCATTTCTACGGACCACCCCCGACCTACCTCCTTCTCCAGCACAAGGCACCTCCAGTTACCGCATCAGCTCCGAGTCCAGAATGTCCGGAGGTTGCCTTTTCTCACTCTTTTTTTCTTTTTGACTATGCTGGGTCTTTGTTGCTGCTCGGGCTTCTCACTGCGGCGGCTTCACTTGTTACAGAGCACGGGCCCTAGGGCGCATGGGCTCAGAAGTTGTGACTCCCAGGCTCTAGAACACAGACTCAATAGATGTGAGGCACGGGCTTAGTGCTCCTCGGCACGTGGGATCTTCCCGGTCCAGGGATCGAACCCATGTCTCCTACATCGGCAGGCAGATTCTTTACCACTGAGCCATCAGGGAAGCCCCTCTCCCACTTTCTTGCCCTGAAATCCTGTTCTGGATTTAGAGGGAAGCAACGAAATAGGAAATTCTAAACATAAAGGCACGGGGTCGCAAATATCCATCATTTCAGTAATTAGCCTCTGAAAAATTAAGATATTTTTCATTCAGTTTACATCCTGTTGAGCTTCAATTTGAGCATCTAAGTGATACATCTTATGGTACAGTTTTCACACGATCTACATGTGGTGAGTGGAGGATAATAAACAGTTATATAATGACCAGCAGCTGAGTTTTCCTTCAATTCTATGATTTTTCATAAGAAGCTATAGGGCAAACTTTCTCACTGTTTCTAGAAACTTAGGCAACTTTACGTTTGGGTATGTGTGGGACTCATGTTTTAAACAGAAGGGGGAAGAGTTGATTTTGTGCGGCAAATTTTTCACATCTCTTAGAGCAATGTTCTTTGGTAAAAAAGATTCATTTCATTGAAGCAGAGTTGATTTACAACAATGTGTTCATTTCTGCTGTATAGCAAAGTGATTCAGTTATACATACATGTTCTTTTTCCTAGTCTTTCCCACTGTGGTTCATTACAGGATATTGAATATTCCCTGCGCTATTTAATGGGACTTTGCTGTTTGCTCATTCTGTATTGAATAGTTTGCGTCTGCTAATCCCAAACTCCCAATCCGGCCTCCCCCTGCCCCCACCCCTGGGCGTCACACGTCTGTGTCTGCGTCTGTTTCAGGATAAGTTCAGGATAAGTTGTGTTATTTTTAGGTTCCACATGTAGGTGATGTCACATGGTATTTATCTTTCTCTTTTCGACTCACTTCATTTAGTAGGATAATCTCTAGGTCTATTCATGTTGCTGCACATGGCATTAGTTCATTCTCTTATGGCTGAGTAGTATTCCATCGTGTATATACACCACACCTTCCGTATCTGTTGATGGACATTTAGACTGGTTCCGTGTCTTGGTTATTGTGCATAGTGCTGCTATGAACATAGGGGTGCGTCTATCTTTCTGAATTACACTTTTGTCTGGGTATATTCCTAGGAGTGAGATTTAGAGCAATGCTCTTTTCTGGACTTTGCGTGAGTTCAGAAGTAAGACCAATTGGCCACTCTTATGAGACTTTGCGTAAAGAATGACACCTACTTCGTGAGAAGTAGAAATTAATACTACAAGCTTGAATGGATATCTGCTATTTGACAGGCACTTTTCTTAGATTTAGTGAGATATCTATCTCAATTAATGCAGACTTATGAAAGTGTTAGTCGCTCAGTGGTGTCCGACTCTTTGAGACCCTCTGGACTATACCAGGCTCCTCTGCCCATGGAATTCTCCAGGCCAAGAATACTGGAGTGGGTGGCCATTTCCTTCTCCAGGGGATCTTCCCGACCCAAAGATCAAACCCAGGTCTCCTGCATTGTAGGCAAATTCTTACTGTCTGAGCCACCAGGGAAGCCCAATGCAGTCTTATAAGGACATACTATTATTATCCCTATTTTTCCGACCTACGTCCTCACGCCAGTTGATGGTAGCTGTGACTACGAGAACCCAAGCTGTGACAGTCTAACTCCAGACCTTCTCCTCATCTTACTTCTGTATTAGAATCTTTTTCATGGTGACCAAAGATGGCTTTCAGTGTGAGCTCTGAAAAGGAAGTGGAGAGATCTATATCGTGTAGATGACATGAGGAATCACTGGGGAGAGATTAAGACTTCCTTCCAGCTCGACATCTTTTGCAGAGATAAGCATGGCAGAGTTTCGCTGGTAGGAAAACGAAATCTTGCTGTTCTGGCTTCTCAGTTTTGTCCCCTGTCTTCCTCCCCCAATGCAGCAGCTAATAGCACTATTAAGCTCTAAGAAGAAACAAAGCTGGGGCCTCTCCAAGGTTCTCATCTCAGGTTTTCAAGGAAGGTTCTGTAGGATGCTAAGCTGCGACTCCCCACCCAGCAGACAGCAAGAACCGGGGGAGTGGAGGATTAGGGCAGCCTCCAGGGAGTGTCTCAAATTCCTGCTTCGTGGGCCATTTTTATTGACACTTTGTGGTGGTTCTTTGGGAAATGGATCTGGTGGCCCCATGCCTTGTAGATGTTCCTGTGCAGAATGTGGCAAGTTGCAGGGTACAGAATGAAAATGTAAGACAGATGGAGCTGGAAGCACAAAGGGCTAAAGCGTCTTCAGGGGAATCAGAGAGAAATCAGTCAATGTCACATGAGGCTAAAGGACATGACCAAACACTCGAGCAATGAGCGAAGAAGGCTGGAATTAGCTTGAGAAAGATAAGAATGAACAGTACACAAGATTATGAATAAAACATGAATTGTGTCATGGTTACAGGAATCGAAATCTTCTTTCATCAAGGAGCTTAATGTTTCAAAATAAAATTTAAGCTCTTTATGTACCCTGTCTCCCTCCCCCCTTTTGAAGCCCCTTCCTTTCCCAGATTGAGCCAGGGCTGACCCACCCACCCTTTTAGCCTCCAGAGAAGACCCCTCTCTGACAGCTCTTGTCTCAATAGCTGTTGAATGAATGAAGGAAGGAAACTTTCACAGCAAAAACTGACCATGAATAAGTGATTTGTCCTCTTTCGCCTTCTGTGTGCCAGGCTCAGATTCTGCTTTTGGAAATTCCTTCAGGGCAGCCAAGACATCCACGTTGAATCCATTCCACTCCCACTGATCACTGTCTTTCAGTTAACATTTCTTCATGCATGTTACCTAACATGTCATTTACCTTTGTGTGTTTCGTAAAAAATGGTATCATGTTCTATGTAGTTTTTGTATAAAAATGATATCACGTTCTATGTAGTTTTTGTATAAAAATGCTATCATATTCTATGTTGTTTTCTGCAAATTGCTTTTTCCCTGCACTCAACATTGTGTTGAGAAATTCCCCTATGCTCTTGTGTGTGGTGTAGTCCATTTGCTTTGACGGCTGAAAGACCACAGTTTATTTATTCTCTTGTAAGTGAATTGTTTTCAGGTGTCTTTTTTTTTTTAACCAGAAATGCTGCTATTTAGAAGTTTTACTATATATGTCTTTTGGTGCTCTTGGGCGAGAATTCCCCTCGGGCACATGCCTGGAAGCGAGCTTGCGGAGGCATCATAGCGGAGTGTTTTCTGCAGTGTGATGGGTTAGGTGGCATGAACCAGCTCTCGCTTCCCCACACGTGAGTCCACCTGATCCATTCACTGGTCTGGAGGATCTGGCGGATCCTCTCTGCACATCTCAATGCTCCCAGTTGAGAGGAATGAAAACCAGTGTACTGTGGTAGACCTAATTTGCATTTACCAGAGTCTGAAAGGGCTGGACATCTTTCTGTGGTGATTAGCCATTTATGACTTGAGTAGTGTCCTCTCCTCCCCCCCAAATTCATGTCCACTCCAAATAAATAAATAAAAACAAAAAAATTTACATGTCCACTCAGAATCTCAGACTGTAACCTTATTTGGAAACAGAGTCTTTGAAACTTATGCAGTTAAGTTATGATGGGGTCATTTTAGACGAGAGCAAGCCTTGAATCCATTGACTGGTGTGCTGGGAAGGGTGCCACGTGGAGACACAAGTGGAGACTGGAGATGCATCTACACGCTGAGGACCGCTAAGGACGGCTAGCAGCCACCAGGAGGCAAGGAAGACTTCCTCTCTCGAGCCCGTAGAGAAAGCATGGCCCTGCCGGCACCTTGAAATTTTTTCCACTGGTCAAATTTTTTAAAAAATCTCTCTGACAAGACCATACTGCCTTAATTACCAATAGCTTTAGATAAGTCTCGATATCCATTAGCGAACTTTCCTCACATGACTTATTTTTTGTAGGAGCGATGTAGCAAATGCTGTCATGTCTTCCTTGAATTCCTTTACTTGGCCATTTCACCATTAGTTTCTCAGGAACATTTCCTAATAATCCATTTTCCCATGGACCCCTCTCTCACTGTCTTTTGGGGAATGATTTTAACATTCTGATGTTACACGTACATTTTAGAATATCTTTTCGGGTTACATAAAATCCTATGGAGATTGTGTTTGGAATTGTTTGGAAAACGTAGATCAGTTTAGGTAGAGAATTATGCATTTATGATATGAAATATTTTTTACACATGAATATGAAATATTTTTCTATTTGTAAGTCATTTGAGTGAATTTCAATGAAGGTTTCGTTTTCTGAGTAATCATCTTGCACATATCTTATCAGATTCATTTCTATGGTTTTCATGGCTGTTGTAAATGGTGAGGGTTTTGTTTTGTTTTAATTTTGCTTCCTAACTGCTGCTAGTGTGTAGAAATACAGTTTATTTTATGCTTGGTCCTATGTCTTTGATATGCCTGGTCATTTTTGATTGAGCTCTGGACTTTGTATATGAGAAATATGTACCAGGATCTCCTTGTCAACCTAGCGATTCCTTTTTTATTTTTGTAAATTAATTTTTACTGGAGTATAGTTGCTTTACAATGTTGTATTCGTTCCTACTGTACAGCACAGTGAACCAGTTATACATATACACATGACCCCTCTCTTTTGGATTTCCATCCCATTTAGGTCACCATAGACCACTGAGTAGGGTTTCCTGAGGTATACAGTAGGTTCTCATTAGTGATCTATTTTATATACAATATCAATAGTGTATATGTGCCTATTCCAGTCTCCCAATTCATCCCACCCAATTCCCTCCTTAATGTCCGTATATTTGTTCTCTATGTGTCTCTATTTCTGTTTTGCAAATAAGATCTTCTATACCATTTCTCTAGATTCCACATATATGTGTTAATATATGTTATTTTTCTCTTTCTGATTTACTTCTAGTGATTCTTCCTTAGAAGTGAAGTGACAGTCACTCAGTTGTGTCCGACTCTTTGTGACCCCATGGACTATAGCCCTCTGTCTATGGGATTCTCCAGGCAAGAATACTGGAGTGGGTTGCCATTTCCTTCTCCACTTCCTTAGAAGAATATTTTTAAACGCAAAGAATAAAATGCACGAGATTACAAAGAAACCAGTTATATTGAACTGTAGCTCAAAGGACCTGGGCACCCACAGATCCTAGTTTAAGAACAGTGCAGAGGTTCTGGGTGATGTTGCTGTCCACCAGAGAAGGTTCACTGCAAGCTTTGGGGAAGCAGATGGAGTGGAGTTTGAGGACTTCAGCCCAGTCATGAGCTGAGCTGATTTGAGACTCAACTGCAGTTTTGGAAGACTCTGTCTGTTTCAGGTTTGCACTCCCCTGCCGGGGGTGCACCCTCCTTGGGTCCCAGTAGGAGCTTAGTTTACTTCTGCTGATTTCGAACAAAGAGAAAATCTCAAGCATCCCATGTCTTAGGGTATAATATATCTGGCAGAAGCAGCTATCTTTCTACAGATAATAGGCTCCGACAGATTGTAGATCTCAAGACACTTAATCACGGGGTTCTGACATTTAACAACTCAGGAGTTTGGAGTTTTGTTGGCTTTCAAAGATAAGCAGAACATAATAAGCCAAATAAATTATTCTTCAGTTTTCTGCTGAAAATGCTATAAATAACATTTTACAAGTTCTGTCTCATCTTTTTATGAGGAACATTAATTCTTCCTCTAGCATAATATTTTTGTGAAGGAAAGGACATTTCTAAATATATTTATTAATTACTGAATAACAAGACAAATGAAAGGTTGGGGTCAGTTGTCTCCTATATTTTCTTTCAATGATCCAAAAAATTGCATGTTTTTACTGTACAGTTCTGAACTTTTAGTTAATTTACATCGGGCTTTGGCAACAGAAAGGGTTATATAATTGTGCAGCTTTCTTCTACCACATAGAGATCTGAGTTTTGAAAAAATAATCTCACTACTTAAATTTAGGAAATAATGAATGCTTGGTTAAGAAGGAAATTTTTTAAGACTTAATTTTTTTTAGCGTTGTTTCAAGTTCACAACAAAATTTAGAGAAAGATGCAGAGATTCCATGTATGCCCCCAGCCCCACATATGTACAGCCCCCTCTGTTATCAACAGTCTCCGCCAGAGGCGAGATCGGGCACCGCTGATGGATCTGCACTGGCGCATCGTAATCCCCCGCAGTCCATGGTTTACGGGCAGTTCAGTGTGTGCTGTGGATTTGAATGCATAGTGATATACATCCATCACTACAGTATCTATCAACGGAGTAGTCTCATTGCTCTAGAAATCCTCCGTGCTCTAACTAGTCATCTCTCCCCCAAACCCCAGGCAACCACGGACCTTTTTTTTTTAACTGTCTCTATAGTTTTTCCTTTTCCAGAATGTTATTTATTAATAGTTGAAACCATACAGTAAGTAGCCAGTTCAGATTGACTTCTTTCATTTAGTAATTTGTATTTGAAGTGTCTTTTTGTGGCATGACAGCTCATTTCTTTTTAAGCCAGAATAATATTCTATAGTCTGGAGAAGGCAATGGCACCCCACTCCAGTACTCTTGCCTGGAAAATCCCACGGACAGAGGAGCCTGGTAGGCTGCAGTCCATGGGGTCACTAAGAGTCGGACATGACTGAGCGACTTTACTTTGACTTTTCACTTTCATGCATTGGAGAAGGAAATGGCACCCCACTCCAGTATTCTTGCCTGGAGAATCCCAGGGACAGAGGAGCCTAGTGGGCTGCTGTCTATGAGGACGCACAGAGTTGGACATGACTGAAGCGACTTAGCAGCAGCAGTATGTACCATAGCTTATTTATCTACTCACCTATTAAGGCACTTTGTTGGTTCCAAGTTTTGGCCATTTTGAATAAAGCCACTGTAAACACGTATGCACAGGTTTTTGTGTGGACCTAGCTGACCTTTTCATTTGAAAAGACCCTGATGCTGGGAAAGATTGAGGGCAGGAGGAGAAGGGGACGACAGAGGATGAGATGGTTGGATGGCATCACTGACTCAATGGACATGAGTTTGGGTGAACTCCAGGAGTTGGTGATGGACAGGGAGGCCTGGCGTGCTGCGGTTCATGGGGTTGCAAAGAGTCGGACACGACTGAGCGACTGAACTGAACTGAACTGAGGTTTTCAACAGGCTTCCCTGGTGTCTCAGCAGTAAAGAATCCGCCTGCCAGTACAGGAGACTCAGGTTCAACCCCTGGGTTGGGAAGATCCCCTGGAGAAGGAAATGGCAACCCACTCTGGTATTATTGCCTGGAGAATTCCATGGACAGAGGAGCCAGGTGGGCTACAGTCCACAGGGTCACAAAGGATCGGACTTGACTGAGCGACTAAGCAACAACCACGTTTTCAGTGCTTCTGGGTAAATACCAAGGAGCAGGACTGTGGGGTCATATGGTACGTTTAGGATGTTTAGTTTTGTAAGGAACTTTACAAAACTGCCCAACTGTCTTCCACAGAGACAGTAACATTTTGCCTTCCCACCAGCATGAATGAGCCTTCCTGTTGTTCCGCATCCTCACCAGTAGTTGGCCTTGTCAGACTTCTGGATTCTGGCCATTCTACTCGTGCAGTGGTATCCCATGGTCATTTTAGATTGAACCAGTCAATCCTAAAGGAAGTCAGTCCTGAATATTCATTGGAAGGACTGATGCTGAAGCTGAAACTCTACTTTGGCTACCTGATGAGAAGAACTGACTCATTGGAAAAGACCCTGATTCTGGGAAAGATTGAAGGCTGGAAAAGAAGGGGATGACAGAGGATGAGATGTTTGGATGGCATCACTGACTCGATGGACATGAGTTTGAACAAGCTCTGGGAGTTGGTGATGGACAGGGAGGCCTGGAGTGCTGCAGTCCACGGGTCGCTGAATCAGACACAACTGAGCGACTGAACTGAAGTGTTCTTTGTATATTTTGAATGACAGTTCTTTATCAGATGTGTCTTTTGCAAATGTTTTTTCCCATCCTGTGGCCTGTCTTCTCATTCTCTTGACATTGTCTTTTGCAGAGCAGAAGTTTTAAAATTTTGATGAAGTTCAGTTTACCAAAATTTTTTTTGACTGCACCATCAGCTTTTGAGGACCTAGTTCCCCAGCCAGGGATCAAACGTGGGCCCCTGTCAGTGAAACTGAATCCTTACCACTGGAATGCCAGGGAATTCCTTATCAACTATTTTCTTCACAGATCATGCAAGAAGAATTTTTCCCTTTTGATTTTTTAAACAAATTTTCTCTTATTAATAAAGAATACAAAAATAAATACATTACAGTATTCTCAATATTATATTATTTCAATTACTTGAGAGCCACTAGAAGAAAAAGACAGTTCTTCATAGTATATAGATTTAAAATTGTTATAATTCTCCAACTTATCTGTTCAAATCAGTTCAAACATTTATGGAGCATCTTCTACATGCCATATACTATGCTAAGCATCAGCTTGTGGTCCTGGCTTAAAGAATCTATGTTCTGTACCAGGATTCAGTATAAGCAGTGGAGGACTGTTCCATAGGCTGAGTGTACCAACAAGCCAGGGTCACAACCTAAGCAAAACAAAGCGTTTTTTGAACATGATATATTTGTTTTCCATAAACTTACTTAGCATTTTGCAGAAAAATCTAGACGTGATTGTTAATTTCAGCATGCATGTAAGCTTGGAATGTTATAGTTTAGTGTTCTTGTTTTGAAGTTCATCGAGGGCAGCTGGTGGACATCAGGACCTTTTCAGTGCTGGGTGCCACTAAAGGTCTCAGTGTAGTTTAAGTTCTGACTTTGCTATTCTTGGTTGAGATCAGCTTAGAAGATGGGGATGGGATACTGCATTCACCCTACCTGCTTCTCCTCCCCAGCACACCCTCAAGAATTCTTTGGGCTGTGGACAAGAAATTAAAGGAGGATGGGGACAAATCTGATGCGAAGAGCAGGGGGATTTCAACGTTACCCTTCTTCCGAGAGTTCAGACAGGGCAGGAAGGGTCATACAGAAGTTCTTCCAGGAGACGCTGTTGAGGCCGATCAAGGAGGAGACAAGACCACAAGGTGGCAGTGTTGCACAACCAGCTTTATTGGGTGACACTTGAGAGGTGGCCTATGAGAAGGTCCCTCTCAACAGGAGACGCTCCGGGGACAGGCGGCACGGCGCCACCACCTTATGGAGGAAGAGGACAGGGAACTCCCAGGGCAGAGGGGGCTTACACATCCAGCTGGTGTCACTCAGCAGCAGGGTAAGTTGGAGTGTGCCCAAGGGCAGCAGGGCTCTAGGGTGGTTACTTTAATGTATCAACTTGACTGGACCATGGGGTGCTCAGATTTTTGGCTAAACATGACTCTGGGTGTTTCAGGGTGAGATTAACATTTGAACTGATAGACTCCCCCTGCCCAACACGGATGGGCCTCATCCGACCCACTGGAGACTTGAACAGCAGAGGCTGAGTGAGGGAGAATGGGCTCCTTTGCCTGCCTGCCTCCAGGTGGCGACCTCGCTTTGGACTTGGACTTGACCTGGAATCTACACCATCAGCCCTCCTGGATATCCAGTTGCCAGCTGCAAATCTAAGGAAGTATCAGCCTCCGAATCACAGGAGCCAATTCCTTATAACTAACCATTTGTATCGATATCCATATCTTCTGTATCTATCTATCTTACCTATTGATTCTGTTCCCTGGAGAATCTAGAAGGGTCTTGTATCACCACCGGGCTCGTCTTCTCCATGGCTCATGGATACGTTATGTCTATGTGAGTTATTTCTGATCTGACAATACGTCAGCTTACGTGGCTCTGAACATTTTGGAGCAAGTCTTCTGGTGAACATACGTGTGCACCTGCGTTTGGTGTTTACTGGAGAGTGGGCTGGCTGCGTCGTGAGTGTGTCCGTGTCCCTCTTTAGGAGATAGGACCTGTCAGTAATGCCTAACGGAGCTCCAGACAGTCCAGCTCCAGCAAGGACCTACGCGTTTTCTGAAGTAGTGGCCCCGACAGCCGTGGACGAGGGTTCCTGTGGCTCCACACCCTCAGCAGCGCTTGGTGTCGTCAGGGTTTATTTTAATGATTCTGGTGCATGTGTAGTGGTATCTCATTGGGGTTTTATTTTGCATTTTCTTAATAAGTAAAAGGGTTTCCCAGGTGGCACTAGTGGTAAAGAACCTTCCAAACATTGCCAAAGCAAGAGATGTAGAGACGTGAGTTCGATCCCTGGATTGGGAAGATCCCCTGGAGAAGGGCATGGCAACCCACTCCAGTATTCTTGCCTGGAGAAGCCCATGGACAGAGGAGCCTGGTGGGCTACGTCCATGGGGTCGCAGACAGCACAGCACAGCGGGTGTGTTGGTTGCTGTTTCACTGGGTATGTAAAGTAGGTAGGCTCCAAATGGCTACAAATATATTTATTTAGACTATCCATGGAACAACTGAATGTATGAGAACCTGAGGTTGAGTGCCAGTGGGCTCTGAGCTAACAGTCCTAGGTTGTGTGAAGGAGAAAATGCCATGGGGACCATTTTAGGCAATGCACTGGAACCTTCTCTGGCCCATTTATGTAACAACTCTGGAGGGAAAAGAGGAGAGTCCTTCACTAGGCAAAGTCTTGGTAGCTAATGGTGCTTTCCCTGACTCTTGAGTCCTCTTTGTTTCAGGATGGCAATGAGCTGGGGGATCTTACACTCCACGTGAACTCTCTGTCACTCCAGTCGGTCCATACCCCA